>NC_090650.1:149560794-149905830 GCF_040937935.1 Hyperolius riggenbachi
TTTCAAGTCCTTCTCGCCTTATTTAGCAGCATAGCTGTGTGTAGTGCTTTACCTGATGCTAGCTGGGCTCGGCAGGTCCCATGGCTAGTCTCTAGTCCCAGCCTCCAATATGGTGTGGCCCTGTGCCTCCAAAGTCTACAACCTCCTGCGGCCGTACCAGCCATTTTCAGCCGCTGCTTGGAGCCCATAGAAAGGACCATCACTGACATGGAGCCCCATCTGGCCTGCAGCAGCTCCGTCATGCAGGCACCCATCTTGCTGCATCCCACATCACTGGTGGCTGCTCTACAGCATTATGGGGCCCCTCCAATCTCCTTCTGCCATCACCCGGGCACCCCCACACCACTGCACTGGCAACCACCCACAAGGCCACACAAGCCTATGGACACTGTTCACTGCTACAACACCGAGGTCAGCCACGACTGAGCAGGCTTCAATCATCCGGGCAGCAGAAGCACCTCCGACCAGCCAGCAGGAATGCTCCAGCTCCCTCCCTGCTGCACCACCAGTGTGCACCCTACCTGCTATTCATGAGTTCTGTATGTGTGGCAGCCGAGCACGATCCAGTTGTACTTGGTGGATACAAATGATTCTGATTATTGATCACTATACGATTGAAACTGATATTGTATATTTATCTTTATGTGTCCTTCAATATGTGGTCAAAAAAATCACAAGATTGTAATCAGTTTTTTTATTTTTTCCCCCGATTCTAATCACCTATTATTTTCTGCCCCAGGAAGCAGACTTTTTTTTAGCATTTCCATTTTAGAAAATCACATGCTACCCCAGTCGGAGGCTAGTATTTTGCATCATTGTGTGATGTGCGATAGTTCATCTCTGCTCAGGTTGGGCACGTTGATTTATAGTTTAGAAGCCATCCAGGCTAGTGTCAGCAGGAATGTTTAAAGAGTGCCTCTAGTGGAAACAGAAAATGCTAGCAAGAGTCTGCTGCTAGCTGCAATTCTGTACATTGGTTTCCTGTCTCATAGGATTTGCCAGACCTTGCTAAAAAAGGTCACTGATTCTGATGAAATAACTGCCTTTTTTATTGCCAATTTTGCAACTGTCTTTCAATAGCGCCTTCATCAGTTTTCTATTTTGTCTATACCCCTAAATGAGAAGTGGAATCAATAGAAGAATGTAGTTGGAAGCTGTCCTGACATTCTGTGTTGAGACTGTGCAGACAAGCAACACCAAATTATGTATGAAAGTGAACACATCTGGAGCCGTGAGAGCTCCGCTGTATGACTTGGATACCTGCAGCTGCTGTACTTTCCGAGGATGAGATAAAGCAGAATCATAGCCTGTTATGCTTCGATAGCAGGGGGTCACAGTGTTGAGTGGTAACAGATTTGCCTGTAAAACAATCATAATTTCATTTAGTAGACTCCCCTACACACACACGCACAAACACACACAGACTCCCCTACACACACACACACAAACATGGACACACACAGACACGCACAGACTGCTCATCATGAAACTGATATTAAGGCAATTTTGTAGAGCTGCAGTCTTCTCAAAAAACATGGGGGCCAGGGGCGTAGCAATAGGCCCTGCAGCGCCTGCGCCCGCGGGGGGGCCCGGCCCCCCCCCTAGGGCCCGCTCGGGGCCGTTTTTGGGGGGCTGGAGGGGTGGCAGCATGAGGGGAAAGCCTTGCCCACAGTCGGCGGGGAGAGGGGAAGTTCCCCCCTCTCCCTCACCTCGGGGCTCTCCCCTCTGGGCTCCCCTCCAGCTAGTCAATGTGTGTGGGCAGCGGGCAGCGGGCAGCGGCGGCGGCGGGATACATACCTTCTTCCTTGCGTTCCATCGCCGCCTTCTCGCTCTAGCTGCTGACATCACTTCCGGAAGCGGAAGTGACGTCAGCCGCTAGAGCGAGAAGGCGGCGATGGAACGCAAGGAAGAAGGTATGTATCCCGCTGCTGCCCGCTGCCCGCTGCCCACACACATTGACTAGCTAGAGGGGGATTTTCAGGTGTCTGCTGCCCACATTACGATTTTCAGGTGTCTGCTGCCCACATTACGATTTTCAGGTGTCTGCTGCCCACATTACGATTTTCAGGTGTCTGCTGCCCACATTACGATTTTCAGGTGTCTGCTGCCCACATTGTGATTTTCAGGTGCCTGCTGCCCACATTACGATTTTCAGGTGTCTGCTGCCCACATTACGATTTTCAGGTGCCTGCTGCCCACATTACGATTTTCAGGTGTCTGCTGCCCACATTACGATTTTCAGGTGTCTGCTGCCCACATTACGATTTTCAGGTGTCTGCTGCCCACATTACGATTTTCAGGTGTCTGCTGCCCACATTACGATTTTCAGGTGTCTGCTGCCCACATTACGATTTTCTGGTGACTGCTGCCCACATTACGATTTTCTGGTCACTGCTGCCCACATTGCGATTTTCTGGTCACTGCTGCCCACATTACGATTTTCAGGTGTCTGCTGCCCACATTGCGATTTTCAGGTGCCTGCTGCCCACATTACGATTTTCAGGTGTCTGCTGCCCACATTACGATTTTCTGGTGACTGCTGCCCACATTACGATTTTCAGGTGCCTGCTGCCCACATTACGATTTTCTGGTCACTGCTGCCCACATTACGATTTTCAGGTGTCTGCTGCCCACATTACGATTTTCTGGTGACTGCTGCCCACATTACGATTTTCAGGTGCCTGCTGCCCACATTACGATTTTCTGGTCACTGCTGCCCACATTACGATTTTCAGGTGTCTGCTGCCCACATTGCGATTTTCAGGTGCCTGCTGCCCACATTACGATTTTCAGGTGTCTGCTGCCCACATTACGATTTTCTGGTGACTGCTGCCCACATTACGATTTTCAGGTGCCTGCTGCCCACATTACGATTTTCAGGTGTCTGCTGCCCACATTACGATTTTCTGGTCACTGCTGCCCACATTGCGATTTTCTGGTCACTGCTGCCCACATTGCGATTTTCAGGTGTCTGCTGCCCACATTACGATTTTCAGGTGTCTGCTGCCCACATTACGATTTTCAGGTGTCTGCTGCCCACATTGCGATTTTCAGGTGTCTGCTGCCCACATTATGATTTTCAGGTGCCTGCTGCCCACATTACGATTTTCTGGTGTCTGCTGCCCACATTACGATTTTCAGGTGTCTGCTGCCCACATTACGATTTTCAGGTGTCTGCTGCCCACATTACGATTTTCAGGTGTCTGCTGCCCACATTACGATTTTCAGGTGTCTGCTGCCCACATTACGATTTTCTGGTGTATGCTGCCCACATTAGGATTTTCGGGTGACTGCTGCCCACATTGCGATTTTCTGGTGACTGCTGCCCACATTAGGATTTTCTGGTGACTGCTGCCCACATTGTGATTTTCTGGTGACTGCTGCCCACATGGCGATTTTCTGGTGACTGCTGCCCACATTGCGATTTTCTGGTGAACTCTGCCCACATTACGATTTTCTGTCCCACATTACGATATTCTGGTGAACGCTGCCCACATTACGATTGTCTGGTGAATGCTGTCCACGTTACAATTTTCTGGTGACTGCTGCTCACGTTACGATTTTCTGGTGAACTCTGCCCACATTATGATTTTCTGGTGAACGCTGCCCACATTATGATTTTCTGGTGAACGCTGCCCACATTACGATTGTCTGGTGAATGCTGTCCACGTTACAATTTTCTGGTGACTGGTGCCCACATTACGATTTTCTGGTGAACTCTGCCCACATTATGATTTTCTAAAGGCCCACATTACGATTTTCTGGTGAACTCTGCCCACATTATGATTTTCTGGCCCACATTACGATTGTCTGGTAAAATGCTGCCCACTTTACAATTAATTTACAGTGAAACGCTGCCCCATTACGATTATTTGGCACCTATAGGGGGGGGGGGGCCCATCCAAATATTCGCAGGGGGGCCCAGTGATTTCTAGTTACGCCCCTGATGGGGGCTGAGATAACTAGCGTAACTATAGGCCCTGCATTCCCTGCACTCACGGCGGGTGCTGACATAATGTGAACATTCAGTCTCGGCTTCAAGCAGCGCAGTGTAAAGATTGGTGTAAGCAACCAGAGAGAATCCGATTGTTGGCGATCTGCAGTATCACCAACAATACAGATGTCACCCGATTATTGATGATCTGCAGAATCACCAATAATACAAGCACAGCTTACCCCTGGACGCTAAATACAATAACTGACAATGAGACAACAATAATAATACACACATATGTGGAAATATCCACCACACGGTAATTCCTCAGAGGTGTGGTTACCTCTGAAAGGGAACCCCGTGTGTGAGATCCTCAAACCGGAAGAGAGAGGATTCTCAGCCCCTGGCAGTAATCGTCTGCTAGGGCAGGTGTCTCGGAGAGGCAAGCCTTAGAGATAGCCCACCAGTGGGAGACGTTCCACTGGAGGAAGAAAGGTCAGACAGGCAGAGGTTCGGCAACAGAAAGACGGCAACAGTACAGGAACGAAAGGCTGATTCAGAGTAGGTAAATAGGCAGGGTCGGCTGCTTTGAATCAGATAGGCAGAGGTACAGGATCGGCAAGAGAAAGAGTAGTCAGGGATAGCCAGAGTCAAAACACAGAGAAATATACAATAATAATCCTAACTAAGGTGTGACATCCTTGGTATCAACACCTGGGGGCTGAGCTAAGGTCTGAGCGTTTGCACCTAAGTATTCACGACAGCAGACCACTGGTTACTGACCAGCAAGTTCTATTTGTAGCCAGAGAGCTACTCAGCGTCGCCCCAGAGCCCCAGCCAATCCAGAGCACTGTTGGAGTCAGCTGACCGGCCTGGTCAGCTGACTCTTCTTCTGGAACAATAAAGTTCCTGTCTCCTCGCGCGTGCGCGCATAATCGGCAGCCTCCGAGCCGGCAAGAGAGCGGGCGACCCCCCAGGTAGCAAGTGTGCGGCGGAGTCCACCGAGCTCACGGACTCCGCCGCCTGCCCTACACCACTCGCCGGCAGGAGTGCGGGGGAGGCCCCTGTCCGAGATGCGGAGTCCGCCGCCACGTGCACTCTGGCGGCGGCTCCGTTATCTCTCACAGTACCCCCCTCTTGAGGAGTGGACTCCGGACACTTCCTACACGGTTTCTCAGGATGTAACTGATGAAACCTCCTTCTTAATCTCTCAGCATGCATGCGGACCAGATACTGCACAGAATTTTGTACCAGCCGAGAATCCAAAATCTTCCCAACTTCGTACTCTGTCTGGCCCTCTACTACCACGGGGGGGGGGGGGGGGGGGAGGAATCCACATACACTGCTGGCTTCAACAAAGAGACATGGAAGGATCTCCCACTTCTCATACTGGCTGGGAGACCGACCACATAAGAGACATTATTAATCTTCCTGACCGCCGGATAAGGCCCCACGAACCTAGGACCAAACTTGGTAGATGGTTGTTTGAGTGCCAAATGTCTCGTCGACACCCACACCATGTCTCCCGGGGCAAAGTGCCACTCAACAGACCGTCTCTTGTCGGCCTGTTTCTTCTGAGTCTGAAAGGCTGCTCCTAAATTTTTCTTTACTTGTGCCCAACGTTGACTCAAAACCTTCTGCCAATCTTCCAGGGCTGGGAAGGGCGAGGAACACACCGGCAATGGGGAAAATTTAGGTGACCTTCCTGACACAACCTGAAAAGGGGACAAGCCCGTTGAAGAGCTTTTCAGGTTGTTGTGCGCAAATTCTGCAAAGGGCAAAAACCTAACCCACTCAGTTTGTGCATCCGCCACATAGCATCTAAGGAATTGTTCCAGTGCCTGATTAACCCTTTCGGTCTGCCCGTTTGTCTGTGGGTGATACCCAGAAGAAAAGGACAGGTTCATACCCAGATTGTGGCAAAAGGCCCTCCAAAACTTTGATACAAATTGGACTCCTCTATCTGACACCACATCATCCGGAATTCCGTGTAACCGGAAGATGTGTTGTATGAAGAGATCTGCTAACTCCTGAGCTGAAGGAAATCCCTTAAGTGGAACAAAATGGGCCATCTTGCTGAACCTGTCTACGATTACCCATATAACAGTCATACCCTCGGACCTGGGGAGCTCGCCGACAAAATCCATGGACAGATGGGTCCATGGTTCACTTGGCATCGGTAAGGATTGTAGGGTACCCACTGGCGCCTGGCGAGAAGGTTTGCTCCTAGCACACACCACACATTCTCTGACAAACTCTTTACAATCAGAGGTCAAAGAAGGCCACCACACACACCTCGTGAGTAAGTCCAGAGTGCGGGGAACCCCAGGGTGACCTGCGTTCTTATGGGCATGGAACAGCTGCAGGATCTGTAAACGGAATGGCAGTGGAACAAAGAGGACCCCCTCTGGTTTCGCTTCCGGGACATCTAACTGGTGAGGGGCTAAGGTGGCTGCCCAATCCTCCCAGGTTTCGATGGCCGCCAGTACCACCTTGTGAGGTACAATACTCTCGGGAAGTGCGGGCTGAGCTGTCTCAGGCTCGAAACATCTGGAGAGGGCGTCTGCTTTGACGTTTTTAGAACCTGGAGTGTAAGTGATGACAAATCTGAAACACGAAAAGAATAACGACCAGCGAGCCTGTCGAGTAGTAAGCCTCTTGGCCCCCTCAATGTACTCCAAGTTCTTATGGTCAGTATATACAGTAATGGTGTGTTCGGCCCCTTCAAGCCAATGATGCCATTCCTGGAAGGCTAGCTTGATGGCCAGAAGTTCCCGGTTGCCCACATCGTAGTTTCTCTCTGCAGGGGAAAACCTGCGTGAGAAATAGGCACAAGGATGTGTCTTGCCCTGCAGACCTGAACGCTGAGACAACACAGCCCCCACCCCGATTTCTGAGGCGTCTACCTCTACCTCTACCAAGAAGGGGAGAGAGACATTGACATGTCTCAGTATGGGCGCAGAACAAAATTATTTTTTCAGGGTATTGAAGGCTGTCTGGGCCTCCGATGACCAATGGTATGGGTCAGCCCCTTTTTTGGTAAGACTGGTAAGAGGGGCTACTACCGAAGAAAATCCTTTGATGAATCTCCGGTAGTAGTTGGCAAAACCAAGAAATCTCTGGAGTGCCTTCAAACCCACCGGTTGAGGCCACTCCAAGACCTTTTCTGGGTCCATGGAGAGACCTGCAGTCAAAATAATATAACCCAGGAAAGGAACTCGAGTGACCTCAAAGAGACACTTCTCTATTTTGGCATACAATGAATTCTGTCTTAACTTCTGTAGAACAAACTTGACATGCCTACGGTGCTCTCCCATGTTTGGAGAGAAAATCAGTATATCATCAAGGTAGACCAAGACAAACTTTCCCAAAACTTCCCTAAAAACCTTGTTTATTAACTCCTGGAAGACGGCCGGGGCGTTATACAACCCGAAAGGCATAACTAGGTACTCGTAATGCCCGTCGGGCGTGTTGAAGGCCGTCTTCCACTCGTCCCCGTCCCTGATGCGGATCAGGTTGTATGCCCCGTGCAAGTCTAATTTTGAAAAAATACTGGCATTAGTAATTTGAGCGAAAAGATAATCTATCAGAGGCAAAGGGTAGCGATTAGTTACGGTGATCTTGTTTAGACCTCTGTAATCAATACACGGTCGGAGACCACCATCTTTCTTTTGTACAAAAAAGAATCCGGCCCCAGCCGGGGATCGGGAAGGACGGATAAAGCCCTTTGCCAGATTCTCTTTAATGTATTCCTGCATGGCTAGTTTCTCTGGCCCTGACAAATTATAAAGATGTCCTTTAGGGGGCATACAACCTGATCTTAAGTCTATGGGACAATCAAAACTCCGATGTGGTGGAAGTTTGTCTGCTGACTTAGGACAAAATACGTCAGAGAACTCAGCGTATTGTATCGGGACCCCTTTTACCTCTAACTTGGTGGCACAGATAGCGACTTTCTCTAGACAATGGTGATGACAAAAAGGTGACCAACTAAGCAACTGACCAGATGCCCAATCTATCTGCGGGGAATGGAGTTGCAGCCAGGGCATTCCGAGGACAATGGTAGAGGTTGTCATGCGCAAGACAAGAAACTGTAATTTTTCTTTGTGTAAAATACCTATAGTGCAGGACAACATCGGAGTCTGAGAGAGGGGTTGTGTATACTGCAATGGGGAATCGTCGATTGCGGTAACCACTATTTGCCGATCCAAAGGATGTATGGGAAATCCCAATCCCTTCACAAACTGATAGTCTATAAAGTTGGCAGTTGACCCTGAGTCAATGAAGGCCTGCCTGCAAGTGGTCAAATTCCCCCAAGAAATGGAACACGGGAGGAGTAACCTATTATTCTGATTTAGAGGTATCCTCTGCTCGTCTAGGGTATTACCTCTAACTACACCTAGACGGCAGCATTTCCCGACTTCTTGGGGCAATTTTGAGCAATATGGCCCTCCTCAGCGCAATACAAACAACGTTTCTCAGCCCCGTGACAACCGAGAATGTCCGATTTGCATCGGTTCATCAGTAGAAGGGGTAAGCAAGGAGGTCGCATAAGAGAGTGCCCTTACAGCATTCCTTCCTCTTGATTGACGCTGATAATGTAACGGCGGTCTGCTCGCACCGCCAAAGAAATGGCGTCATCGATGGACTTTGGTTTAGGATGTCCTAACATTAACTCAGAAACGGCATCTGATAAACCTGAAAGAAAGCAGTCTAACAAGGCGTAGGGACCCCACCTAGATGACACAGCCCACTTTCTGAACTCTGCTGCATAAACTTCAACCGTATCTCGACCCTGCTTGAGAGTCTTGAGCTTCCTCTCAGCAGTAATTGAAGCATCCGGGTCATCATAAATTATGGCCATTGCCTTGAAAAATTCCTCAACTGAAGTCAAAGCCGTATCTCTGGGTGGAAGACTGTATGCCCAGGTCTGCGAGTCCCCAGATAATAAAGTCTTAATAAACGTCACCCTTTGCTGCTCAGAACCAGAAGTTTGGTCTCAACTCAAAATAAGACAAGACCCGGTTGCGGAAGTTCTGAAAGTCGGATCTTTGCCCTGAAAATTTCTCGGGAACTGATATACGGAGATCTGTGACCGGAGGGGATTGCATTGTGGCAACAGTCGTTTGCAAGACCTGCACAGATCCAGAAAGTTGGGTGATCTGGGTCTATTGTGAATTAACCACCCCAATAAGCTTATTAACCGAGGTGGTTAGAGTCTCGACCTGACTGCGTAATGCATCCATAATGGTGGTCTGCTGTTCTGTAAAGATCGGAACCAGAGAGAATCGATTGTTGGCGATCTGCAGTATCACCAACAATACAGATGTCACCCGATTATTGATGATCTGCAGAATCACCAATAATACAAGCGCAGCTAACCCCTGGACGCTAAATACAATAACTGGCAATGAGACAACAATAATAATACACACGTATGTGGAAATATCCACCACACGGTAATTCCTCAGAGGTGTGGTTACCTCTGAATAGGAACCCCGTGTGTGAGATCCTCAAACAGGTAGAGAGAGGATTCTCAGCCCCTGGCAGTAATCGTCTGCTAGGGTAGGCGTCTCGGAGATAGCCCACCAGTGGGAGACGTTCCACTGGAAGGAGAAAGGTCAGACAGGCAGAGGTTCGGCAACAGAAAGACAGCAACAGTACAGGAACGAAAGGCTGATTCAGAGTCGGTAAACAGGCAGGGTTGGCAGCTTTGAATCAGATAGGCAGAGGTACAGGATCGGCAAGAGAAAGAGTAGTCAGGGATAGCCAGAGTCAAAACACAGTTAAATATACAATAATAATCTTAACTAAGGTGTGACGTCCTTGGTATCAACACCTGGGAGCTGAGCTAAGGTCTGAGCGTTTGCACCTAAGTATTCACGACAGCAGACCACTTGCTACTGACCAGCAAGTTCTATTTGTAGCCAGAGAGCTACTCAGCGCCGCCCCAGAGCCCCAGCCAATCCAGAGCACTGCTGGAGTCAGCTGACCGGCCTGGTCAGCTGACTATTCTTCTGGAACAATAAAGTTCCTGTCTCCTCGCGCGTGCACGCGTAATCTGCAGCCTCTGAGCCGGTGAGAGAGCGGGCGACCCCCCAGGTAGCAAGTGTGCGGCGAAGTCTGCCGAGCTCACGGACTCCGCCGCCTGCCCTACACCACTCGCCGGCAGGACTGCGGAGGCCCCTGTCCGAGATGCGGAGTCCGCCGCCACGTGCGCTCTGGCGGCGGCTCCGTTATCTCAGGGAGAAATTCCTTCCACCCCTCCTTCCTCCCTCCTGCAAAGTGGGGAAGTCTGAAGGATTGGATGAGAGAAGACACGTGGAGCTGCAGAGAGACAGTGTGGTGAAACATATTGTGGCCTATAACATTTCGCATCTTGCTGTACAGCACTTGTGCGCTGTACGGACTGTGCTTAACTGCGCCTGTGCACCTTCTTTTATTTATCCCAGCTGTAATCATGTGCAACCACCAGTGTTTAGTTTAGTTCCCTCCAGGTGAGGTTATTAGTTGCTCACCAAGGGAGGGAAGTTATTACTTCCCTTCAGGGAGGGTTATTAGTTGCCCAGCAAGGGAGGGGTTATTAGATCCCTCCAGGGATGGTTATTAGTTGGTCACCAAGGGCGGGAGAGAGGCCATGTTATTACTTCCAGCCAGGGGGGGTTATTAGTTGCCTACCGGGGGGGAATATTAGTTCCCTCCAGGGCGTTATTAGTTGCCCAGCAGAGGAGGGTTCTGTGTGAGAAAAGGGTTAGGTTGGGTTGCATTTTCTGATAGTAGTAGCTATAAATTATTGCAACCTGTTGCAAAATCTTATAAAGTTCCAAAAACTTTCACCACAACGGCAGCGTGGGGGAGATACAGTAGTAAGTGTTGCTAGGAAGAGAATTAGGTGTGAGATACTGCATATATGTAAATATATGTACATTACTAGGGATGGTCGGAAAATTCCGCGGAATTATTAATTCCGTGATTCCGGCCGGAATTAGCTAATTCCCATTCCGGTGGTCGGAACGGAATTCCTATTCCGCGGAAATTTTATAATTCCGACGGAATTTTCCAGAATAACACCCAAAAAATCTCTCTCTCTCTCTCTCCTGTGAAATCCTAAAGGTACTCATTGGACTTTGGGCTCCTTAGCGTACTTAGGGTGTAAAAAAGTGCCACACATGTGGTACCGCCGTACTCAGGAGAAGTAGTATAATGTGTTTTGTGGTGTATTTTTACACATACCCATGCTGGGTGGGAGAAATATCTCTGTAAATGACAATTGTTTGATTTTTTTTTACACACAATTGTCCATTTACAGAGATATTTCTCCCACCCAGCATGGGTATGTGTAAAAATACACCCCAAAACACATTATACTACTTCTCCTGAGTACGGCGATACCACATGTGTGACACTTTTTTACACCCTAGGTGCGCTAAGGGGCCCAACGTCCTATTCACAGGTCATTTTGAGGCATTTGTTTTCTAGAATACTCCTCACGGTTTAGGGCCCCTAAAATGCCAGGGCAGTATAGGAACCCCATAAGTGACCCCATTTTAGAAAGAAGACACCCCAAGGGATTCCGTTAAGTGTATGGCGAGTTCATAGAAGATTTTATTTTTTGTCACAAGTTAGTGAAAAATGACACTTTGTGAAAAAAAAAACAATAAAGATCAATTTCCGCTAACTTTTGACAAAAAATAAAATCTTCTATGAACTCGTCATACACCTAACAGAATACCTTGGGGTGTCTTTTTTCTAAAATGGGGTCACTTGTGGGGTTCCTATACCGCCCTGGCATTTTACGGGCCCAAAACCGTGAGTAGTCTGGAAACCAAATGTCTCAAAATGACTGTTCAGGGGTATAAGCATCTGCAAATTTTGATGACAGGTGGTCTATGAGGGGGCGAATTTTGTGGAACCGGTCATAAGCAGGGTGGCCTTTTAGATGACAGGTTGTATTGGGTCTGATCTGATGGATAGGAGTGCTAGGGGGGGGTGACAGGAGGTGATTGATGGGTGTCTCAGGGGGTGGTTAGAGGGGAAAATAGATGCAATCAATGCACTGGGGAGGTGATCAGAAGGGGGTCTGAGGGGGATCTGAGGGTTTGGCTGAGTGATCAGGAGCCCACACGGGGCAAATTAGGGCCTGATCTGATGGGTAGGTGTGCTAGGGGGTGACAGGAGGTGATTGATGGGTATCTCAAGGTGTGATTAGAGGGGGGAATAGATGCAAGAAATGCACTGGCGAGGTGATCAGGGCTGGGTTCTGAGGGTGTGGGTGGGTGATTGAGTGCCCTAGGGGCAGATAGGGGTCTAATCTGATGGGTAGCAGTGACAGGGGGTGATTGATTAGTAATTAGTGGGTGTTTAGGGTAGAGAACAGATGTAAACAATGCACTTGGGAGGTGATCTGACGTCAGATCTGCGGGCGATCTATTGGTGTGGGTGGGTGATCAGATTGCCCGCAAGGGGCAGGTTAAGGGCTGATTGATGGGTGGCAGTGCCAGGGGGTGATTGATGGGTGATTGACAGGTGATCAGTGGGTTATTACAGGGAAGAACAGATGTAAATAATGCACTGGGGAATTAATAAGGGGGGGTCTGAGGGCAATCTGAGCGTGTAGGCGGGGTGATTGGGTGCCCGCAAGGGGCAGATTAGGGTCTGATCTGATGGGTAACAGTGACACGTGGTGATAGGGGGTGAATGATGGGTGATTGATGGGTAATTAGTGGGTGTTTAGGGTAGAGAACAGATGTAAACAATGCACTTGGGAGGTGATCTGACGTCGGATCTGCGGGCGATCTATTGGTGTGGGTGGGTGATCAGATTGCCCGCAAGGGGCAGGTTAGGGGCTGATTGATGGGTGGCAGTGACAGGGGGTGATTGATGGGTGATTGATGGGTGATTGACAGGTGATCAGGGGGGATAGATGCATACAGTACTCTGGGGGGGGGGGGGTCTGGGGAGAATCTGAGGGGTGGGGGGTGATCAGGAGGGAGCAGGGGGCAGTTTAGGGCATAAAAAATAGCGTTTACAGATAGTGACAGGGAGTGATTGATGGGTGATTAGGGGGGGGGGTGATTGGGTGCAAATAGTGTTCTGGGGGGTGGGCAGGGGGGGTCTGAGGGGTGCTGTGGGCGATCAGGGGGCAGGGGGGGAAATCAGTGTGCTTGGGTGCAGACTAGGGTGGCTGCAGCCTGCCCTGGTGGTCCCTCGGACACTGGGACCACCAGGGCAGGAGGCAGCCTGTATAATACACTTTGTATACATTACAAAGTGTATTATACACTTTGTATGCGGCGATCCGGGTGCTAGTAACCCGCCGGCGCTTCTGAACGGCCGGCGGGTTACAGCGCAAGGGGGGCGGAGCCAGTCACCGGTGGCTGATCGCATCACGAATGATGCCCATGCCCGTACAAGGACCGCCGCCAATTGTACATGCGGCGGTCCTTGCGGGATCCACTTGCCGGCCGCCTCTGTGCAGTGGGCGGTCGGCAAGTGGTTAATGTCCACTGGTTCCATGTGTATTTGTGTATAAAGGTATGTGTGTATGCAATACATTATGTGTATGTGTGTATGTAATGCATGATATGTGTGTGTGTGTGTGTGTGTGTGTGCTAGTAACCCGCCGGCGCTTCTGAACGGCCGGCGGGTTACAGCGCAAGGGGGGCGGAGCCAGTCACCGGTGGCTGATCGCATCACGAATGATGCCCATGCCCGTACAAGGACCGCCGCCAATTGTACATGCGGCGGTCCTTGCGGGATCCACTTGCCGGCCGCCTCTGTGCAGTGGGCGGTCGGCAAGTGGTTAATGTCCACTGGTTCCATGTGTATTTGTGTATAAAGGTATGTGTGTATGCAATACATTATGTGTATGTGTGTATGTAATGCATGATATGTGTGTGTGTGTGTGTGTGTGTGTGTGTGTGTGTGTGTGTGTGTGTGTGTGTGTGTGTAAAATATATGCTAACATTGTGTGTATTTGAGTTTACATATATAAAATTTAAAGTGTATATGTGTAAGTAATGCATGGTGTGTGTTTGTGTGATGTATTTTGCTCTTGTGTGTAGTGTGTGTGTGTGTGTAAAATATAAGCTGGCATTGTGTGCATTTGAGTATATATATATATATATATATATATATATATATATATATATATATATATATATATATATATATATATATATATATATATATATATACACAGTGGGATGCGAAAGTTTGGGCAACCTTGTTAATCATCATGATTTTCCTGTATAAATCGTTGGTTGTTACGATAAAAATGTCAGTTAAATATATCATATAGGAGACACACAGTGATATTTGAGAAGTGAAATGAAGTTTATTGGATTTACAGAAAGTGTGCAATAATTGTTAAAACAAAATTAGGCAGGTGCATAAATTTGGGCACCACAAAAAAGAAATGAAATCAATATTTAGTAGATCCTCTTTTTGCAGAAATTACAGCCTCTAAATGCTTCCTGTAGGTTCCAATGAGAGTCTGGATTCTGGTTGAAGGTATTTTGGACCATTCCTCTTTACAAAACATCTCTAGTTCATTCAGGTTTGATGGCTTCCGAGAATGGACAGCTTTCTTTAACTCACACACAGATTTTCAACTATATTCAGGTCTAAGGACTGAGATGGCCATTCAAGAACGTTGTACTTGTTCCTCTGCATGAATGCCTTAGTGGATTTTGAGCAGTGTTTAGGGTCGTTGTCTTGTTGAAAGACCCAGTCCCGTCGCAGCTTCAGCTCTGTCACTGATTCTTGGACATTGGTCTCCAGAATCTGCTGATACTGAGTGGAATCCATGCGTCCCTCAACTTTGACAAGATTCCCAGTCCCTGCGCTGGCCACGCAGCCTCACAGCATGACAGAACCACCACCATATTTTACTGTAGGTAGCAGGTGTTTATCTTGGAATGCTGTGTTGTTTTTCCTCCCTACATAACACCCCTTGTTATGCCCAAATAACTCAATTTTAGTTTCATCAATCCACAGCACCTTATTCCAAAATGAAGCTGGCTTGTCCAAATGTGTTTTAGCATACCTCAAGCAGCTTTGTTTGTGTTGTGGGCGGAGAAAAGGCTTCCTCTGCATCACTCTCACATACAGCATCTTCTTGTGTAAAGTGCGCCGAATGGTTGAACGATGCACAGTGACTCCATCTGCAGCAAGATGATGTTGTAGGCCTTTGGTGCTGGTCTGTGGGTTGACTCTGACTGTTCTCACCATTCGTTGCTTCTGTTTATCCGAGATTTTTCTTGGTATGCCACTGCGAGCCTTAACTTAAACTGAGCCTGTGGTCTTTCATTTCCTCAACATGTTCCTAATTGTGGAAACAGACAGCTGAAATATCTGTATTTCACTTCTGAAATATCACTGTGTGTATCTCCTGTATAATATATTTAACTGACATTTTTTCATTGTAACAACCAACGATTTATACAGGAAAATCATGACGATTAACAAGGTTGCCCAAACTTTCGCATCCCACTGTATCTATCTATCTATCTATCTATCTATCTATCTATCTATCTATCTATATATATATATATATATATATATATATATAGTGAATGTGGTATATAGGGTGTTAAGACAGTCATAAGGGAGATTGGGGTTGAAGCAGTGGTAATATTGCTGTGTGCAGTCGGTGCACCAAAAATACTATCAGTACTACCGCCAGCAGTGTACCTCGAGTTATGTTATTAGCGTGAACAGCGGTACTTAATTAATGCCAGCGTTGCTACAGTATTAACATAACTTGCCGAGGTACACTGCTGCCAGTAGTAGTGGTAATATTGCTGTGCACTGTCTGTGTTCATCAATATTACCATGCACCAACCCCATAGAGTCTTAAAGCACACCTGAAATATGCATGTACGAGGTGGCCATACCTAAGGGTTCTTCCGTGGCCCCTCAGCTTCTCTGGGAGCCTGATCAAAGAGGAAGCATGGAGAGGATAGAGCATGTGCCCTTTCTCATACAGGTTCAGTCGGAGCTTTGAATGGGAGGGCAGAGCACAGAGGGAGAGACCGGCAAATCTGAGTGACCATGGAGCTTATGTGGGCATTGAAGAAGCCCCAGGTATAGCTACCTGCTATACTTAAACATAGTTCAGGTACCCTGGTAGTTCAGAGGCAGACAACAGCACAGGAGGTGCAGGGTGGGGGGGGCCCCATCCAAAGTTTTGCAGGGGAGGTAACGTGATTTCTAGTTACACCCCTGGCTGAGATGGTCTATTGACAGCAACTGCAAGGCTACTTTAGCACTCATTTTTCTCTGACGAAATGTAAGACAGTATTTGACATACACACATCCAGTTTTGACTTGGCCAAAGACTGGCCAATTTTACCGCCTTCATGTAGTATGGGAGTAAACAGATTTTGAATACTATGAACAGATTGTGTATGTAAGCTCTCATACTACATGAAAATGGTAACATTGACCAATCATTGGCCAATCAAATAGGATGTGTGTATCAGGCTTAAACGTGTTGCTAGGCCAGTGCTGTTCCAGTGGTAGAATATCAGAGGTGTTCACCACAACCATAAAATAGTCAACATGTACCATACAAGAACAATCCTACTCATTTTTTTGGAAATACTTTTATGAAGGGTTGTTTTTGTATGGGGAATGTATTGTGCAAAATGTTTAGCTACTATCAATAACTATCAATCATTACAGTATGTAAGCCAGTCAGTAAAATTACTGCTGACAAGCAGAAATCATTTTCTATATTAATGGCAGTCAGCCTGAAGTGCCCCCCTGATTTCACTAAATGGCTGCACATTATATACCAACATCACTAGTTCAAGGTTCATCATCATACCTCTTACACATTCAATGGTGTTAAGCTTGCCATAGGCTGATAGATCAGTTAAAAGAGTGATATGTTCCAGAAAAATGATCTATTTACGGATCTACTTCCACACTGCCACTGCTCCATGTTAGATCTCAACAGAAATTGTGTCTAATATTGATCTGACTGCTGTAGTTGCCACCACCAACTCTGAACTGCCTGGTGAAGTGCAAAGTTTTGGGACACGTGAATATCATCATGCTCCTTCTCTCCACATGTTGCTGGTATGACTCTCCGGATCCCCCCCCCGCCCCCCCAAAAAAAAAATGTTTTGAAAACATCCAATGCCCATAGATTTTCATTAGATTTGATGGTTTTATTTTGATGTTACATCTGAAAATGTTGAATCTATTTTATCAAAATGTTTAGTCTATAGAAGGTATGCAGGAAATTTTAAATCAGGCTTATTCAACCAAAGTATTGCTGTGGCAGAAAGACTGGGCCCAATGCAATTAACTTTTTCCCCTAGTAGATAACACAACAACAGTGCTGAGATTTATAGTGCAGATAATGGTGGAAGGACAGATAGCAGGGAGGGTAAATTATTGGGTGCATGGGCCTCACTAATAGTATTAGCAGTAGGTGGGGCTGTGTGTGTGGGGGGGGGGGGGGGTAGGTACAAGTATTGGTAGGTTAGTAGTAGGAGTAGGTGGGGGGTTAGCGTGAGAGGAAAGTTAGGTAAAGTGATAGTAGAATATCAGTAAAATTGGCAAACGTCAACACAGCTCCAACCCTGGACACGTTTATTTCAAAACTGAAAAGCCACATGTTTAGTCTGGCATTTATGATCACATAACTTGCTTACGCGCTTTGTGTCCTACGAGAGAAAAACGATTTACACGTTTCCTTGTTGTTGTTGTATTTCAATTGATCAAATACTGAATTTTGCTGGGACCGTATTTGAAATTTCCCCAACACAGACCAATAGGTATCCTGAGTGGGAAACTAAGATACCCCCTGTAGTTACACTCCTGGAAAGAAGGATGCAAGGATAAAAAAACAAAATTACATGAAAAAATAAGAAATGGTTGTTTTAAAAAGTATTTCGTAAAAAGTTTATTTTTTAGCAAATTTTATATGTAACTCCTTACAAGTAATAGGGCAGTTACCTCACCTCCTTGGTATCAGGCATGGATGAACCGCTTCTCCTTAAAGAGAAACTTTACTGACTATAACTTAAGGAAATTGTTTATTTTTTTACAATATAGCTTTATAAATTGTTTAGTCAGTGTAAAATCTGTTCTCAGCAAGATTTACATTCTTACATCTATCACAGGTGGCACTTATTTAAAGGACAACTGACCTGAAATAAAAACATTGAAATCTTCATATGAGCTGAATACTTACCTGTAGTAGTTGATGTCCATCACCTTTCTATGTCCCTCTGATGTTCCATTTGTCCACCACTCCGCTGTGAAATGCAGCAGAAGTGACAGGGGGCTCATAATGTGAGCCCCCTGTCACTTCTGTTCACACGAGATACACACGCAGGAAGACTACTGCATTGGAAACACACTTACTGTGTGTAAAGGAGACAGTTAAGGGGTGTGAAGAGCCTGGCAAGCGTGGATTTGGGAGGGGTTACAAACAGAAGACTGCCTCTTCCTGTTTCAAAGTATGGCTTTCATTATTGTGGAGAAGGGGAGGAGTGGACCATACTTCTCCGAACGCATAGAGATATGTAGCTTCCGTACAAACATACCTTTGTGCTTATTTAGTAACCTACGTTTGGGTCGGGTATCCTTTTGCTGCCATGCGAGTTGTGTAGACCCAGGATCAACAATGTCCCACATTGAGATGAACGGGAGCATTCACCTCAATGCATTTATTATAATTTGCACAAAAGTATCTACATTTTCCGAGATAATGTGTGTAACGTCCAGCAAGGGGTTGTGTTTGGCTGCTCCGTGTCCCCCAATGGAAAATGCAATGACGGGAACTGACGACAAACCCCTTACTGTTTGGTTGGTATTGCTTAGGGGTAAAGGCAGTCTCAGGTTTTCCCAGCCTGGATGGGATAAAGTTGGTGGGGGTTGCTTTTTTTAACACTTATTTTATAAAAAAACATTTTTTAACCACTTCCCGACTGCCGTATAGACAATTGGCGGCCGGGAAGTGGACCCCGCAAGGACCGCCGTATTGACAAATGGCGGCGGTCCTTGTAGGGGCATGGGCGGCGCGATCGCGTCATTCGTGACGTGATCGGCCGCCGGGGACTGGCTCCGCCCACCTCGCGCTGTAACCCGCCGGCCGTTCGGAAGCACCGGCGGGTTACTAACACCAGATCGCTGCATACAAAGTGTATAGTACACTTTGTAATGTTTACAAAGTGTATTATACAGGCTGCCTCCTGCCCTGGTGGTCCCAATGTCCGAGGGACCACCAGGACAGGCTGCAGCCACCCTATGTCGCACCCAAGCACATTGATTTACCCCCCCTGCCCCAGATCGGCCCACAGCACCCCTCAGACCCCCCCTGCCCACCCCCTAGACCCCTGTTTGCACCCAATCACCCCCCTAATCACCCATCAATCACTATCTGTCAACACTATTTTTTTTTACACCCCCCCCTGCCCCCTGCCCCCTCCTGATCACCCCCCCCACCCCTCAGATTCTCCCCAGACAGCCCACCCCTGTGTACTGTATGCATCTATCCCCTGATCACCTGTCAATCACCTGTCAATCACCTGTCAATCACCTTCAATCACCCATCAATCACCCCCTGTCACTGCCACCCATCAATCAGCCCCTAACCTGCCCCTTGCGGGCAATCTGATCACCCACCCACACCAATAGAACGCCCGCAGATCCGACGTCAGATCACCTCCCAAGTACAGTGTTTACATCTGTTATCTACCCTAAACACCCACTAATTACCCATCAATCACCCCCTATCACCACCTGTCACTGTTACCCATCAGATCAGACCCTAATCTGCCCCTTGCGGGCACCCAATCACCCGCCTACACGCTCAGATTGCCCTCAGACCCCCCCCTTATCAATTCGCCAGTGCATTAGTTACATCTGTTCTTCCCTGTAATAACCCACTGATCATCTGTCAATCACCCATCAATCACCCCCTGTCACTGCCACCCATCAATCACCCCCTGGCACTTCCACCCATCAATCAGCCCCTAACCTGCCCCTTGCGGGCAATCTGATCACCCACCCACACCAATAGATCGCCGGCAGATCCGACGTCAGATCACCTCCCAAGTGCAGTGTTTACATCTGTTCTCTACCCTAAACACCCACTAATTACCCATCAATCACCCCCTATCACCACCTGTCACTGTTACCCATCAGATCAGACCCTAATCTGCCCCTTGCGGGCAGCCAATCACCCTCCTACACGCTCAGATTGCCCTCAGACCCCCCCCCCCCCCCTTATCAATTCGCCAGTGCATTAGTTACATCTGTTCTTCCCTGTAATAACCCACTGATCACCTGTCAATCACCTGTCAATCACCCATCAATCACCCCCTGTCACTGCCACCCATCAATCACCCCCTGGCACTGCCACCCATCAATCACCCCCTGGCACTGCCACCCATCAATCAGCCCCTAACCTGCCCCTTGCGGGCAATCTGATCACCCACCCACACCAATAGATCCGACGTCAGATCACCTCCCAAGTGCATTGTTTACATCTGTTCTCTCCTCCAAACCCCCATTAATTACCCATCAATCACCCCCTGTCATTGCTATCCATCAGATTAGACCCCTATCTGCCCCTAGGGCACTCAATCACCCGCCCACACCCTCAGAACTCCCTCAGACCCCAGCCCTGATCACCTCGCCAGTGCATTGCTTGCATCTATTCCCCCCTCTAATCACATCTTGAGACACCCATCAATCACCTCCTGTCACCCCCTAGCACACCTACCCATCAGATCAGGCCCTAATTTGCCCGGTGTGGGCTCCTGATCACTCGGCCAAACCCTCAGATCACCCTCAGACCCCCTTCCGATCACCTCCCCAGTGCATTGATTGCATATATTTTCCCCTCTAACCACCCCCTGAGACACCCATCAATCACCTCCTGTCACCCCCTAGCACTCCTATCCATCAGATCAGGCCCAATACAACCTGTCATCTAAAAGGCCACCCTGCTTATGACCGGTTCCACAAAATTCGCCCCCTCATACACCACCTGTCATCAAAATTTGCAGATGCTTATACCCCTGAACAGTCATTTTGCGACATTTGGTTTCCAGACTACTCCTCACGGTTTAGGGCCCCTAAAATGCCAGGGCAGTATAGGAACCCCACAAATGACCCCATTCTAGAAAGAAGAGACCCAAAGGTATTCCGTTAGGAGTATGGTGAGTTCATAGAAGATTTTATTTTTTGTCACAAGTTAGCGGAAAATGACACTTTGTGGAAAAAAAAACAATTAAAATCAATTTCCGCTAACTTGTGACAAAAAAATAAAAACTTCTATGAACTCACCATACTCCTAACGGAATACCTTGGAGTGTCTTCTTTCTAAAATGGGGTCATTAGTGGGGTTCCTATACTGCCCTGGCATTTTAGGGGCCCTAAACCGTGAGGAGTAGTCTTGAAACAAAAATGACCTGTGAAGTCCTAAAGGTACTCATTGGACTTTGGGCCCCTTAGCGCAGTTAGGGTGCAAAAAAGTGCCACACATGTGGTATCGCCATACTTGGGAGAAGTAGTATAATGTGTTTTGGGGTGTATTTTTACACATACCCATGCTGGGTGGGAGAAATACCTCTGTAAATGACAATCTTTTGATTTTTTTACACACAATTGTCCATTTACAGAGTTATTTCTCCCACCCAGCATGGGTATGTGTAAAAATACACCCCAAAACACATTATACTACTTCTTCTGAGTACGGCAATACCACATGTGTGGCACTTTTTTTGCACCCTAACTGCGCTAAGGGGCCCAAAGTCCAATGAGTACCTTTAGGATTTCACAGGTCATTTTGAGAAATTTCGTTTCAAGACTACTCCTCACGGTTTAGGGCCCCTAAAATGCCAGGACAGTATAGGAACCGCACTAATGACCCCATTTTAGAAAGAAGACACCCCAAGGTATTCTGTTATTAGTACGGTGAGTTCATAGAAGATTTTATTTTTTGTCACAAGTTAGCGGAAAATGACACTTTGTGAAAAAAAACAATAAAAATCAATTTCCGCTAACTTGTGACAAAAAAATTAAATCTTCTATGAACTCACCGTACTACTAACAGAATACCTTGGGGTGTCTTCTTTCTAAAATGGGGTCATTTGTGGGGTTCCTATACTGTCCTGGCATTTTAGGGGCCCTAAACCGTGAGGAGTAGTCTTGAAACAAAATTTCTCAAAATGACCTGTGAAATCCTAAAGGTACTCATTGGACTTTGGGCCCCTTAGCGCAGTTAGGGTGCAAAAAAGTGCCACACATGTGGTATTGCCGTACTCAGAAGAAGTAGTATAATGTGTTTTGGGGTGTATTTTTACACATACCCATGCTGAGTGGGAGAAAGACCTCTGTAAATGGACAATTGTGTGTAAAAAATTTTTAAAAATTGTCAATGTAATTGAGATATTTCTCCCACCCAGCATTGGTATGTGTAAAAATACACCCCAAAACACATTATACTACTTCTACTGAGTACGGCAATACCACGTGTGGCACTTTTTTGCAGCCTAACTGCGCTAAGGGGCCCAAAGTCCAATGAGCACCTTTAGGCTTTACAGGGGTGCTTACAAATTAGCACCCCCAAAATGCGAGGACAGTAAACACACCCCACAAATGACCCCATTTTGGAAAGTAGACACTTTAAGGTATTCAAAGAGGGGCATGGTGGGTCTGTGGCAGATTTCATTTTTTTTTGTCGCAAGTTAGAATAAATGGAAACTTTTTTTTTTTTTTTGTCACAAAGTGTCATTTTCTGCTTACTTGTGACAAAAAATAATATCTTCTATGAACTCACTATGCCTCTCAGTGAATACTTTGGGATGTCTTCTTTCCAAAATGGGGTCATTTGGGGGGTATTTATACTATCCTGGAATTCTAGCCCCTCATGAAACATGACAGGGGGTCAGAAAAGTCATAGATGTTTGAAAATGGGAAAATTCACTTTTTGCACCATGTGACTCACTCTCTCTGACTGAGCTGGAGGACAGCCAAAGTGTGTAACATTCAACACTTAGATACATTTATGTAAACAAAATGTATCTATTTTAGCTTCGGATGCGTCTGCAGAAATCTCCAGGAACTTTAAAACTCTGTGTAACCCTTCCAATGCTGGTCTAGTAAAAAAAAAAATGCTGGTTGCATATAATATACTATAAATAATGTTTTAGAGCAAAGTTGAAATGCAGGGTTATATTCCGCTTTAAGGGGGGTAAAGCCTGCGGTCCTCAAGTGGTTAAAGTTCCAGTCACAAGAACACAGTGTCACAATGTGTATTGTCATGGACAAACACTTGTCCACAGTGCTGTCAATAATGCTATTACTGGCCATTGGACTGTTCACCCTCTGCAAAATTATTTTATAAATATGAAGGTAGGCCACTATTGGGCAACTGGGATTGCCAATGATGTAAAGGAAAAGGTGCACATATGTGCACTGTCCCTATATTCCATTCAATGGAGATGTTTATGGCTACAGAAGCACTAGCTCAAGAATTGTGACAGCCTACACTCTATGCTGCTGCTTGCCTAGTGCTTAGATATTCATAGTAGCATTAAGATAAGGGATTGTGAGATGCAGTTACTCACTTAGTAAATCACCTTCATTAAGTATTCTATATTAGGCATATTTTTAAAATGCACAGAAATAATAAGTGTTTGAAAAGGGATTATTGAAAAAAAAAAACCTTGACATTTATTTATTTTTTAAACATGTGGAATTGATTGGAGTCTATCGCTGGTACATGTGTGATGTTGCGTGGCTGCCATTGCAGAGTCATGGACCTGAGCACAGACAACCACGAGTAATGATGGATAGCTCTGTAGAATACTTGGGAAGGGTGCTTGTGACAATATATATACTCAATCATATCTTATACAAGAGATACTCAACCATTTAATAGGGTATAGATTTTATGTCTAGAGCAAATCACTAAAAGATTGTATACAGTGGCTATTTTCTGTACAATGCAATACTTCATTTTATATGTAACATACACCTTATCTATTGAAGCAAACGTCCAATATTTGTCTTGGTCACACAATGGCTCATGGCGTCCTGGCATTCAAATGTTGTGTTAATTTCCAGCATACTGTAGGTCAGAATTTGCATTATGTATTGGTTGAATAAAATCAATGTAAAATATGATGAAGAGTTAATGACTTTTTACAAATAGTACAAATAGTGTTTTTTAGTTTTAGTGTACTATACTTTTATATGCAAAGTTTAATTATGTTCCCTAATTTTAATGTTGTTCCATTTATACTAAAATGCACAGATATGATAGATGTATAAATAGATTTTTTTTTCATAATATTAAGAGATCTCCTTCTGTATTACATACAGTATGTACATTTGGGAATCATTTCTCTCATATATTGTATTTATCGCAAATCTAAGATGGTTTGTGGATCATTCGGTGTTAAGTGGTAGTTTTTATGGATCATTCTGTGTTCAATGATAGTTGTTTTTTTTTAACCACTTCAGCCTTCAGTCGTTTTCACTTTATGCATTCGAGCAATTTTCACCTCCCATTCATTCGCCTATAACTTTATCACTACTTATCACAATGAATTGATCTATATCTTGTTTTTTCCGCCACCAATTAGGCTTTCTTTGGGTGGTACATTTTGCTAAGAGCCACTTTACTGTAAATGCATTTTAACAGGAAGAATAAGAAAAAAAGGGAAAAAATTCATTATTTCTCAGTTTTCAGCCATTATAGTTTTAAAATAATACATGCCTCCATAATTAAAACTCACGTATTGTATTTACCCATATGTCCCAGTTATTACACCGTTAAAATTATGTCCCTATCACAATGTATGGCGACAATATTTTATTTGGAAATAAAGGTGCATTTTTTCCGTTTTGCATCTATCACTATTTACAAGTTTAAAATAAAAAAAATATAGAAATATTTCATCTTTACATTGATATTTAAAAAGTTTAGACCCTTAGGAAAATATTTACATGTTGTTGTTTTTTTATTGTAATGTTTTTTTGGTTTTTTTTTTATATTAACCACTTGATGACCCACCCTTTATCCCCCCTTAAGGACCAGCGCTGTTTTTAGTAATCTGTGCTGGGTGGGCTCTGCAGCCCCCAGCACAGATCAGGTAGCAGGCAGAGAGATCAGATTGCCCCCCTTTTTTCCCCCCTATGGGGATGATGTGCAGGGGGGGTCTGATCTCTTCTGCCTGCCTGGGTGTTGCGGGGGGGGGCACCTCAAAGCCCCCCTCCGTGGCAAAATTCCCCCCTCCCTCTCCTACCTGCTCCTCCCCCCCCCCCCGGTGATCAGGGCTGCACAGGACGCTATCCGTCCTGTGCAGCCAGTGACAGGCTGTCCCCTGTCACATGGCGGCGATCCCCGGCCGCTGATTGGCCGGGGATCGCCGATCTGCCTTACGGCGCTGCTGCGCAGCAGCGCCGTACAATGTAAACAAAGGAGACATGTGTCTCCTACGTTTACATTTAGTCTGCGAGCCGCAATCAGCGGCTCGCAGGCTACTCATGGAGACCCGCTCCGTGATCTGACAGGAAACGTGAGCGGCCTTTCCTGATTAATTAGGGAGGCACCTGGCGACGCAGAACCGCACGGTATGAGTGTGCGGTCGGCAAGTGGTTAAACATTTTATTTGGGTATTTTTTGGGAGGGTGGGATGTAAACAGTAGTTTTGTAATGTAAATGTGTGTTGAATTTAATTTTTTTCACTTTTAGTTGTAGTTTTACTTTTTGGCCACAAGATGGCAGCCATGAGTTTGTTTACATGACGTCACTCTAAGCGTAACATACGTTTAGAGAGACGCATGGGGGACGCAACAACCAGAAAAAGTGAAGCTTCTGAGAGAAGCTGTCGCTTTTTCTGCGGGGGAGAGGAATCAGTGATCGGGCACCATAGCCTGATTCACTGATTGCTAGGCTAACGAACCGCGGCCGGGAGCGAGCGTGCACGCGTGCGATCGGCCGCAGGAGCACTCGGACGCGCACATGGCCTACTGGGCGTAGCTAGTACGTCCAGGAGGCCAAAGCAGTTGAGAATTACTGATCTGTCACTTATTTTTAGTTGCTGCGACTTGCCTGTTTGTATTTTAATTATGTGAATAATATGGTACCCTGTTACTTACAGGTCCCCCTGTTTGGCTGGGCTCCCGTCCCCTGCCTCGCATTCCTGACTTGTGTATGAGCGGCACTTATATGCCCCAGAATGCTCCAGACCATGGCTGCAGTACACAGCTAGGCGGGAGTGCAGACATCCAGGGAAGGCAGAGTGGTACAGAGTAGCAATGAGCAGAAGTTTCGCATAGTCTTAAACACTTGAGGACCGCCCCCAGCCGATGGGCGGCGGCAAAGGCTGGGCCTAAATGACCGCAATACACCCATCGGTGGTGGGCGTGGTTATGCGGCGATCGTGTCATTCGTGACGCGATCCGCCGCCGGCGACAGGCTCGGCCCCCCTCGCGCTGTAACCCGCCGGCCGTTCGGAAGTGCCGGCGGGTTACCAGCTGCCCGATCGCCAGTAACTAAGTGTATAATAGGCTTTGTAATGTATACAAAGCCTATTATACAGGCTGCCTCCTGCCCTGGTGGTCCCAGTGATCGAGGGACCACCAGGGCAGGCTGCAGCCACCTTATGTCACACCCAATCACACTGATCTCCCCCCCCCTGCCCCCTGATCGCCCACAGCACCCCTCAGACCCCCCCCTGTCCACCCCCCAGACCACTGTTTGCACCCAATCACCCCCCTAATCACCCATCAATCACTCCCTGTCACTATCTGTCAACGCTATTTTTTTTAAAGCCCTAAACTGCCCCCTGGGTGCTTCTGATCACCCCCCACCCCTCAGATTCTCCCCAGACCCCCCCCCCCCGGTGTACTGTATGCATCTGTCCCCCCTGTAATAACCCACTGATCACCTGTCAATCACCTGTCAATCACCCATCAATCACCCCCTGTCACTGCGACCCATCAATCAGCCCCTAACCTGCCCCTTGCGGGCAATCTGATCACCCAACCACACCATCAGATCACCTGCAGACCCGCCGTCAGATCACCTCCCAAGTGCATTGTTTACATCTGTTCTCTCCTCTAAACACCCACTAATTAACCATCAATCACCCATCAATCACCCCCTATCACCACCTGTCACTGTTACCCATCAGATCAGACCCTAATCTGCCCCTTCCGGGCACCCAATCACCCGCCCATACGCTCAGATTGCCCTCAGACCCCCCTCCCCTTATCAATTCGCCAGTGCATTAGTTACATCTGTTCTTCCCTGTAATAACCCACTGATCACCTGTCAATCACCTGTCAATCACCCATCAATCATCCCCTGTCACTGCCACCCATCAATCACCCCCTGTCACTGCCACCCATCAATCAGCCCCTAACCTGCCCCTTGCGGGCAATCTGATCACCCACCCACACCATCAGATCGCCTGCAGACCCGCCGTCAGAACACCCACTAATTACCCATCAATCACCCCCTGTCACCACCTGTCACTGCTACCCATCAGATTAGACCCCTATCTGCCCCTAGGGCACCCAATCACCCACCCACACCCTCAGAACGCCCTCAGACCCCATCCCTGATCACCTCACCAGTGCATTGCTTGCATCTATTCCCCCCTCTAATCATACCTTGAGACAACCATCAATCACCTCCTGTCACCCCCTAGCACACCTACCCATCAGATCAGGCCCTAATTTGCCCCGTGTGGGCTCCTGATCACTCGGCCAAACCCTCAGATCCCCCTCAGACCCCTTCCGTTCACCTCCCCAGTGCATTGATTGCATCTATTTTCCCCTCTAACCACCCCCTGAGATACCCATCAATCACCTCCTGTCACCCCCCTAGTACTCCTATCCATCAGATCAGGCCCAATACAACCTGTCATCTAAAAGGCCACCCTGCTTATGATCGGTTCCACAAAATTCGCCCCCTCATAGACCACTTGTCATCAAAATTTGCGGATGCTTATACCCCTGAACAGTCATTTTAAGACATTTGGTTTCCAGACTACTCACAGTTTTGGGCCCGTAAAATGCCAGGGCAGTATAGGAACCCCACAAGTGACCCCATTTTAGAAAAAAGACACCCCAAGGTATTCTGTTAGGTGTATGAAGGGTTCATAGAAGATTTTATTTTGAAAATGATTTTTATTGTTTTTTTCACAAAGTGTCATTTTTCACTAACTTGTGACAAAAAATATAATCTTCTATGAACTCACCATACACCTAACAGAATACCTTGGGGTGTCTTCTGTCTAAAATGGGGTCATTTGTGGGGTTCCTATACTGCCCTGGCATTTTAGGGGCCCTAAACCGTGAGGAGTAGTCTAGAAAACAAATGCCTCAAAATGATCTATGAATAGGACTTTGGGCCCCTTAGCGCACCTAGGCTGCAAAAAAGTGTCACACATGTGGTATCGCCATACTCAGGAGAAGTATTATAATGTGTTTTTGGGTGTATTTTTACACATACCCATGCTGGGTGGGAGAAATCTCTCTGTAAATGGATAATTGTGTGTAAAAAAAAAATCACAAATGTGTCATTTACAGAGATATTTCTCCCACCCAGCATGGATATATGTAAAAATACACCACAAAACACATTATACTACTTCTTATGAGCACGGCAGTACCACATGTGTGGCACTTTTTTTGCACCCTAACTGCGCTAAGGGGCCCAAAGTCCAATGAGTACCTTTAGGATTTCACAGGTCATTTTGAGACATTTGGGTTCAAGACTACTACTCACGGTTTAGGGCCCCTAAAATGCCAGGACAGTATAGGGACCCCACAAGTGACCCCATTTTAGAAAGAAGACACCCCAAGGTATTCTGTTAGGTGTATGACGAGTTCATAGAAGATTTTATTTTTTGTCACAAGTTAGCGGAAATTTATTTGCATTGGTTTTTTTTTTCACGAAGTGTCAATTTCCACTAACTTGTGTAAAAAAAAATCTTCTATGAACTCACCATACTCCTAACGGAATACCTTGGGGTGTCTTCTTTCTAAAATGAGGTCATTAGTGGGGTTCCTATACTGCCCTGGCATTTTAGGGGCCCTAAACCGTGAGGAGTAGTCTTGAAACCAAATGTCACAAAATTACCTGTGAAATCCTAAAGGTACTCATTGGACTTTGGGCCCCTTAGCGCAGTTAGGGTGCAAAAAAGTGCCACACATGTGGTATCGCCGTACTCAGGAGAAGTAGTATGTGTTTTGGGGTGTATTTTTACACATACCCATGCTGAGTGGGAGAAATATCTCTGTAAATGGACAATTGTGTGTAAAGAAAATCAAAAAAAATTGTCATTTACAGAGATATTTCTCCCACCCAGCATGGGTATGTCTAAAAATACACCCCAAAACACATTATACTACTTCTCCTGAGTACGGCAATACCACATGTGTGGCACTTTTTTGCAGTCTAACTGCGCTAAGGGGCCCAAAATCCAATGAGCACCTTTAGGCTTTACAGGGGTGCTTACAATTAGGCACCCCCCAAAATGCCAGGACAGTAAACACACCCCACAAATGACCCCATTTTGGAAAGTAGACACTTCAAGGTATTCAGAGAGGAGCATAATGAGTCCGTGGCAGATTTAATTTTTTTTTTGTTGCACGTTAGAAGAAATGGAATTTTTTTTTTTGTCACAAAGTGTCATTTTCCGCTAACTTGTGACAAAAAATAAAATCTTCTATGAACTCACTATGCCTCTCATTGAATACTTTGGGATGTCTTCTTTCCAAAATGGGGTCATTTGGGGGCTATTTATACTATCCTGGAATTTTAGCACCTCATGAAACATGACAGGTGGTCAGAAAAGTCAGAGATGCTTCAAAATGGGAAAATTCACTTCTGGCACCATAGTTTGTAAACGCTATAACTTTTAGCCAAACCAATAAATATACACTGAACGGATTTTTTTTTATCAAAGACATGTAACAGAATACATTTGGACAAAAATGTATACAGAAATGTTACTTTATTTGAAAAATGTCAGCACAGAAAGTTAAAAAAATCATTTTTTTGACAAAATTCATGTCTTTTTTGATGAATATAATAAAAACTAAAACTCGCAGCAGCAATCAAATAGCACCAAAAGAAAGCTGTATTAGGCTGGTTTCACACCAGGACGTTGCGTTTTAGGGGACGTTATGGTCGCACAACGTGCCCCTGACGCAACGCCTGGTGCTCTCTGCTTTGGACGTCAGAGTGAGCCGCGTTGTGCAGCTCACTCTGGCGTCCGTGATGCCGTGATGCGCACTCTTGGACGCATGCGGCATCACGTGGTCCCGCCCTGCCAATCGCCGCACAGAGCGGCCGCTCAAGGAAGTAAACACTTCACGTCACTGGGTGCAGTGAATATTAATTAGCCATGTGCCTGGCCGCTCTCCGCTCCTCCCCAACATTACTGAGCATGTGCAAACAGTCTAACGCTGCTCTGCCGCTTACAAAGTACTGCATGCAGTACGTTATATTATGGCGCAGCGTTACACTGTAACGCAACGTGGGCACTGTAAACAGCCCATTGATTTTTCATTGCTGTGCGGTGGGGTGCGTTACAGGCTGCTCTAATGTGCGCCTGTAACGTCCCACTGTGAAACCAGCCTGAGTGACAAGAAAAGGAGGTAAAATTCATTTAGGTGGTAGGTTGTATGACCGAGCAATAAACCGTGAAAGCTGCAGTGGTCTGAATGGAGAAAAAGGCTCTGGTCCTTAAGGGGCGAAAAGACTGTGGTCCTCAAGTGGTTAAAGTGGATCCGAGGTGAACTTTTACTCATTGCATAATTGTGTTCCTTTCCTATTGTTTATAGGGCGTTCCTCAAGCCAAATACGTTTTTGTTTTAATACTCTAATTCTCTATAAACTAAATAAACCACGCCCACAGGTTTTTAGAGAGCATTGGCAGTAGCAAGGGCTCATGGGAGCTCAGTCTGGGCAGGGGGAGGAGGAGGTGTTACTAGCCATTGATTTCAGAGGCAAAGGGGAGGAGGGAGGAGGAGGGGGATTAGGTTTTTTTCACAGGCTTAGTGATCAAGATACAGATAAGCCTGCCTCTGTGTAAAGGCTGCTGTCATTGTATCACAGGAAGAAATAATCATTTTCTATTAAAGCTGTTTGCAGCTAGTTTTGCTGTGTAAACTATCTAAACTTTAGATAAGATATATAGACAAGTTACTTGTTATAGTTTGTTTTTCATCTCGGATCCGCTTTCATTTTGCATTGAAATTTGCATTTATGATGCTAAATTATAAAGCAAAATTTCGTGAAAAATTTTAATTAATTTCGTTTTTCATAATCAGGAACCATAATTTTGCGTAATTTTCCCATACATGCTATTGTCATCAAAATTGCCACATATGTTAAGGAAAAAATACCTTTTTGAGAAAATTGCTTTAAAAATTACCAAGAAAGGTTAGATAAACTGGGTTTATTTAATCTAGAGTAAAGACGCCTTAGAGGGGATCTAATTAACATGTATAAATACACCAGAGGGCAATATAAAAGCTTGGTGGATGAGCTTTTCGTCCCCAGGCCTTCACAAAGGACAAGATCTGCGCATGGAGGAAAAAGGTTTTAGCCATTTATTTAGGAAAGGGTTCTTTACAGTAAAAGTGATTTAGATGTGGAATGCTTTGCCACAGGAAGTAGTTATGGCAAATTCTATATCTGCATTCTATATCCTACCGCCTAGCTCCGGGAATCAAAAAAATAATCGCTAAAAAAAACGCGAACCCTAAAGCGAGCGGAAAGCAATGTGAGCGAGCCCTTATTCCCCCTCATTTGTGTCTAATCAAAAGTTGTAATATTGTCTCTCCCCTGTGTCACCTGACTGCCACGGCAGATAAGTCACATAAGCTCTTTTTAAAGCACAGGTTGTCTGCTCCCTTGAAAGCAGGAAGTAGGAACAGTGCAGATGTATTTCAGGATTTGTATCAGCTGTAACAAAGGGGATCCATTGAAAAGGGTGCCTGAGCTGTCTCCATAGACGTCAATGTTATTTCTTTAAATATGGACTACAAGGTGGTGAAAAGGGCGCCCGAGTTTTGATATAGGCTACAAGCGGGCGCCCCTTGGTAGCCCATATTTTATTTGGCTACTTTCAGCTACAGTAGGGCACCCCTTTGTAGCCCATATTTTTTCGGCTACAAGGTTTTCTACTACAGTAGGGCACCCCTTTGTAGCCTATATTTTTCAGCTACAAGGTTTTCAGCTACAGTAGGGTGCCCCTTTGTAGCCCATATTTTTTTTCGGCAACAAGGTTTTTGATTCTGCTACAAAAGGGTGCCCCTTTATAGCTGCGATTTTTGATTCGGGGGTGCAGGGGGGGTCTTAGGGTTAGGCATCACAAGCGGGGGGGGGGGGGGTCTTAGGGTTAGGCACCACTAGGGGGGTTTAGGGTTAGGCACCACCTGGGGGGGTCTTAGGGTTAGGCACCACCTGGGGGAGTCTTAGGGTTAGGCACCACCTGGGGGGAGTCTTAGGGTTAGGCACCACCAGGTGAGTCTTAAGGTTAGGCACCACCTGGGGGGTCTTAGGGTTAGGCACCACCAGGTGAGTCTTAAGGTTATGCACCACCTGGGGGTCTTAGGGTTAGGCACCACCTGGGGAGTCTTAGGGTTAGGCACGCCCTGGGGGGTTTAGGGTTAGGCACCATCAGGGGAGGGTTCTGTGTGAGAGTAGGGATAAGTTAGGTCATAGTAATCACTTTTCTCAGCTATTGTAACGATTGTGGAATTATCTCCGTGGTCAGCGCACAAGATGTGCACTGACACTGCGGATGTCCTCCACAAGCGTATAAAACGACAGAACCCAGCTTTGGTGCAATGCACCGGTAGAGAGAAAATGAGCACAGAGACAGAATGTATGTGTGCCCACCAATCTAGTCGCTACCCAGCGACGGTGAACACACAACAGCGGAAACCAAGTGAAAACGCAATCGCAAGAGTGGCGATTGCCAATAGTGACACAAGACCGAGTAAGACAGAGCACAAGTGTAGCAAGAAAGACACGGCAAATAACAAAGATCAGAATGCCAAGGAAAATAACAAACGCACTCGCTAAGCGCGATCGCCGCGCGAAAAGCGCAACAGCGACAAAGCACGCCGACCCTAACTAACCAATGAAACACGAAAACGAATAGAGAATGAGAACGATTGCTATACGGTTACCTCACAGAGCCTACAGCAAGCGTTCGTTCCAGACAAGACAGACAGAAAGAGTAGCCAGTAGCAACCACGGCTCTGGCCTACACTCCCAGACAGAGTACAGAAGGAACCACCGCCACTACCGCTAGGGCGGATGCGATCCAGACAGACAGACAGATGGAGAAACCAGTAGCAACCGCTGCTCTGGCTTGTATCCCTAAGACAGAGTACAGAAGGAACCACCGCCACTACCGCTAGGGCGAATGCGATCCCCACAGACAGAACGATTTCCTGTCGACCGCCGCTGGCGACAAGACAATCGCAACAGATAGACAATACAAGGCAGTACAGATAATACAACCTGACTACGCTAGAAGGAATGCCTAGTGCACTCCCAAGAAATTACTCTAAGATAATCTTAGCAAACAGTTAGCAAAGGCTGAGACTCCAGGTAAGTTAGCAGGAACAAACCATCATGACCAGCAGGGAATTCTGGGAAGAAATGGTATTTATACTGCAAGCCATCAGAGGAAGCAGCTAGGCAATTTGCATGACAAGTAGATGCAAATTCCTCACCAGCAGAGCAACTCTGAAACTTGCAGAGTGAAGACAGGTCTCTTTTCCAGAGACCTGCAGCACTCAGACCTAAAGAATGGTCAAACAGCTGTCTGCCTGTGCAGACAGCTGAGCAGATCATTACAGCTATATCTAAAGTCCTTTTATAGCCTGACAAATTTTGCCTATAACAGCATCCTTTTTATAAACAAAACTAGCTTTTTTCAGGTACACCAGGAGCCCTTTGTAGCTGAATTTGGCATATATAGGCTACACCAGGCGCCTTTTGCAGCTGAATTTGGCATATGGGCTAGACCGGACGCCCTTTGTAACCAAATTTGGCATATATGGGCTACAACAGGCACCCTTTGTAGCCGAATTTGACATATATGGGCTACACCAGGTGCCCTTTGTAGCCGAATTTGGCATATATAGGCTACACCAGGCGCCCTTTGTAGCCAAATTTGACATATATGGGCTACACCAGGCGCCCTTTGTAGCCGACTTTGAAATATATGGGCTACACCAGACGCCCTTTGTAGCCGAAGTTGGTATATGGGCTATACCAGGCACCCTTTTTGTAGCTGAATTTGGCATATATGGGTTAAACCAGGCACCCTTTTTTTCAGGCGCCCTTTTCAAATAGACGCGTAACAAAGGAATGTTTTTCTTTAAAGGTTATTATGCTGTTGCGTATCTTTTAAAGCAGAGAGGAAGTTTTAAGTTTAGGTCCACTTTAGCAGCTAAAGTCGAGAAATTACAAATAATTACACAAAATCAGTTGAATCTACACATCGTAATGACGTATGGGCGTAATTGAGAAATTGTACGCACAATTTTGCCTAATCGTAATTATCATCACTAGTACAGAGCATGTGCCACTTCTTTGGTTTCGGTTCACAGTGCCGGTAGAAGAGAGAGTCATATGCAAATGATTACGTTTTTGTCATGTGATCGTATTGGGTCATGTGATACCCAGTTTGGGTGAAACGGTGACCTGAATTTGTCAAGGCGTACAATTGGCAAGTATGTTGGACACATCATGAGTGCCATTCCAAGACACGATAGGATGCAGGAACACCAGAAAATACACCGAAGAGGTATCAAAGAGGTGAACAAGAGATCACATAGACAGAGTGACCGAATGGCTTGTTAAGACCCATGGCATTGGCAAGTGACAGCTGAAACAGCCTACCACACAAACCATCCTCCTCAAATCATAATGCCATGCGTGGGATCGGTGTGAAGCTCAGTCTATGGGCTGGCAAGTGGCGTTCCATGGCTCTCATTTCTCCACAGGCAGAAAGGACTTTCATCTTTAAACAATACCCAATGTCACTTATTGGTCCAGTTGATGATGGCAACATTATGACAGATGTGCAGTACTGTGTTCAGGGCTTGATGGCACGCCAGTGGCTGTATGTCAAGCGCACAACTGTACTTCATGCAGCCTGTTACAAGTGGTTTGGTTGTACAACGAACCATCTGTGGATAGTGGCAGGCTGTTTCTGATGTCACTTGCAATTGCAAACAGTTCTTGATGAGAAAAAAATCTGCTAGCTAGTCTCGTATTCGTGGCATCTGATTAAATCACTCTTTTAGTGTGTTTTCTAATGTTCCTGTTGTCACACATTGCTAAATGGTGCACAAATCATGCCAGCATGTGTGGCAATTGAGTGCATCAACAGAATTTGGGTCCTACAGCTCCAGGACATGGTCTCACCTGAAAATGGGTGATTTGTAACCAGATACATATGAAAATTCAAACATTGCATGCGACTCTCTCTTCTACTAGTACTGTGAGTTATTTCTTCATGGAGTTTCAATATCACTTGTGAGGAATATATATATATATATATATATATATATATATATATATATATATATATATATATATATATATATATATTCCGTCCCCTAGTACATCCTTCTTATGTTCAAATGTATATAAGCTGTGTGTTGTCAGTCTGCAGGAATAGAGTCTAAAGCAGGCTTGTTGGCCAAAATCGTACCTCTTTTTCTTTTAATTTAGCTAATAAATGGTATCATCCTATTTCAAAATGTCCTGTTTTAACTATTATGATGACTTGCAGAGGTGCATAATTCATTTTTAAACTGGTAACAATGTAAAGATTTACATAGATTATTATCTTGTAGGGATTCTTCTTTACTTCAGGCGAGGATTCTGTGCTTTCCCTGCACAGCAGATCGCTTTGAAGTAGCAGAGGTGCCTGAACTTAGAGCCTGTGCCTGTGTTCATATTGTAAGAATTCCCAGCCCATGCTGTTGTCAAAGTGATATTTATGCTGTGACCTCTTCAGAACTGAGTGAATGGTCATACATAGCATTTTCAGATCAAAGTAGCCTTTGTAATATAGATGATCAGCTGTACCAAGTGCAATATCCAATATGTAGGGCAAACAGGATATTTTACAGGATTACCCTCAGTATTTCAAATTTCAACTCTTCCGTGTGATTAAGCTTACCAACTGCGCCACAGTGTCCCCAATCTGGTGAGTTCCCACTAGAACGCATGATAAAAAAACTAGCAGTTTTGCTTGGCTAGAGTAGGACTCACCAGATTGGGGACACTTTGGCGCAGTAGGTGAGTTTAAACGCGTTAAAGTGTGACCAAGAGCCCCTGTCACTGCTTTCCTGTTGTGTGCTGCAGCCCCTCTGCATTTATATATTTCTTATGGAGACTGGGGATCTCCAGGCTGCATGCATGCTTTGCATAGTATTGCATATAATTTTGTTTGTGCTGCTCATCCCTTGGTATTTATTTATAATTTTCCCCTGTGAGCGTGCATAACCACGCCCACCTCTAGCACAGTTAACAAACAAACAAACACAGAACACTTATATCGCGCTTTTCTCCCGGCGGACTCAAAGCGCCAGAGCTGCAGCCACTAGGACGCGCTCTATAGGCAGTAGCAGTGTTAAGAAGACTGGCCCAAGGTCTCCTACTGAATAGGTGCTGGCTTACTGAACAGGCAGAGCCGAGATTCGAACCCTGGTCTCCTGTGTCAGAGGCAGAGCCCTTAGCCATTACTCCATTCAGCCACTGCTAAGCATATAAATGAGCGGAGCTCATAGTTCAGTCAGTAACTAGTAGAAGGTGAGGTGTTTTTAATTTCCTTTCTCCCATTTAGTTGACCTTTGGGCTTTTGGCATGGTTGCCACTAGCACGCTGATAAAAAAAACTAGCATTTTTGCCTGGTTAGAGTAGGACTTACCAGATTGGGGACACTTTGGCGCAGTTGGTGAGCTTAAACGCGTTAAAGCGTAACCAAGAGCCCCTGTCACTGCTTTCCTGTTGTGCGCTGCAGCCCCTCTGTATATATATATATATATATATATATATATATATATATATATATATATATATATCAGGCATTTTGAATCCAACTTTTGTTTTTTCAGTAGGAAGAGGGTCATGTGACACATTAAACTTATTGGAATTTCACAAGAAAAACAATGGTGTGCTTGATTTTAACGTAACTTTAATCTTTCATGAGTTATTTACAAGTTTCTGACCACTTATAAAATGTGTTCAATGTACTGCCCATTGTGTTGGATTGTCAATGCAATCCTCTTCTCCCACTCTTCACACACTGATAGCAACTGCTAGAACAGGCTTCCAGTATCTGTCGTTTCAGGTGCTGCACATCTTGTATCTTCACAGCATAGACAATTGCCTTCAGATGACCCCAAAGATAAAAGTCTGAGGGGGTCAGATCGGGAGACCTTGGGGGCCATTCAACAACGACCAATCCACTTTCCAGGAAACCGTTCATCTAGGAATGTTTGGACATGACACCCATAATGTGGTGGTGCACCATCTTGCTGGAAAAACTCAGGGAACGTGCCAGCTTCAGTGCATAAAGAGGGAAACACATCATCATGTAGCAATTTTCCATATCCAGTGGCCTTGAGGGGTCAGGTCTCCCGATCTGACCCCCTTAGACTTTTATCTTTGGGATCATCTGAAGGCACACATTAATATGTGTGTTATATATTCAGATTATTTGTTAGCCAAAACAAAAGTGATCTGTACAAGTTAAAAAATTGAGAATACAGTTTGACTTTATGATATATATTTACACTTAAGAAAAAAACACATCTGTCTGCAAGCAATATCCAGTTGCTTTGTATTTTGGAGCTGTAGGAAACTTCTGGTGTCCGGCAGTCAGTAAAAATGCAGACATTGGACAAATGACATACATATACTGTATATGTCATATTTTAAATGTTTTCCAAATACCAGAGACAGCTGGGGAACCATGTTTTCTGCACGCATCTGCTCATTGTGTAGGCCAAAAAAAGAAACAAAATGAAAACTGCATTTGAACATTCCACACCAATACAAATAAACACTGTACAATAAGTTCTTCACATTGATTCCTGTTTATATAAAAGTGGAGAAGCTCAGCATACATGGTGCAGCTTGTACAGCCTAGTAATAAAGTAAGTGTGAAAAGACTCCTATTGATAGTTGAGACTCAACAATGCCAATATGAATATGCTCATTACATTAAACTGCATATTCAGATAGATCATTTGTAGAAAATATGCTTTTAAATTAATACGGTAATACTTCTACTGGAATTCATCCTTTTAATAACAAGTAAACAATCTTTTCTAAATCTATTAAATTAACCTTTTAGAACCATTTCAGCATGTATGATGGGTCTGATGGTTCTGGTAATTAATGACTCCAAACAACAGAGGATGAGTGCACAGACATTCAAGTGCTCACTTCCAGCCCTGATTTTACTTTAAGAAGAGAGGGGGGGGGACCTTAACCACTTAAGGGCCGCGGTGTTAAAACCCCCTAAAGACCAGGCCATTTTTCCTGAATCAGGCCACTGCAGATTTAAGGGCTCACTGCAGGGCCACACAACTCAGCACACAAGTGATATCCACCCCTTTTTCTCCCCACCAACAGAGCTCTCTGTTGGTGGGGTCTGATCGCTCCCCCAATGTTTATTTTTTTATTACAGATATTTATGTTGTTATTTTTTTAAATAAAAAAGTGTATTCTTTTATTTATTTTCTCTCCCTCCCCCGGCCAGCCAATTACTGCGATTGGCTGTGATAGGCCTCTGCCTATCACCGCCGATTGCTTCTGTGTCCCCCAGGGGGACAGCCGTGTCACACGGCTGTCCCCAGTACAACGCTGCCTTCGATCAAAGCGCTGTACAGGTATATTAGACGGCGGTTTCGCCATCTAACAGTCTCCGAGTGGCAATCGCCACTAGGAGACTGAAGGCGGAGATGCTTGCGCATCAGAGTGCGCGCTCTCCTGCTAGCCCCATAGGAGGCCATTCATGCCAATCGGCGTGGAGCGGTCCTGGGGCTGCTGCCACGCTCACGCCAATTGGCGTGGAGCGGTCGGCAAGAAGTTGATAAAGATATACTGATAATTCCTTTCTGAACAGCCAGATAAGTGAAGAAAATAAACACACATTGCTGTCAACCTAACCCCTTGTCACCACCTGAATAACTTTCTGTCAGCTAGGTGATTACTAGACTATACACTGAGGAGTTGATAGCAACCCCCTGTGCAGGAACATGGTCTGTCCTGTACACCTTTTGTATCTGGAGGCCTCAGGATGATTTTACAGCAGAGAGGCAGAACTGTGTGAGGAAGGAAACTGCTCCTAGTACTTGTGGTAATGTGTGCCCTAACATGCAGCAAGTTTAAAAAATTGCTTTAATCTATAAATGTCCTTAAATTACAACATAGGTTATAAACATAACAACACTTACAACATAACCAAGAGTAAAGGGAACCACCTGATGATGGCCTGGCATAGCGCAACTCAGTCCAATGCCTCCTTCTCTTACTCCCAGACACAGAACAGCCTTCCTCTCATGTCAGATCTGCAAACACTCTGAATCGGTTCACAGTGAGCAGTCAGAAGAACCATTTCAGCATGTTTGATGGGTCTGGTAATTAATGACTCCAAACAATGGGAGGATGAGTGCACAGACATTCATTTCCTCTCTTCCAGCCTGATTTTACTGAAGAAAGAGGAGGAGGGCCATTCAAGAGAGGAAAAGTAGTATGGGTCAGTGTGTGCTATCTACTCTTATGAACTGTCTTCAAACTGAACTCAGGCAGTGTGAAGCTTAAAATGTAAAATACATGTAAACATATACAAATAAGAAGTACGTTTCTTCCAGAGTAAAATGAGCCATAAATTACTTTTCTCCTATGTTGCTGTCACTTACAGTAAGTAGTAGAAATCTGACATTACCGACTTTTTGGACTAGACCATATTCTCATGGGGGAGTTCTCTGGATTTTTTTTATTTTTAAAAGCACTTAGTGAATGGCAGTTGCTCTGTCCAACTGCAAAAAAAGTGTGCAGCGAGCAGGGAGGCTGTCCAGCATCATTGTATAAATCTTTTTCAGGGAATGTCTTTATAAAGAATAAAGACTATGCTGAGAATCCCTCATGAAGAGATGGACTAACACAAAACCTGTCAGTAATGTCGGATATCAACTACCTACTGTAAGTGACAGCAACATAGGAGAAAAGTAATGGAAGAAATGTACTTCTTATTTGTATGTGTTTTAAATTTTAAGATTTTCACGACAGTTCCTCTTTAAGATGGATCTACTTTTGGATATGCTAATACATGTTAGGATAAAAGTTGTGAGTATCTGTTTTATTTCATTGTGGTGTCTTTTAATGTCTAAACTTGTGAAAGCATCAGAAATGTGCAATGTTCGCTAAATGTATTTATTGGAAGGAATATCTGGGCCCCTCTTATTGTAAAATGGAACTTCCAGATTCCAGCATGAGCCCCCCAATGTTACCACTTACCTACCACTTTCCAGGGGACCTATATGTAGGAAAGATGCCTCAACTGATTGCAAGGCACCACCAGAGCTGAAAGGCATGTGGCTCAGGAGGATCCTCTCTTCTTTTCCCATCACAACAGGTGATCCCACAGCTGGCTAAATCAGGCCCTGTGCTCATATGTTTATGATTTGGGATACATTGTTAGCATGTAAGCAAGTTTTTATCAGATGTGTGTGGCCTGTATTACAGTTTTTATACACTATAAGACTGCATTTTATGGTTTATTTTTAACATTAACTCAGAGACTATGTTTACAATGTTTACAAGTGGAATTCTCTTTTAATAAGATCAAACAGGAAAATGTACCATAATGAGTGAATATCTTCCTAACTGAGGTGGTCTACCCTCTAGTGAGAGTTCTGCTTGGTTACAGGGCCGTGAAGATTTTTTAATTTATTTTTTTAGAAAGGAAGTAGACTTGGTTTTTAGCACTTTTAAATTGTTTTGTAAATATTGTTTTTATTATTTTAGCATCATTTCCCTTAAGACTAAAGTCTGGCTTTAAATAGGTCCTTAAAAATGAAAGAGCTTATGATGACAAGCATGATTTTTCGGCATATTTGAGAGCTATAATTATACTTAGGCATATGTGGAATCTACACTATACAATTGCCTGGTACTTAGAATGTGAAATATATAACGTTGAAAGACATTTGGCGGAAACCCTGGAATGATCTAATTATAATAAACTGCCTGACACATTATTAAATAGCAATATATATAATTCTGGAATAAACATGGTTTGAATCAGTGACAGGAAATTCTAATACTTTCTGTAAATAAAGTATTTAATGCTGGAAAAAAATGCATTTAATCCACATATTCATACTAACAAGAATTATAGAATTTATGTGGCCTTGTGTAAACTTTTCCAACAGAACTTACTATACTGTTTAGCAGATGAAATGAACCACATTTTTATTTTTGAGCAAAAAATAACAAAAAACAAAAAAACAATGATACTCTTTGTTTGGCTAAGTTTTATTAAAAATGTTACACGTTTGAAAGAAAATGGAGAAAAAATGTATCCTAATTACTGGTCAGACAATTGTTTACTTAACCCCCTTGGCGGTATGAAAAATACCGCCAGGGGGCAGCGCAGCAGTTTTTTTTAAATTATTTTTTTTTTAAATCATGTAGCGAGCCGAGGGCTCGCTACATGATAGCCGCTGCTCAGCGGCATCCCCCCAGCCCCGCCGATCGCCTCCGGCGATAGGCGATCAGGAAATCCCGTTCAAAGAACGGGATTTCCTGGAGGGCTTCCCCCGTCGCCATGGCGACGGGGCGGAATGACGTCACCGACGTCAGCGACGTCGGGACGTCATTGGGAGACCCGATCCACCCCTCGGCGCTGCCTGGCACTGATTGGCCAGGCAGCGCTCGGGGTCTGGGGGGGGGGGGGCCGCGCGCCGCACCGGATAGCGGCGATCGGGCGCGCGGCGGCGGCGATCGGGGTGCTGGCGCAGCTAGCAAAGTGCTAGCTGCGTCCAGCAAAAAAAAAAATTAAGTAAATCGGCCCAGCAGGGCCTGAGCGGCACCCTCCGGCGGCTTACCCCGTGTCACACACGGGGTTACCGCTAAGGAGGTTAACCAGACCCAAAAGCACTTCATCAAAATTCCAACTGTTATTAAATTTCATTGGAATTCTACATATGCATGGTCATCTGGACTTGAGCCTCTAAAGCTGCGTACTCACTGCACAACAGGTCCTGCGATGTCCCCTTGACGACAGTATGTATTAGCTCTAGAATTACCACATCCAAGTAATCGAAAGTTGGTAGGGCCAACATCCGAATGCGTCATCGCCGTCAGGGGACAGGCGATTGGCCCAAGATTATCTAGCGTCACTAAAACCCCCCGGGCCCCGAATTGGTTTTGATCTGATAAATGCACGCATCCATGGGGATCAGCGCTTGTCGGCATGTATTAGCTCTAGAATTACCACAGTTATCCAAGTAATCAAAAGTTGATAGGGAAGATATCTGAATGTGTTGTCACTGTCATGGGGATGTGTGATCGGCCCGAGGTTATTTAGAGTCACCAAAGTGACGACGGTCGGCAGCGATGCCTCTTCCTGTCGGCAGGGTGCACACGACGTCACTTGACGCTACACGTCGGGAGCAAACGATACTTCAAGCGATCGCGGTACTTTGGGCGGGAGTTGTCGGGGATCTTAGCAATCCGATCCGTCGTGACGGTCGTTATTGCGATGCGACGCTAAGGGATGTTACGTGGTCCTGCACCTGTACGCACGTCGCAATATTGTGGAAATGACTGCTCGGCACTCAAAAAAATCATTGGTCGCAGGAAAATCATGATGTGTGTACTTAGCTTTACAAAACCTTAGTTACTTTTTAAGAACTTAGGTGCAGTTTTCTTTCGAATTACAGTCTTAAGGTACAGTATCACACAAAAGTGAGTTCACAACCCTCATTTTTTTAAATATTTGATTATATCTTTTCATGAGACATCACTGAAGACATGACACTTTTATACAAATTATCAAGTACTCAACCCTCCCACCATGATGAGGTCATCCTCTGCTAAGAGGGGCCCTACCTCTAACTAAATTAAAAACAATCACATGCAAAACCTAGGTGCGACACAAAGTGAAATTCAAAAATACAAAAGAAGGTAGATCAGTGCATCACCAGGCCGCCTCTGATTGGTATACCTACAGAGATGCGCTGAGCCCCCCTGAGACAACAAACCTTGTACCCAAAACAGAAGCTGTGCATATACATTAACATTAAATATAAAACTATTAGATGGGAGCAGCTGGCCAAAAAATACTTACAGTTTATGTTCATAGCGAGCAATGGACAGTGCTACTTAGGACAGACTGCATCCAAATGACTACCAGCACCAAGTGTGCACAGACTACTAATAGACAAAGTACACACCCTGCATTTGAATAAGATGCACCTGACTACCATTGGAGGATGTTGGTTTCCATAATAGCTTGCATGCAAATGATCAAGTACTAGACCCTCCCACCACAATGAGGTCATCCTTTTGCTGGGAGGGGCCCAACCTCTAACTAAATTAAAAACATGCATATGCAAAACCTAGGTGTAACATGAAGTGAAATTCCAAAATACAAAAGAAGGTAGATCAGCACATCACCAGGCTGCCTCTGATTGGTACACCTACAGTGCAACTCTGTAGGTGTGCATATCAGAGGCGGCCTGGTGATGCGCTTATCTACCTTCTTTTGTATTTTTGAATTTCACTTATGTCACACATGTTTTGAATATGCATGCAAGCAGGAGAGCCAGGCAACTGGTATTATTTTAAAAGGAAAAATCCATATCCTTCTCAGTTTAGGTTCCCTTTAATGTTAATGCACAGCTTCTGTTTTGGGTACAAGGAGCATTTGTTGTCTCATGGGGGGCTCAGAGCATCTCTGTAGGTATACCAATCAGCGGCGGCCTGGTGGTGCACTGATCTATCTTCTTTTGAACACAACCATTTATGACTAAACCACTGGAATTAAAAGTGTGTACACCTCTAAGTGAAGAATGTAAAAATTCTGGGAAAATTGAAAATTTTCCCTCCACAGGGTCGTGCTACTTGTTAGTGTTACAAGGTTTCACGTGAAAATGGGGAGCATGTGTGTTAAAGTTGGTGTTATCGCTCTCTCTGGTCACTGGAAATTCTACATGGCACCTCATGGCAGAGAACTCTCTGAGCATCTTAGAAAAAATAATTGTTGCTCTACGTAAAGATAAACCTATTTGGTTCAGATGGTGTCAAAAGTATGTGAAGGCAACCAGGTGAGGAGTAGAAAGACAAGTGTGTCTTGCTTTTAGTCAAGCATGGTGGTAGGAGTGTCGTGGTTTGGGGCTGCATGAGTGCTGCCGGCACTGAAGAGCTATAATTCCTTGAGGGAACCATAAATGCCAACATGCACTGTGACATGGTGGGAATAGTGGTGGAGGGCGCTTGGAGGGTTGTATGCTTTCACACGATGATAACTTCAGTGCTGAGGTACCCGCAGACCCATACACAGTATGTAGAACAATCTAATATATATTTCGGAAGAAGTTGCGCAGAGAGTTAGGTTTGAATGTTTCAATAATTTTTAATTGTCACAGAAGATAAATCAATAAAAGATGAGTCAATAAGAATGAAATAAAAGTAAAATAGAATATTTGACAATATAATACAACCAGCTAATTCTGGACAAAACAGAATAAAATGTCACGTACAGATAAATAAATAAATAAAACCTGTCAGATAGCAGATGTTAGATCACGGACTCTATTGTGTGTTTGGTAAGAAAGAAAGGAGGGAATTCCGCACAATGTCCATAGCAAAATTGAATCCCAACTTTATTAAAACAGGTAAAAGCTGTACAGCCTGGCAGCTGACATGTTTCGCAGGTCCTTAATCATAGCACAAGTTCATGTTAAAAGGTACAACCAATATATATCTAAGTCCCACCCCTCACACAGGTGAGCCAGATGACACACCCTCCCAGGCGAGGAAAGGAGGGCGAAGGGAGAAAAGATAAAAAGGAAAAAACACTCCCAAGTAGACAATAAAAATATATAAACAATGCATATAACAAAGGAGGAATGCAGCCAAACACATCATAAGCATTTACTGTATGTATGAAAGATGTTAATGCCATAGGAATACACACAGTTTAGCTAAACCAAGATAAATCAGAGGTACCACTGATGTATATAAATACCATCACAGTTATATAGGAGGAATCAGGTGACACAGCTCAGATCCCATCTAGTGCTCAGTCTATGTTGCCTACGTGTCCCCAACTGGAAAATCCAGAAGGCTTCCCTAAAAAGGAACAAATTTTGCCGATCACCACCTCGCGGTGGTTTTAGAGATACGCTCAATCCCTTGGAAGGAAAAATAGGACATGATGCCAGCATGAACTTGTCTAAAGTGACATACCACAATAGAGATCCCAGCCATAAGCCACCCGGGCCCCCTATAATGTTCTGAGATGCGTTCCCCCAAATGACGGGTGGTACACCCGATATTTTGGATCTGACACAATGAGCATGACACCAGGTAGACCACATATTTGGTATGGAAATTAATATATTGTTTCATCAAAAATGTGTTATTATTATGAAAAGAAACCACAGACTTGGTAATATGCTAAACATTACAATATTGACATGTGACCATACCACATCTATATGAGCCCATTGTATTGAGCCAACATGGATGGCAAGAGACCAAAGTAAATAAACTGGGAGAGAGAATACTGCCTAAAGTAGGAGCACGTCTACTCACAAATCTGGTGCCCTTCTTGAGAACATCTCAAATCTGTTCATCTGCGTATAAGATATACGCTCGGAGACTGTTAGATGGTGAGACCGCCGCCTATAAACATTGTACAGCACTGTGATCTGCAGCAGCGCAGTACTGGGGACAGCCGTGTCCCCCTCGGACACAGGGAAGCAATCCGCTGTGATAGGCGATCCGCCGTGAAAAATTAAAGGAAAATTCACAATTTTATTAGAAAAATAAAAATATTTGGCAAAAAAAAAATAAATAAACACTGGGGGAGTGAGACAGAGAATTCTGTTGGTGGGGAGAAAGGGGGGAATCACTTGTGTGCTGAGTTGTACGGCCCTGCAGCTTGGCCTTAAAGCTGCAGTGGCCAATTTCAAGTGAAAGGGCCTGGTCTTTAGGGGTGGTTAACACTGTGGTCCTCAAGTGGTTAATAACAGGATTGGTCTTGTGGAATAATGATCTGGAAATTGATCCCTTTATCGATCAGGAGCAGTTTGGACATGTACACATGATACAACTGTGTCTGCCTTCAAGCGTGGGCACCCCCCATTTTACCCACACTCACCCTCTGAGACCTCCACAGATCTGGAGGCAGGGTTCAATAGCATGCATGGGGACAGTGATCACTGTAAGCACCAACCCACTATAAACAGGCACTGCTGCAATGGAGGATCACGGAGGCACTACAACTGAGAAGCTCCAAATAGTATAACAGCGTTTAATAAAAGGTAATTTTAAAAACATGAATTGCACTCACAAAAGAAGATGGGTCTACAAGCATTGCATAGGTAGCGGATATGCAGTCCCTGTTACACTCACCTGCCCGACGGGCATCAGAGGTTGCGTGCGTGCATCCTTCCGCGTGTGCGCGTGAACATGCTGAGTCTTGTAGTTCCTCTGCATGGTTTACGGCGTACGGCATTACGCTGTACGCGCATGCGCACAAACGGTTGCGCGCATGCGCAGTCTACGGCGCACATACAGTAGCGTGTTCTGCATTGCGCATGCGCAAGCGTTAGTTCTGGCGCCAAGATCAATTTCCCACAGTATATAAGCAGCACTGCCCTCAATGGCAGTGCTGTTGGTTCTGACAGTTTGTGGTGTTGTGCTATTGCTCTATTATCCTGATTGATTCCTGATTTGACCCCGGCCTGTGACCCAGACTATTCTTCTGATTTCCGCCTGCCCCGACCTTTGGCTTGTGACCTTGACTACTGAATCCTCTCCGCCTGCCCCGACCTCTGGCTTGTGACCCCGATATCTCCTGTCTGCCGCCTGTCCTGATCCTTGGCTTGTTACTAGACTTTGGCTTGAAGACCTGCTCCTGTCTTCTCCTCACATTAGTGTCTGCTGTTCTCCCAACCACTGTGGGATTATTCTGAGTGCAACCTGGTGGGCACTAGGCAGCGAAGAATCCACTTCCCCCTCAAGGGGTTGTGGTCCTGCTTCCCCCTCAAGGGGTTGTGGGTGAAGACCCGTGGTCACTTAGACTCTGTGCTCAGATAGTCCGCACCGCAGTGGGAGGGACAACAGTACCCCAGCAGCCTAACAGTCCCGGACACCGCTCACATGCTTGCCGCCTCAGATCCCGATCTCCCACATCCACTTCCTGACAGCCGGTCACGTGGGGACGTAGCTCCACTGGACTGGTGGTGGTGAATGCAACTGGAGCTGGTTACACTATGTTTTTTTATTCTTTTTATTTACATGTGACGTGTTGGCTGATATATGTGAAGAGGCTGGTCCTGGTCTGGATGTTATCAGTATTATCTACCATTAGACTGATTTGGAATTCTTCCTACTCTGGTTACATTTGACTTTCTCTCTTTTGAATTGGTTTATGAGCGCGGTCATTTTTCTAGTGACTCTATACATTATCAACAGATTTTGTTCTGGCCAGCGCTCCACGTTTTTGATGTAATCTTTCCTATTAGTGCATCTTAATTTTTATTTGAGAAAAATTACTTAGTAGCACAGATAGTAAAGTACATAGGTGGCTAACCTTCCTGAAAGGGTAAATGTAAAAAAGACATTTAGATGCTCCCAATATTGAGGTTGCATTCCTGTGTTGGTGAATGTGAATCAGCATGCTAAAAACAAGCAAGCCACAAAAAGACTCAAATGTCACAAAAATTGTGCTACAGCACTCAATCTTCCTTTCGGTCATGAACCCCTTTACATCATCAAAACAAAAAAAGAATTCAATAAGGGCTTGAGCCCACTAATGCAGTTGTGTCTGCTTCTGTCCACTTTTCAGCATCTGTAACGATGCAACTGCATCAGTGGGCTCAGGGCCTAAGTGTTAAGCTAGTGCTTTCAAAGCATGGGTTCAGAGGCACAAAGTCCATCTTCAACAGTGCCCACTATCCTCAGTCCATCACAAACATTGAGAGAATAGGACCCACCCAGGAACTGACTCGTGATAATTGGTTCTAATTAGGACTTTGAAGCACAACAATGCTAACAGCTGGATAATGGAAGAGGTTACACAGGCTGCCCAGAGCAACTGCAGCTTTGGGCTACCGATATCGGTACAAATAAAACACAATGGCAGCGCAGTGCGATGTTGCGCTGCCTTAGTTCGCACTGTGCTGCCTTAGTGATAGCAAGTATTCAGACAGGTACAAGACAGGACTATAGATTGGAGCATAACTAGTAGCAACCGCAGCTCAGAGTCACGTCCACAGAAGCAGAGCAAGGTGGCTAACAACAGTCACCAGAAAGCATTCACACAGGTAAGACTACAGGATAGAACGTAACTAATAGCAACTGCAGCCTATAGTTATGTTCCCAGAAACTAGAGTAGCAGGAATACTACCAGTCACCAACGTGGTGATGGCAGAATCCAAGCTATCTGGATAATGGACTTCACTAATCCACCGCGGATGCAGCGAACGTCTATCAAGCATGGAACTAGGCAATACACAATGATAAGAAAAATAACAAACAGCTTAACTAACGGATAAATATATATTAGCAAGTCTGCATATATATTTATCAAGAACTAGCTAAAGCACAACTAATAAGGTCGTTATTGGAACTCCAATAACAGAACTATTCAGAATAGTAAGGTGCCCAGTAGATCAGCGTACTGACCACTATGACGGGCGGGGTATAAAATGGGAGGCAGACTTTTATGCTGGTATCAGCCAATGGACGCAGGTATGCAAATCTCCACACAGCTGAATGGTAATCACTCAATCCTAAGCTGGCTTGATTACCATTTTCTAGCTGGCTGTGAATGCAAAGGACCCCCATAAGAAATACATGCAGAATTATGTAACAACATGCATGCAGGAAATCCAGGGCTATCTGGCCGCAGCTCAGCTGCAACAAGCAATTGGTGGAATGATGGCAGCATCCTGAGCTGCCCAGAACTGCAGAGCGATTGCTAATGACAATGAGACTCATTGCAAATGCACAACTGAATGCAAGCAGATAAAGTCAGAATACGCTACAGGAGGGATCTTTACAGATGTGTTATTATTTCCTTTTTTTATACTTTAATTTGTATACGTTTTTTCTGTATTATAATGATATCAAGTTAGTGCTATGAAACATAAACACTGAAAATACACCATGCTATCCACTGTGCTATGATACACAAATGCACAAAAAGTTATGAGTTTAACCACTTGCCGACCAGGGCTTTCTGCACTGATCGGTGCTGCGTGGGCTCTCCAGCCTGCAGCACCAATCAGGAGTGAGCCAGGGCGATCAGACTACCCCCCTTTTTTCCCCACTAGGGGGATGTCCTGCTGGGGGGGTCTGATCGCCGCCGGCTGCAGTTGCTTAGCGGGGGGGGCTCTTCAAAGCCCCCCTCCGCAGCGTTCTCCGCTGTCTCACCCGCTCCCTCCCTCTCCCTCCCCCTGTGAGCTGCGCAAGACGGATTTCCGTCCTGCGCATTGAAGGATAGGCTTCGGCCTATCATATGCCAGCGATCCCCGGCCAATCAGAGGCCGGGGATCGCCGATCTGCCTTACGGCGCCGTATGATGTAAACAGTGGGGATTTCTTCCCCGCCTGTTTACATTTTGCCGGCGAGCCGCGATCGGCGGCTCTCCGGGTGTTCACGGAGACACCCTCCGTGAACTGACATGGAAAGATGGTAACCCGCAGACGACCAGTTTACGCCAATCGGCGTTAGCTGGTCATCAAGAGGTTAAAGATTTTAGTTGATGGTCAAAAAGAAATGGAAATAGAATATGGCAGTTAATTTTTTCCTGGGGATCCTGCACTGGAAAGGTGGGCTGTAAGAGCAACCGGGGAGCCTCTGGATCATCAAAAAGCTTTACACTACTGGGGCATCTAACTTTTTTAAAACGTTCACTTCAGGTCCCCTTTAAGTAAACCAGAGTTTTCATGCTGTATTACAGTGTATCTTACATTTCAAATTATATTATACGTAAGTAAATTACTTATTGCTCTTAAGTTAGCTTATTATCTTTATTCATTAAGTACAAATGGTTAAAACAACATGTTGAGTTTATAATTTGTTTTCTGTCAAGTTGTTAAGTCCTTTGAATCTCCTGTATTTTCTCTAAAATAAGCGTCAACCCATGGCATTTTTGAAGGTGCAAAAGAGAATATTTCTTTAGTAGGTGGCCAAAATCCTTTGTGTGCTGCTGGGTTGTATTTTTAGTTGGTTGTTTGACCTTTTTCTATGGCTTTTTTTACCTCAATACTAGTCTTTGTCTCTGAATTACTAATCAGCAGGGTGTTTCTCAGGGCCTTCGAAAGTTCCCTACACAGCAGGTTTTAGGTCAAATGACCGTGGATGTGAGCTTAAATGCACTGTTATTAAAGCATTGACCTCATGTAAATCATACAGGAAAATGGTCTATAGTTTCACTGGAAAGAAGGGTTACAAGCTCACATTTTATAGCTCATATGAGATCTAAATTTGGTAGTTCAGGAAAAATATATTTGGTATTGTACTTGTCCATTTTAAGGGAAAACGATTATGTTGCAGTGCCTGGTTGGAAGCAATTATCTCTGTGGGCAGTAGGGTAAATAGATGGTAGCATTCCCACCTTGCAAATCTAGAATGCTAGGCTTAAATGCTACTGTCAAGAACTCGCCTGTGGCATGTTTTGTTAGTTGCAGCTGAGTGCAGCCAGGCTGTAGTGTTGCATTCAATTACGAGTGTCATGTCTATCTGCAATAGAGATGGCCCGAACGGTTCGCACGCGAACTTATTCGCGTGAACTTCGGTGGTTCGCGTTCGCGGTGAACTGTGAACTACATGCGAGTTCGACCCGCCCCCTATACTACATCATTAGGGTCAACTTTGACCCTCTACATCACAGTCAGCAGACACAGGGTAGCCAAACAGGCTACACTCCCTCCTGGAGCCCCCCCCCCCCTTATAAAAGGCAGGCAGCATCAGCCTTTTCACTCACTCGTGTGGCTGCAGTAAGTAGAGAAGGGATAGGAACCTGCTGTAGACATAGGGAAAGCTTAGTTAGGCTCTTGTTAGGCTTTTTAGCTTGCTCCTTGCTGATACTTATTGCTAAAAAGCACCCTTCAACAACTCTTTTGAGAGCTAATCTTTTTCTTGTGATCTATTTTTTTTTCTGTGTGTCCCACTGACACTTGTGTTGTATATACAGCCCTGTCAGTCAGTCGCAGCTGGCCCTTGGCCCCTTGGTAATTCCTACTGTGCCACTGCCAGCACATTCAGTGACTACCTGTGTGTGTGACAGCTGCACATTTGTAATACCAATCACTGCATACCTACCTGTTCAGTGCACCTCCCTATGTGAGCGCATACAGTGTTATATACCACCAGTCACTAAACCTGTTCACGGTACCTGTGTGTGTGACAGCTGCACATTTGTAATACCAATCACTGCATACCTACCTGTTCAGTGCACCTCCCTATGTGAGCGCATGCAGTGTTATATACCACCAGTCACTAAACCTGTTCACGGTACCTGTGTGTGTGACAGCTGCACATTTGTAATACCAATCACTGCATACCTACCTGTTCAGTGCACCTCCCTACGTGAGCCCACGCAGTGTTATATAGCACCAGTCACTGCACCTGTTCACAGTACCTGTGTGTGTGACAGATGCACATTTGTAATACCAATCACTGCATACCTACCTGTTCAGTGCACCTACCTATGTGAGCGCACGCAGTGTTATATATCACCAGTCACTGCACCTGTTCATGGTACCTGTGTGTGTGACAGCTGCACATTGTATTGATACCAGTCACTGCATACCTGTTCAGTGCACCTACGTGACTGCACTCAGTGTAATATTATACACCAGTCACTGCATACTTGTTCACGGTACTTGTGTGTGTGACAGCTGCACATTTGTAATACTAGTCATTGCATAATTGTTCACAGTACCTGTGTGACCGCATGCTGTTTAATATACCAGTCCGTGCATACTTGATAACTGCACCTGTGTGACAGCTGCACATTGTATTATAATACCAGTCACTGCATACCTTTCACTGCACCAGTGTGACTGCACATTGTATTAGTCAAGTCAGTGCATACCTTTCACTTAATCCCCCCCGATATGGACAAAACAACAGGCAGAGGCAGAGCCAGACCCCGAGGCAGGCCACCCGGCAGGTCTGTTCGAGGTCATGCTGACGTGATTTTGTGCGGCCCTGTACCAAAGTATAGTGCTCAGAAGGAGGCACGTCCCATCAACTCCTAAGATTGTCAGGACGTGGTTGACTATTTAACACAGAACACCTCATCTTCCACAGCCACCAGCGCTAATACAAGCACCACATCCGCTGCATTTGACACCTCACAGGACTTATTTGGTGGGGAATTCACTGATTCACAGCCATTACTGTTACAACAAGATGAAGGCGCTAAGCAAGTTACACCACCTCATATGTATGAGTTAGGCGACACTATGGTTGTAAGGTGTGAGGAGGAGGATGATGAAGTACCTGCTGTTGGTGCAATTTTGGAGGTGTCTGATGCAAGCAAAGCTGGGGAGGATGGTTATGATGATTATGATGATACGGATCTCACGTGGGTTCCCAATAGAGGAGATGAACAGGGGGACAGTTCAGAGGGAGAGTCAGAGAGGAGTAGGAGGAGACGAGTTCCTGAAAGAAGCAGGGGGAGCTCGTCATCAGAAATAGCTGGTGGCAGTGTCCGGCGCCATGTATCGCCACCTATGGACAGCCAGCCAACATGCCCTTCAACGTCAGCTGCTGACGCCACCATAGTGCCATCACCCCTGGGCTTAGCGGTGTGGACATTTTTGGGTGTGTCTGCCTCAGATCAGAGCAATGCCATCTGTTCTCTCTGCTGCCAAATATTGAGCTGTGGAAAGGCCAACACCTGCGTAGGGACAACTGCCTTACGAAGGCACATGGAGAAAAGGCACAACTGCAATGGGGAGACCACCTGAGGAAAAGCAGCACACAAAAGCAAAGCCACCCTCCTTCTCCTCTTCCTCCTTCAGGTGCATCATCTTCAGCCGCTTTCTCCCTTGCTCCTTCACAATCACAGCCAACCTCCTCCACTCCGCCTCTCACCTTGAGCAGTTCCTGCTCCTCTGCACACAGCAGCAGCCAGGTGTCCATGAGGGAAATGTTTGAGTGGAAGAAGCCAATGTCTGCCAGTCACCCCCTTGCCCGGCGTCTGACAGCTGGCTTGGCGTAACTGTTAGCTCGCCAGCTGTTACCATGGATGTCCATATAAAAGCCTCTTTGTGTTCGACCATTTTGCCTGTGATAGCATGTGAATTGAGTCATAGCTGCATTGCTGGATCTTGTTTGATAACTGTTGATTACCTTGCCTTGTACTCATGTAAACGTGGGCTATTCCTACAGTGGCGAATAGCAGTGTTCTTTTCAGCCTTGTCATGTGGACTTGCCATCGATGCTGTTGTGATTGGCAGCTGCTCCTTCTAATCCTGCTGTATGGCTGTTACTATAGCTTCGGTTGCTATTGGTAATGCTCCTGCTAATCTTGCTGTCTGAATGTTGCCTTCCCTGCTAACTAGATTGGCAGACGCTCCTTCTAATTCTGCCATGTGGACATAACCATAGCTGTGGTTGTTCTGTCCAGTATTGTTTGTGTCTGTGTGGACGTTTACCATCTCTATGGTAGTGATTGGATTGGGAAATGCTCCTTCATGTCTGTCTGTTTTTTCCTTATTTATTGTGATGGTTACCTGAAGCTCAGAGCTGCAGTTGCTCTGAGAAACTTCCTCCATGTCTTTTGTCTAACTACTCCAGTTTTGATCTGAACTGTCTCCTCCTCCTCAGTGTACCCCTTACTACTTCCTGATATTATCCAGTATTGTCTGTCTTTGCCTAGTGGGTTCTGGTAGTATTTCTGTCTTAATTCCTTCAGTCTCTATACCTTGCGCAATAAGGCCTGTGTGTAACCGCATGCTGGGTAGACGTGTCAAGTCTCCCGAGGCTGAGCGGGGACACGCCACATAGGGTGAAGACTGTGGGTGTGGGTTTCTTTGGGCCACTCCAGATTCTGCCCTACGTAAGTCCTAGTTTAGGAAAGTAGACTATACCTAGAGTAGGAACCAGTGGCTTAGCTAAGGAGCTGTGGACCCAATGCAAGTTTTACAATGGGGCCCCCCAAGCACTCTATACATAACAATTGATACAGCACACCAAAACCTGCCAATGGCAACCACAGTGTCAGAGGTGTAAGAAGGCGATGGGGAACAGTTTGTTAATGATTACCACTATTCAAAGTATCTATAGAAGTGATTATTATGAGCACAGGACCAGTAGAGGGCTAATACTGCAGTTGAGGGAAGGCCCTTCGGGGCCCCTCTGGCCCAAGGGCCCCGATGCAGTTGCAACCTCTGCAACACCTATTGTTACGCCCCTGGTAGGAACATTAGACAGTGAGGGATAAGCAAGTTGTGCTTTTTAGCTCCATTTAGTTGCTTTCCTGGGTACTGAATATTCAGCTTCACGGAAACATAAAACCAGTGTCAGTTTACAGCCAGCTGTAAATCTCCAAAACTCCAAAGTTGAAATTGCCTTTGTGGACTAATCCAATTTTGGAGCCCTGCCCAGTGGCTGGTAATGATCCTAATGAGTCCTTATAAACATGAGGGTTCCACTTAGCTCTAGTGAACATCTAGCAATGGAAATCAGCAGTAGAACTGGTGTTTTGCAAGTGGGAGTTCAATGTCTTCCCTACCAAAAACTTTGTGCAATTTACAGCCAGCTGTGAATATCCAAAACTGAAATTGCACTTCTGGATGAATCCATTGGCTGGCAGATAATCTGTGCACTTCCATATCACATTAACTGAAAAGAATCTTGATGTTAAATTGCGTTTTACATGCACATGATTTACAAGCTTTAAATTCAGCAAGCTGAAATAAGACTTGTCAATGATGCCTGCAGTGTGCACAGTTCCCTAGGAATAGTCAATGAGATGGTAATAATTCTAAGTTAATGCAAAATTTACTGTAATTTTTAGAAAATATATGTATTTTGGAAATAGAATAATCAAATGCACTTGATTAACTGATCATCAACAAGCTTGACCACTTCTATATAAGCAGCAGTCTGGGCAGTTTGCTTGTGTGAAGGATCTTTGTTTGTATTAACACAATGCCAAAGAGGAAAGACAGCAGCAATGATCTTAAAGTGGACTAAAATCAAACATTTTTTTAATTCAAAATATTTAGTTGCACCACTCTGACACATACAAAGATAAATAAACACTCCTTCAAGCCTATAAGCATTTCAGTGCATGCTTTTCACCCTTCTCTTTTCATAACTAGGGTTATACAGGTGGCAGCCATTAGCAATTCCTCCTTTGCAGGACACCACCTACTCCACCAGTTTGCCGGATTCTGTCCCGGTAATATGAAAGGAAGGGAGAGGTTCCTCTAAAAAATGTAAAATATCTTATATTTGTCATCATGCAGCTGAAAAAAGGCTGCTATTTATTATTATAATTTAGAAAATATATTTTATTTCTGAAATCTTGTATTTTTAATTTGGGTCCACTTTAAGCCTTGTACACTTAAGTACACTTCGACTTAAGTACACTTTGACTTAAGTCGGCTAAGGCGTCTGATAACGATTGCCTAAGCCAATAATGAGGCGTGTGTATGGCAGCCGGCGGCCCCGACCCCCAACCCATGAGCGATCCAATGGATGGATCTACTCACCCCCAGTGATGCTGATCCCCACCAATCCCATTGTTTGCGCCACTCCCCCCGGTGCGTGACTTCATACCCAGGCAACTCATCATCCCTCTGATGTCCCCCCCCCCCCACACACACACACACACACACATAGCAAGAGAGCGTGTTGCCAGCTACACAGCTGACTCGAGTGTGTGCAGCCCAGCTGAACGATGTGGCCCACAGGGATCAGGGCCTGGGCAACATCTGTCAAACGTGTGTACGCACCTTTATAAAAGCAGTTGCTGCTGCCCATCATTTCAAGAAGGGATATAAGGCCATTCCAAGACAGTTTAAATTTCTGTATTCTACGACATGCAAGATTATTCTCAAATGGGAACCATTCAAGGCAAGCTGCCTTGTGACCAGTATAAGTGGATAGAGAGGTGACAGAGAATAGCAAGATATTATACCAACACCTTTGCCATGGAAACGTCATATAATGTGATGATATGATGGTATCTAGTGCCTGCTAGACTTGATAAACTGATTGATTCAGGAAACATTAGATCAGGGCTGGGCAAACTTTGTGTGTACTGCATGCTGTGGGCTGCATTCCTTAAATCCCCCTCCCACCTCCTTGCAGAGTATCAAGCAGGCAGAAACAGGGGGACTTAAAACTCACCGCATTGCCAAATCCAGTATTGCATCTCCATAGCAACAGAGCATCACATGACACAACGTCGTAAAGTGTAATAAACTGGCACGTCCCCACGTTGTGTCATGTGTTGCCCTATTGCCATGGAGACACAATGCTGATTTCGGCAATGCAGTGAGTCTTAGGTCCCCCCTGTTTCTGCCCGCTCGTGACTTTGCAGGGAGGGAGGGATGAGAAGTAACAGCGCACTCAGGCCGGATACAATCCCCGGTCCATAGTTTGCCCAGTGCTTGCTCTAGATGCTTCAGAGGAAGCAGAGGCAAAGGCACTATGTTCCACACCTGAATATGGAGCAGGACCTTTGGCCTACTACAATCCCTTTACATATCAATATCCCAAAGGGCCCATGGATATCGCCCTTCCATGGTAAAATAGAAAGTTCCTTGGCCTAGACACTGAAACCTTTATTGTACACTGACCATTGTTTCCCGTAACCTACTTCTTTGCATTCCCTTTCCTCCTTGCTTCCCACTCTTTCTCTATTTTCTTCCCTTTTCTCTTCTCTTTTTCTACAACACCTATTTTTCATGGTTCAAGGTGGGCACACTCAGCACCCGGGTCGTCCATGAGGTGGGGTGAGGCAGATTCCACAGGTGGAAGAAGTGGCCCCCCACTTCTCCGCACCCACATGGCCGTGGGTGGGGGAGCTGCCGAGCTGGAGGAGGTAGCAGCCAGGAAGGGGGAGCAGCTGGCACAGTGGCAGGGAGGGGGGTTAGACCCCCCTCCCTCATCTGGGGCTCCCCCATCCATGCTCCCCCTCCAACCTCCAATTAGCGCTAAATTTACAGCCGGCAGCGAGCGGGTAAGAAATTACTCACTTACTTCTTTGCGTTCCACCACTCGCCGCGTCACTTCCTGCAATGCCGCCCACTGAAGTGATGCGGCGAGCGGTGGAATGCAAGGAAGTAAGTGAGTAATTTCTTCCCCGCTCGCAGCCGGCTGTACATTTAGCGCTAATAGCTGGAGGGGGAGCATAGGTCTGACCGCCTCCCCAACACTGTGTCAACTGCTCCCCCTTCCTGGCTATGGGGGGTACCGGCATCCTCAAAAGTTTGCCTCGGGCGGCAAAAAGTCTAGAACTGGCCCTGGGCACACTGAGAGGATGGGAGGACCCTCCCTACCCTCTCTCACATAGCCATTTCAGAACTGCAGGCTCTTGGAGCTGCTTACTATTAAACCCACTGATTTCATTGTTCTCGTTTGGTTTATGTTTACAATGTCTGTTGTAGAAGCTTGGTTGTACGATCGCAGCTACTCCAGTATAAGAAGCCTGTTAGCTGCTGGATTTGCTCATGTAATTTGATATCATTCTTGCGCCCCTGTTGGAGCTTTGCTATATGTGTATACACTTGTACTACTGTTTATTCTTGTTATTCTTAAAATGTTCAATAAACATTGTAAAACCAAATTGTAGTTGCTTTGTCGTAATATCACCTGTCCAGTTTGGGGAAAACTGAACACAGCAAATCATACCAAACACCTGATACTGACTCACTTAAGAGTTACCTACTAGAGGGGGGGCGTGTCCGGCGCGCGGAGTGTATGGACGCTTGAGTGAGTAGCTCCGCTCTCTTTAGCACAATTAAGCGGCTCAAAGCAATGCCCTTCTACAAAACCCGGGAGGACGACACCGGAGAAGACGCTATGGACACAGACGCTTCCAGAAAGCGAAAAATGGGAACCACCAAACTTCAGAAACTGCCCGACTTCTTTGCCAGCATGAGACAAAGATGGCGCTGGCCATGCTGACACCAGCTCCCGCAGCTCCCGTGGCCCCACCAGAAGGCAGGCAGACTCGGCAGACACGGGGGATACTTCAGAGCCCACGGACTCCCTGGAGGACAACTCATCCAGCACAGGGTCTCCCGCATCTCAAAGCCCGCTAAAATCGAGGCAGAGGCTTGCAGACAACGCGGAAAAGGTAGGCCTTTCAGCCTCATGCAGTGCTTCCTCCCTTACTACTGAGAGCTTTCCGGCCACCGAGCAGACAGCCTCTCAGGCTCCAATCAAAGAAATGCTTTTATCATTTAAAAACTCCCTCCTGCTTGACTTCCAAGCGATCACCAACAATCTGCAATCCTCTGTAGACTCTGTAGGGGAAAGACTTGCTAATACTGAGGAGAGAGTAGCAGACCTAACGGAGGGGCATAATAAGATGGTGGACATGTTTGACACACATACTGTGGACTTGCAATGGCTTAAAGCTAAGGCCATAGACTTAGAGGACCGAAATAGAAGGTGCAACCTGAAACTAAGAGGCATAGAAGAGGCTGTAACAACCGCTGAGCTTAAAAAATACATCTATAACATGCTTAAAGCTGCTCTGCCCCATGTCTCGGATGTAGAACTTTCAATCGCCAGAGCACATCGCCTACCTAAGCCCAAACACTTACCTGACACGATTCCACGCGATGTGATCATCTGCTTTCAGTTTTATCAAACAAAAGAGGACCTACTCCTATATGTTCGCGCTAACAGCAAGCTTCCGGAACCTTATGAAAAGATCCAGTTATTTTCCGATTTGTCTCAAGCTACCTTAGCGGTGAGAAGATCTCTGGCTCCAGTCACTAAAATACTGAGGGACAACCAAATCCTGTATAAATGGGGATTCCCAGCTAAACTGATACTCTCTAAGAATGGGAAAACTTACATCATAGCTTCCCCTGAAGATGGAGAACGCTAACTACAGATATGGAAACTGATTCAGCCAGGTGCTGCACTTCCCTGGCGTGGTCCAACCAAAGCTGCAAAAATCCCAATTGAATGGCATAAAGTCCCAGGAAAATGAGTGCTATGGAGAACCTAGCCTCGACATCTTTATCTACCCACTACCTGCTCCATACTTGAGCTTATCTCTCTTTAGTCAGGGGGATATTTGCTCTTGCCCCCAGACAAACCCTGGTTTATGTTGGACTGTACTATTCAAATACTTTCTTTTTCTTTTTCCTATACTATAGGACTTTAGAGTTATAAGTTAAGTTAAGTTATCTTCTTAAATGCAGTATATATGTTCTTCTCTCAGTGTTGTTATAGAAGGTTGGGTCTCCCAGGAAGAGGTACACTATCACTTAATATGCCCTAAGTATATATGGTACACATACAAAAACATTGCAACTCTGCCACCTAATGATTAAAAATGGAACTGAAATTCCTATCTATTAATGCACATGGCCTGAACTCCCCTCAAAAACGGAAATTTCTATGGCAAGAGGCCCTCGATCACAAGGCCCATATCATTCTTGTCCAAGAGTCCCATTTTGCGGAGGGGAAAGCACCAAAATGCTCACATAACTCTTTCCTTCTTACCTACTTTGCAAACTCTCCCCAAAAAAAGAAAGGAGTGTTCATCGCTTTCCCCTCTTCATTAAAAGTGGAAGTAAGTAAGTAAGTAATTGGGATCAGGTAGGGTTCACAAAAGGCCGACAGGCCACAGACGGCACTTGCAGAATGTTGAACCTCCTGCATTATGCTGAGCTCTGTCGAAGGCCTTCTGTGTTTCTAACTTTGGATGCGGAGAAGGCCTTCGACAGAGTTCACTGGGGTTTTCTAAAAGAGACTCTTCTTAAGTTTGGATTCTCGGGACCTATACTGTCAGCTATTATGTCACTATATTCATCCCCCTTGGCAATGGTAAACGTTGCTGGTTTTTACTCCCAAAAATTTTACATTACCAATGGCACCAGGCAAGGGTGCCCACTTTCCCCTTTAATTTTCACTCTCTGTATTGAAATACTAGCCGAAGCTATCAGATCAAACGTGGACATCCAAGGGTTCAACATAAAAGGTATAGAGCACAAACTAGGATTATTTGCGGACGACGTCCTATTAACTATTATGGAACCTACCACTTCACTAAAATATGCACTGGACACAATAAATAAATACTCTGAAGTGTCCTATTATAAGCTCAATGCAGCAAAATCATTATTACTGGGAATAAATATTCCATCCAACACCAAGCATTTCATAACCACTAACTTTCCCTTCCATTGGGCAAAAACCTCGATACCTTATCTTGGTATTAACATCCCAGCCCACACCCATGATATTTATGAAGCCAATTTCCCACCCCTACTTCAAAGCTTAACAAAAGAACTCGAAATGATGTCCAGATTTGAACTTTCTTGGCTAGGCCGAATAGCAGCCTTTCAGATGAAAGTCTTACCTAGAATAATATACCTGTTTAGGACTATTCATATTCCACTTCCGGAAAGATTCTTTACCCAAATTCAGAAAATCATTTTGTGATGAAACGCGGAAAAGCCGCTGTCTCTCAAGGCGAGGCGGCTGTTTCCGCGTCCAGCATGGCGTCACAACGCGGAAAAAATGCTGCATGCCGCTTAGGCAGAGCGGCGGAATCCGCATTGGGAACAGCGGAATCCGCATTGGAGGCGGCTCCCGCACTCAGTTCACTGGATACATTGCAAGACAGTACTGGTGTGGCTGGGACTGATAGTCCACCAAGATTCAGACTTACACGCGCGCGAGCACAGAGGCAGAGTTTAAATAGCAGTTAGAAGGGAGTCGGCTGACCAGCTGGGTCAGCTGACAAATTCCACTGCTCCCATTGGACCAGCAATTAGGGAGGTCCTGGAAAGGTCCTAGAGTATATATACTGCTGGTTGTTCACTTGCTCTTTGTCTGGCGTGCGATCACATATGTGGGAGCACCCAGATCCGTAGTCAGATCCGCAAGTGTGCCGGGACCAGCTGGAGCTGTAATCCTACACTTAGCTAGATTCTGTTGATAGCTAAAGTACTAGTTTGATTGTGATTATCTGTTATGGCTTTTGCCTGCCTTGACTACCCTTCTGAACTCTGATCTTGTACCTCGATAATTCTGATACTCTGTTGCCGATCTCCGGCTCGTTTCTAGACTCCGCCTCAGCCTCCTGATTCTGTACCTCGATATATCTGATACCCCGTTGCCGAACCCTGCCTGTACCTAGACTCCGCCTTTTGACTCCTGATCTTGTACTTTATCTGTCCGTGTGTATACGACCTGGCTTGTCCGACCTCGAGAACCGACCTTACCGTTGGAGGCGGTTCCTCGCTCTGTTAGCGACCCTTCTCCTGAGGGTCACTTTCAGACATCCTTCCTACTGTCAGTCTGACTCCTCCCATCTTGGAGAGCTCAGGTCTGCGGAAGGAATCTGTGTAGTACTCCTTGCTGCACTGAGGCCTAGTCCTCAAAGTGATACTGTTACACCAAACACTACACTCTACTCAGGTGAACAGAGGTTAGTTTGTATATCGGATTATCGGTGAGACTGCAGATCACTTATAATCTGGTAAATATCTGTATTTCCGGTGATACTGCTGATCACCGGTAATCAGATACTCTCTGCGCCCACCGATCGTTACAGAACGCCAGACCAAATACAAAATGGACACAAACACTGATTGTCTGGGTGTACTTGCCACTTCGGTGGACAACATCAATCAAGTACTGGGCGCCCACATGACTCTTATTGATGCCCTATCAGGGTCTGTACAAACCCTCCAGACATCAGTGGATCATGTGCGATCCTCTACTAGCTCTGACATACGTATGCCTGTACCTGAAAGCTTTTCCGGCCACAGATCTGACTTCTGGAATTTTAGGAGTAGAGTATTGTCCTATTTTGAGTTGAGACCCCAATCTTCGGGTACTGAGACCCAGAGGGTCACGTTTATAAAGACTTTGTTGTCCGGCGACTCCCAGTCTTGGGCATATAGCCTGCCCGCCGGAGACAAAGCTCTTACCTCTGTAGAGGAATTCTTTAAAGCTATGGCAGTAATTTACGACGATTCGGACCTTGCTTCAACTTCTGAGAGGAAGCTCAAGCTTTTGCGTCAAGGCGAAGGTCCGGTCGAAGATTACGCGGCCGAGTTTAGGAGGTGGTCAGTTACAGCTAGGTGGGACACTTATGCCCTATTAGATCGTTTCTTGTCAGGGCTGTCTGATGAGGTCTCTGATTTGATGTTAAGCCAGCCAGAGCCCAGAACAGTCGATGAGGCCACCTCAGCGGCCATCCGAATCGACCGCAGGCTGCGCTACCAAAAACAGACCAGGGGTAGTTCCCGTGTCAGAGGGGTATCTTACACTATGGTCCCAGTGACTCCACCGCCTACTATTTCACCTTCTCCCGTCTTGCCTCCATCCGAGCCGATACAGATTGCTCGGTCAAAATTGACCCAGGTAGAGCGAAGACGGAGAATGACCGAACAGCTGTGTCTGTACTGTGCTGAAGGGGGGCATATAGTACAGAACTGCCCTAACAAGCCGGGAAGATGCTACCATTTAGGAGTGGTAGGGGGTAGCACCCTAGGTGCCCGGCTCATACCCTTAAACGAAAAACGTTTGCTCCTTCCCTGTATGATTACATGGGGGGACAAATCTGAAGCCACAGAAGCCTTTGTTGATTCAGGCTCCGCGGCTAACTTTATGAGTTCAGAGTTCGCAGAAAAGTTGGGCATTCCGCTCACCTCAGTAAAACCACCTATCCAGGTTACTGCTGTGGATGACTCCCGGCTGCAAAGGAACCGTCCGCTGTCTCAGACACCAGAGGTGGAAGTCACTATTGGGGTTCTGCATAACGAAAGTCTAAGTTTCTTTGTATTACACATGACCACCTCCACAATTGTTTTAGGAATGCCCTGGCTGCAGCTCCATTCGCCACAGATTAATTGGGCTACAGGACAATTAACTAGTTGGTCAGACTTCTGTTCCCAACAGTGTCTAGGGAAGGTGACTTTAGGTCAGACCAAGTTGCATGTGGATATGAAAAAAGGAAAAGGAAAGGAGCAGTTTGGCACTTGCATTCCACTAAAAAAAGCTTTATTCTTGCGGCTTCAGAATTTCTCTTGAATAAATACATATAAATATCATGCTGAAAGTTCCTACCAGGTCCCTTGGGCGCTGTGGGGTTGGTGGGAGCGGTGTGGGGCCTGACGACCGTTTCGCTCACTGAGCGTCCTCAGAGGCTCTCTGAAGCCGCAAGAATAAAGCTTTTTTTAGTGGAATGCAAGTGCCAAACTGCTCCTTTCCTTTTCCTTTTTTCATATGCACAATGTTGTTTTTTGGTTTTGAGCACGCATGAACTATATTGATCCAACCTGGTCCTTATCCCGGATTCCTTTAATGTCCTTTATATACCTTGATGAAAGCACACTAGCAGTGTAGTGCCCGCCTACTTTTTTCTACCTATCATCATCAAGTTGCATGTGGAGGGGGTTCCCGAGCAATACTCCGAGTTCTCGGATGTATTCTGTCCCAAGGCTGCTGACAAGTTACCTCCTCATCGCCCTTTCGATTGCCCCATCGATCTCCGTGCCGGTTGTATGCCCCCTAGGGGTCACCTGTATAATTTGTCTGGACCAGAGAAAATAGCGATGCAGTAGTACATTTGTGACAATTTAGCCAAAGGGTTCATTCGCCCCTCCCGGTCGCCTGCAGGGGCCCTTTTCTTTTTTGTTAAGAAAAAAGACGGATGGCTGCGACCATGCATCGACTACCGTGGCCTGAATAAAATCACGGTGAAGAATCGTTATCCGTTACCATTGATAGACGATTTATTTACGCAAGTCACGAACGCTAAGATCTTTTCAAAATTAGATCTGAGGGGTGCATACAACCTGGTCCGCATTAGAAAGGGTGATGAATGGAAGACGGCCTTCAACACTCCCGACGGGCATTACGAGTACTTAGTGATGCCCTTCGGGTTGTGCAATGCGCCAGCCGTCTTTCAAGAATTAATCAACGAGGTATTCAGGGAGGTGTTGGGTAGATTTGTACTAGTATACCTGGACGATATACTAATCTATTCCAACAACCTCCTCGAGCACAGGGTCCACGTTAAATTCGTGTTGGACAAATTGAGGCAAAATATGCTGTATGCCAAGGTGGAGAAATGTATTTTCGAGGTGACCACTGTCACATTTTTAGGGTATGTGATCTCCACCTCAGGCCTGTCAATGGATCCTGCCAAGGTCACAGCTGTCCTGGAATGGCCACAGCCAGTGGGGTTGAAGCCCCTGCAAAGATTTTTAGGTTTTGCGAATTACTATAGGAGGTTCATAAAGGGATACTCCACGATGATTGCCCCTCTTACCAGTCTCACAAAAAAGGGGGCAGATACCAACCACTGGTCTCCTGAGGCTGTGGCAGCTTTTTCTCACTTGAAAAAATTGTTTTGCTCTGCACCCATATTGAGACACGTAGACACCTCTTACCCATTCATTGTGGAGGTTGATGCCTCGGAAGTTGGAGTAGGGGCTGTGCTGTCTCAACGCTCTGGGCTGCAGGGGAGGTTGCACCCGTGTGCCTATTTCTCTCGGAGGTTTTCACCGGCAGAGAAAAACTACGACATAGGCAACCAGGAACTTCTGGCCATTAAATTGGCATTAGAAAAATGGCGCCACTGGTTAGAAGGGGCAGAACACACGATCACGGTGTATACTGATCACAAGAATCTGGAATACATCGAGGGGGCTAAGAGACTAAGTCCCCGACAGGCTCGTTGGTCGTTATTTTTTACGAGGTTCAGATTTATTATCACATACACTCCAGGCAGCAAAAACATTAAGGCAGATGCCCTGTCCAGATGTTTCGAATTAGAGACAGCACAGCCCCCCGCTCCTGAGTCCACCATCCCGCAGAGGCTGGTGTTAGCAGCCACAGAGACCTGGGAGGATTGGACAAAGGTTTTGGGTCCCTTTCAGCAGGATGTCCCTGAGGGAAAACTAGAGGGGGTCTTGTTTATCCCACTGTTTTTTCGTCTACAGGTCTTACAAATGTTTCACGCCCATAAGAGTGCTGGTCACCCTGGTGCTGCCAGAACGCAGGATCTGATTGCCAGGTGTGCTTGGTGGCCTTCTATGGCAACAGACTGCAAGGAATATGTCAGGGAATGTGCGGTATGTGCCAAAAGTAAACCCTCCCGGCAGGCACCTGTCAGTACCTTACAGCCTTTACCCGCCCCGAGTGAACCATGGACCCACTTGTCCATGGATTTTGTGGGTGAGCTCCCCAGGTCTGAAGGCATGTCGGTCATTTGGGTGGTAGTCGACCGCTTCAGCAAAATGGCCCATTTCGTGCCTTTGAAAGGACTCCCCTCGGCCCAAGAATTGGCTGACCTATTCATCGTCCACATTTTCTGGCTGCACGGCATTCCGGAGAACATTGTGTCCGATCGGGGAGTCCAATTTATCTCTAAATTCTGGAGGGCATTTTGCCACCAAATGGGCATGAAGCTGTCTTTCTCGTCAGGCTACCACCCACAGACGAATGGGCAGACTGAACAAATTAATCAGTCTTTAGAACAGTTTTTAAGATGTTACGTTGCGGAGGCACAGAATGACTGGGTGAAGTTTCTGGCTTTTGCAGAATTTGCGCAGAATAATTTAAAGAGTTCTTCTTCTGGTTTTTCCCCGTTCCAGATTGTGACAGGGAGGTCGCCCAAGTTCTCCCCTTTGCCAGTTGCCTCTTCTCCGTTCCCAGCGCTGGAGGATTGGCAGAGGTCACTCAGGGACAATTGTGGAATTGTTAGCGATAATTTGCAGAAAGCGTTCCAAAGTCAAAAGGGTCAAGCGGACAAGAGACGTTCCATGGAATGGAAGTTTCAGCCAGGGGATTTAGTCTGGGTGTCCACACGTCACTTGACCCTGAAGCAGCCTTCTGCCAAACTGGGCCCCAGGTTTGTGGGTCCGTTTTCTGTGACCAAAAAGATCAACAACGTCACTTATACCGTTGATCTCCCCGCCAGCATGCGTGGGGTGAGATCATTTCACGTATCCCTGCTCAAACCTGCAGTCCATGTGGGCCCTACTCCTCCTCCTCCTGTCCTGGTGGATAGTCATCCTGAGTTCGAAGTAGAGAACATTTTGGACTCTCGCATTGTCCAGAACTCGGTACAGTATCTGGTACACTGGAAGGGATATGGCATTGAGGAGAGACAGTGGGTACCGGGGACTCGCATGCATGCGGATGAGTTGAGGAAAGAGTTTCATGCCTTACACCCCGAGAAGCCTGGTAGGAGTTGTCCGGAGTCCACTCCTCGGAGGGGGGGTACTGTGATGAAACGCGGAAAAGCCGCTGTCTCTCAAGGCGAGGCGGCTGTTTCCGCGTCCAGCATGGCGTCACAACGCGGAAAAAACGCCGCATGCCGCTTAGGCAGAGCGGCGGAATCCGCATTGGGAACGGCGGAATCCGCATTGGAGGCGGCTCCCGCACTCAGTTCACTGGATACATTGCAAGACAGTACTGGTGTGGCTGGGACTGATAGTCCACCAAGATTCAGACTTACACGCGCGCGAGCACAGAGGCAGAGTTTAAATAGCAGTTAGAAAGGAGTCGGCTGACCAGCTGGGTCAGCTGACAAATTCCACTGCTCCCATTGGACCAGCAATTAGGGAGGTCCTGGAAAGGTCCTAGAGTATATATACTGCTGGTTGTTCACTTGCTCTTTGTCTGGCGTGCGATCACATATGTGGGAGCACCCAGATCCGTAGTCAGATCCGCAAGTGTGCCGGGACCAGCTGGAGCTGTAATCCTACACTTAGCTAGATTCTGTTGATAGCTAAAGTACTAGTTTGATTGTGATTATCTGTTATGACTTTTGCCTGCCTTGACTACCCTTCTGAACTCTGATCTTGTACCTCGATAATTCTGATACTCTGTTGCCGATCTCCGGCTCGTTTCTAGACTCCGCCTCAGCCTCCTGATTCTGTACCTCGATATATCTGATACCCCGTTGCCGAACCCTGCCTGTACCTAGACTCCGCCTTTTGACTCCTGATCTTGTACTTTATCTGTCTGTGTGTATACGACCTGGCTTGTCCGACCTCGAGAACCGACCTTACCGTTGGAGGCGGTTCCTCGCTCTGTTAGCGACCCTTCTCCTGAGGGTCACTTTCAGACATCCTTCCTACTGTCAGTCTGACTCCTCCCATCTTGGAGAGCTCAGGTCTGCGGAAGGAATCTGGGTAGTACTCCTTGCTGCACTGAGGCCTAGTCCTCAAAGTGATACTGTTACACCAAACACTACACTCTACTCAGGTGAACAGAGGTTAGTTTGTATATCGGATTATCGGTGAGACTGCAGATCACTTATAATCTGGTATATATCTGTATTTCCGGTGATACTGCAGATCACCGGTAATCAGATACTCTCTGCGCCCACCGATCGTTACACATTTCAAATTACATCTGGCGCTACAAAAAACATAGGATAGCATACCATAACCTCTCTATATTGAAATCACAAGGGGGGATGGGCCTTCCATGCGTATGCTCATACTACTATGCATGTGTTCTTGAAGCTTCCAAAGATTGGTGGAGACAAAACAGCCCTAAAAAATGGGTTCAACTAGAGAATGCAATATCAATTACCCCACCCCTCACACAGCTAACACTCCAACTAATTAATATTCAGAAAGTAAAATCCAATCTTCTACCTGTACAAGCAACTATATCAGCATGGTCAAACTTTATTAAATCTTATAAAACAGAAGATCCTTTCAAACCTATCCTGCTCCCTCTAACCTCAATATCAGATATACTACCAAATTTAAACCTCAAAAACTGGAAAAAAGCAGGTATTTCATATCTATCTGATATAGTTAATCTAAGCGACAACAAAATATACTCCTTCCAAGAACTACAGAGCTTATTTCAGTTACCCACTACAGAAACTTTTCAATACTTACGCATAAAACATTTACTCACAAAAGGCAATTTGGAAATCCCGGCACTACCTAGACACATATGGGTACAACTCTTCTCTACCCTAAACCTTAAGGAAGGGATATCTCTCTGGTACAAAGAATTGTTAAATGGAAAACAGACCCTGATTAATAAATATATACAATCTTGGGCAGAAGACTTGAATTGCACTTTGACCTTAAAAGACACCACGTGTGCATCTAAACAGATCCATGTACTCTCCTCATGTAGCAACCATAGTGAAACATTCCACAAAATTCTCTTAAAATGGTATTACACACCAGCAAAAATTGCAAAATTCACAAATGCCTCGCTTGATCTAAGCTTAGGTTCATGCTGGCGGGGTTGTGGAAAACAAGGCACTTTAAAACATATCCTATGGTCCTGCCCAATATTATCTGAGTTTTGGACCTTCATAAGACACTCTATCAATGAGAACACTACACAACAAATTGAACTCTCCCCCCAACTAGCCATACTCCATGTCGGATTGGAACAAATTCTACACCCAGAAAGACTAATAATCTCCCACATCTTATGCTCAGCAAGAGCATTAATCCTGAGCAATTGGGGAATGACAGACCCCCCAACTAATTCCCAGCTTAAACAACAAGTAAAGTTTAACCTACAAATGGAACAGCAGATTAGGAGATCTAGAGGCCCTGGAAGAAGAATCCCCTATAACGTGGAAGCAATCTGGCCCCTTGACACACCAATCTAAGACTCTATAGTCACTAATGTCCCAGACTACAATTACAATACAACAAAGATGCGAACGGCCTAGTGCACTTTGTGTGACAACAAAAATCAATGATCCTCCCGTGCTGGCTCAAGAGTATCAAGGCAAAACATAACTTAAAAATGTGTACAAATGTCTTCAAACACATATGATAGCCCCTCTTCCTGCTCTGTTCTTTTCTCCCCAAGTTCACATCCCCCTGATGACAACCTTCTGATATCCTAACAAATCAATGCATAATTGTTCAGTCAAGAAATTTGTGTATTTCTGAACGATTATGTATAGTCTACAGGCGATGAATAGCCTGTCCCATATAGAATACTCTCTCATCAAAGGCTTCTCTCCCTATTACAGGGTCCAATGTACCAGTCATTCAGACTTCTTTAGTATCTATAAGTGGACAATCAATAAATAGTAACTAAGGTACTGGTAATGGTACACCGTTGAACTATTTGTAAACCGTTAAATTTCTTTCTCTCTGATGTTATATTACTTCTTGTTACTTCGTGTTACTATGTATGATCTCTGCATTGTAAATGCTACTGTATGTTAATGTTTTCTTTAAAAAATTCAATAAAAAATATTGATTTAAAAAATAAAAAAAAGAGTTACCTACTAGAGATGGTTGGCGATCTAAGGAGAAGCCTAGTACATTCAAAAAAGCAATGTAATGCAAGGACAGCCAAGGACAGATTTCTGCAAAGGCCACATAGGCCTGCCAATGGAGAGCAAAATATAAAAGACAAGAGCTCATGTCCAAGACAGCTGTGCATGAAAGCAGTGGCGTAGCTAAGGAGCAAGTTTTACTTTGGGCCCCCTAAGAACTCTATACATAATAAATGATACGGTGCACTGAAACCTGCCAAGGAGTACAACCACAGCGTCAGAGGTGCAAGAAGGGGATGGGAAACAGTTTGTTAATGATTACTGCTATTCAAAGCATCTACAGAAGTGATTATTACCAGCGCAGGACCAATAAAAAGGCTAATACTGTGGTTGAGGGTGGGCCCTTGGGGCCCCCCTGGCCCAAGGGCCCTGATGCGGTCACAACCTCTGCACCACTATTGCTATGCCACTGCATGAAAGAGAGTCTGCTGTATATGGCTGTCACACATGGAAGAGGGAGCTACATATGAAAGGAGAGCCACTGAAAAGTGGAGGAAAAAGTATAAATCCAGCCTTGATGGTAACATGTTAGCACATTGCAATATAACGTACTTGAATATTTTTTTCTAGTGTTAATTGCCTTTAACACAATACAATATGGATAATATATATTTCAACAGAATAAAATGCAGGTGTTGGAGTAAGCTAGCTTTATCCCTTTTATCAATAGCATTATTGCACTGCAGTACAGTACTACAGTATTAGGGAATGGAAGCGTTGCCATTTTCCTATTCTATGACGTAAGTACTGTAACTGTGAAACATTGTTGTGTTTATGTATCTCCGTGGCAACACAATTTGTGTAATATGTTTTACTGCTCATAAAATTATATTTTTGTTTGAATATGAGTTAAACTCAAACTACAAACTTGGGTATGAAATATGCCATAATGTTTTCCATTCTCATATTCCTGGTATGAACAAGAGAGTTTAAATTTCAAGCTTACACTGCAACTTGTGGATAAAAAATACAGACAAAAGACAAGTGACCTGTGAGTAATCCAAATAGATTATACTCTTATTAGAAATTACTCTGTTCTTGACTAATGTAATACTACATCACTGCTTTAGTAAGTTATGTTTCACTTTTCATTATTTGCACTCTATCATCAGTAGTCGTATCATTGCACTTAAACAGAAAGGAGGCATCCAAATTATAAAACTAAGCTAAAAAATGCAGATAAACAGGATAACTGATTTACCAATAAGGAAAAAATATGAATGAAAAAAATTCTACTGCACCATACAGCTCATTTTGTGGATCTTTATCCTATCCTCTTGCCTATATAATAGAACAGTAATAAGCTTTAGGCTCCCTGCACACTGCAAATCCGTTTTGTGAGTCCGTTTCCGATTCCGATTTGCAATTCCGATTTCTCGGAATGCAATCAACAGATAAACGGAGGAAAAAACGCAGCATGTAGTAACGATTACAAATCGGAATCGGATGTAAAAACCGATTAAAAATCAGAATCGCATGCAGTGTGCCTGAGGCTCCCTGCACACTGCAAATCTGTTTTCCGATTCCAATTCCAATTCTTATTTTCAATTCCGATTTTCCCTGAATACATTCAACAGAAAATCAGATAAAAAAATGCAGCATGCAGTAAAGATTAAAAATCTGAATCGGATGTAAAAACTGATTAAAAAGCGGAATCGGAAATACATACAGTGTGCAAGAGGCCATAAAATGTGCTCTCAAAATGTTTCTAGAACATTAACAATGAATATAAATGAATGAAACCTGTTGTACATAAAGGCCATTTTGAACATACAGTATATTCCTCATTAGATATGGTGTCACACAAAAGTCAGTACACCTCTCAAATTTTTGAAAATATTTTATTTCTTTTTATGTGACAACACTGAAGATATGATACTTTGATACAATGTAAAATAGTCAGTATACAGCTTGTATAACAAAAAAATCAACACACGGCCATCAATATACAACAGGAGGAGGTGACATCGCTTCCCAGGCAGTCTGCATCTGATTGACCAACTGCATGGATGTGCAGAGCCTAAATACACGCAAGTTACGCAACTTGCATTCAAAACAGATGCAACAAAATGGAGGATGTTAGCTTCCAAAAACAGTTTCCATACTAGGCTTATCCACCGCGTTGAGGTATCCTCATGGAAGAGACCCTAACCTAATTGACAAAAAACATGTGTGTGAACCTGGGAGCAGCTGGCCATAAAATGGTTTACACATTTTTTGGGAACAGAGAGAAATTGACAGCGCTCCTAATCAGGCTGCAACTAAAACATGCAACTGGTAGTCATTTCACATGCAGCCTGATTAGGAGCACTGCCATTTTCTCCCTGTTCCCTACACGGCCATTAATGTTTAAAGTGGTATTTTTACCATAAAATCAAATTTCATCAGCAACCGTTCTGAGTGTATTAAGTGAAAAATATGCTAATCCTGCATTCAAAACTTTGAAAACCTTTTCTGCTGTTAGGGTCTGGAGTTGTCACATACCTTAGGATCACTGGTCCTTTGATTGCCATTGCCATTGGCTGGCAAAAAAGTTGCATGCTGAGGGGGCTTTTTATCTATAATATATTGCTCCTCTTCCCTTGATTTTCCCCTCCTTCTAATGATATAATACAGTGCACTTCTTGGTATAGACCTCAGTGGGAGTGTTTAAAGACTCTGGGAGGAGGGCGGGTAACGAATACACAATTAGCAAGAGGAGAAAAAAAAAAAGAGTAAGGGAGGAAATGATGTCAGGATTAGCTTCATTCAAAGGTAACCAAGATGGAAACAGTCTAGAATAGGATTCTCTGCTTTTCCTTTATACGATTCACAGGAATCATAACTTGGACAGCGCAATACATCTGTTATGTACCGTAAGCAGAACTAGTATTTATCTACTTATATATGTGTTTTTATTTCTAGGTTAGCATGGGCCTCACTTGTGCTTTAAACCGCTGGCAACAATGGTGAGTACATCCTTAAGTGAAGAATGTCAAAATTGTGCCCAAAGTATCAATATTGTTAATTATGTATTATTGGAGATCTGCTTGCTCTTGTGAAACTGAATCATTCCTATCCTGTTACCAAAAATAACAACAGGTTGCCCCAAGCCAATTAATTGAGAAAGGAATTGTGAGAATGTGAATGATTTAGGAGGCAGTTGTGGGTGATGGTGTAGAGGACTTTAAAGTGATAATATTGTCTTGCTACATTGTTTTGGGTGCCCTAAAGTAGCGTTGAGAGTTGGAGAAAACGAGCATTATGTAATGATGGTGCACCTTGAAATGAAAAAGTAGTAGTCCAGTAAGTGCTATGGTGTTTGTTGGAGTGGTGCAGCATGTCTCAGGTAATGCAGCATGCATGGCAGAAATCTAATCATATTGGCCACAGAGGAACATGGCATAGATTTATACATAATGAGGGAGGCGTGGTACATAAAAACAAGCACCATGGAAAGTGACAGAAATGCAGATCAAAGTTCAGATGACCATGGTGGAAGGGTGTGGAGCAATAAGCTTCGCCTAATGCAGAAAGTGTGTTGTGACAATTCTAGAGCTGTGCCTTTGTTGTAAATATTGTGTGTTTAGAAGTGCCTACTATGTAATTTGTGTACTAAATGACGGATGTGGGGATGTTAATGAGTGTGAAACGGAACCATGCATGTGAGGAAGACTACTATAGTGTGAAAAGGAAAGAACCCGAATGACGAACACACTTTTGGTTGTATACAGTGTATTGGGTGGCGTAAAAATGCTAGGGATGATCCTTAAAGAACAACTGAAGTGAGAGGGATATGGAGACTGACATATTTATTTGTTTTAAGCAATACAAGTTGCCTGGCTCTCCTGGTGATCCTCTGCATCTAATACTTTTAGCTCTAGACCCTGAACAAGCATGCAGCAGATCAGGTGTTTCTGACATTATTGTCAGATCTGACAAGATGATCTGCATGCTTGTTACTGGTGTGATTCAGACACTGCTGCAGCCAAATAGATCAGCAAGGCTGCCAGGGAACTGGTATTATTTAAATGGAAATAAATATGGCAGCCTCCACATACCCCTCACTTCAGTCCTCCACTATGATCACTGATGGTGGATTAAATGCATTCCTATATACTTTTGCATATACTTCTATATACAATTAAATCTTGCTGTACAGAGATGTGCGGTTGTGTGAAATCATGTAAGATAATACTTTTTTAAAAAGTATGTAAAAAGTACAACATTGTGCATTTAAAGAAAAGTATATCAAATGGCAGCTGGGGGGAGAGGGGAGTGGATAGCAGAACCAATCTGAAAGGAGTGCACAAGTTCTATGTGCTCAGTTAATCCTTCTTGATTCAACATCCTCAGTTAGAATGTCCAGTGGGATTCTCTGGTTTGCAGGTGTTGAAATTCAATCTGCTGAAAATTAACTCAGTAAAAGTAATAGACGTATCTCTGGGATCTACACTGTGATTACTAGTGAAATTACTGGGGACACTTTTTTTTTCTATAGTGTAATACAGGTCCTAATATTTTGGCTAGTGACCCCATCAGAGTTACAATAAGGTAATACAATGATGCATGTGACGTGTCCACTTGCAGGGCCGGATTTGTACTTTTTACCGCCCTTGGCAAACAGTCAACAACTGCCCCAGTCAGTGACATTACTATATATTCTATAGTGCTTCAAAAGATGTCAGCAATAAATAAATACATAATAATAATAATAATAATATGGCAGGACATTAGACTATGATTATGGTATGAATTAGATTGTGAGCTCCTCTGAGGACAGTCAGTGACATGACTATGTACTCTGTAATGTACTGCAGAAGATGTCAGTGCTATATAAATACATAATAATAATATGGCTGGACATTAGACTATGACTATGGTAGGATTAGCTTGTGAGCTCCTCTGAGGTCAGTCAGTGACATGACTATGTACTCTGTAATGTACTGCAGAAGATGTCAGTGCTATATAAATACATAATAATAATATGGCTGGACATTAGACTATGACTATGGTAGGATTAGCTTGTGAGCTCCTCTGAGGTCAGTCAGTGACATGACTATGTACTCTGTAATGTACTGCAGAAGATGTCAGTGCTACTCAAATACATAATAATAATATGGTAGGACATTAGGCTATGACTATGGCAGGATTAGATTGTGAGCTCCAACAGCATTTTTCTGGGCAAGATAAACTTATAATTTGTAAACTTTTAATTTGTAGACAGACAATATTACTTGAGCACAAAAGCAAATATGATAAGTACCGGTGATAAAAGTAGGAAACACATATTTATTGAATGTTATGTCAGAGTTTCAGACCACTTTAATGGGTATGTTTAACCACTTGATCACCCAGCCTTTACCCCCCCCCCCCTTAAGGACCAGCACTGTTTTTGTGATCTGTGCTGGGTGCACAGATCAGGGTGCATGCAGAGCGATCAGATCGCCCCCCTTTTTTTCCCCCTATGGGGATGATGTGCAGGGGGGGTCTGATCGCTCCTGCTTGCCTGAGGTTTGCGGGGGGGGCACCTCCCTCCCTCTCCTACTTGTCCCCCCTGTGGTGATCGGGGCTGCACAGGACGCTATCCGTCCTGTGCAGCCTGTGACAGGACATCCCCTGTCACATGGCGGCGATCCCCGACCGCTGATTGGCCGGGGATCGCCGATCTGCCTTACGGCGCTGCTGTGCAGCAGCGCCGTACAATGTAAACAAAGGAAACAAATGTCTCCTGCGTTTACATTTAGTCTGCGAGCCGCGATCAGCGGCTCGCAGGCTATTCACGGAGACCCGCTCCGTGATCTAACAGGAAACGGCCACTCGCGCGAGCGGCCTTTCCTGATTAATTAGGGAGGCACCTGGCGACGCAGATCTGCGTCGCTGGTCCTCCAGCCACCACTTTGCCGCCGCACGGTATGAGTGTGCGGTCGGCAAGTGGTTAAATAATTGCAAATGGCAATTCAAAAGCAATTTATGACAGCTGTATTTTAAGCACTGCATTTTTATTTAAAATGTGTTTTAGTGATGAAATTATGGTGAACTGTTATAAATATGCATAAAAAATGAGCTTAAACTGGGTATTTGATTGGCTTTCAGAATGCGTGCACTAACATAGATACTGATTTACATTCTTTTTTTTTTTTAACCTATTTATATTTTCGCATTCTATTAAAAAATATTAGTTTTCTTAATGTTAAAAATATTACATTTTCTATCTATACAGTGCGCTAACTATGTAGCCTGCAGTTGGGCGAGATAAAAACAGACTAGATAATTTTCTTTTACCAAAAGAAAGCTATCTAGATTGAACACAAAGAAAATATTCCTGAGTAGAGAAGGAGGAACGGGAAAAAAATAATTGCAAAGACTTTGGGTAAACAAAGAGAATTTTATCCTTTACAGCCTGAAAGATGAGTCTATGTTTTATTCTTAGTGTCCCTGTAGGTTAAAAGTGCTTCCATGGAAAAGCCCATTTTATCATGTATTTTTGTATCAAATGTAGGTACATGCAGAGTTGATGTGAGCAATTTAATTCCCCTTCCATAATTCAATATGTACAATATCTGCAAGCAGTAATACAAACTATTTAATCTGCTGTGCATTCAGCGTCAAAGTGCAGCAATAACAAGGCAAGCAGAAACTGCATTATTTTCTTCCCAATATCTCTAGTTTGCTGTGAAAAGGGTTTATCTAGCTTTGTGCTCCTGGTAAAAAGCCTTTGAATATTGGTGCATGTGTCCTTTGAGCAGCTTGGAAAATCCATCTGCTCTGTCTCAGCTTCTTCTATGTTCTGAGCCAAAATGTGGGTAAAATTTTGTGTCAAATGTTATTTTGACAGCCCAGCATTATGCAGGACGTCTGAAAGTAATCCCCTACCAACAGGGACCCAGCTGATTAATCCATCCTCCTTGTTTGACAGATGTAATAGCTACATGGTCCTCAAGAGAGCTTAATATGAGTCATTGGTCCAAATATTTAAGGAAGTATTGTAGGAATAGGAAGGTGACAATATAAGATACCTGTCTGAGGGCCATCATTTTTTCCTTGGAAAAAGAAGATAGCCTTAATGAATTGTCATTTCTTTTGACAGGATTACGGACAGATGTGTCCTGAAAATTTCCCCATGTATTACAGCCATAAAGTCAACCTCCATCCAAATGAAATACAGTATGCAAGGCAACAAGGAGGTGTAGTATCAGTGAAATAGAATATATACTGTAAAACCGTAGCATGGTGCCTAGTCAGTATTACTAAATTCATTTCATTTATAAGAAATGCAAAGTGTTTATGTAAAATGACATTTATACTATGAAAGTTTAGGCAGCTCTAGTGAGGGAAAAAGATGTTAGTTTTGTGTGGTGGCCAGAGCCTTGTTATGTTGGTTTTCCTGACAAGTGAAGTAAAACCTCACCAGTGGGGACACGGAAAGCTGTAAAAGCCCAAAATTGGCTCCAGCTACTCCAACCATATCCTAAAGGAAAATAATGGACTCCTGGAGTTGTGTTTTCATCTCTCTAGCACACAGGTGGGCAAACTTTTTGACTTATGGACCACTATGGGTTCTTAAATTTAACAGAAAAGCTAGACCAAGGCCAGATGGATGGGGCATTTGTGTGAATTAATATAAATGAAATGTAAATTACCCCATCCCAGGTAGCAGCCCCCCAACCCAATATAGATAGCCAGAAGTGCCCCCACTATTATGTGGCCTGTCCAATCCAGCATAGATAGCTAGATGTGCCCCTAGTATCAGGTCCTCCCTTCCTCCCATATGCAGAACGAGCTTGTATCTGTTACTCACCTGTCTGTACTGCTGAGATGGATCCCTCTTCAATCTGTCACAGCATCTCCTCGCTATGACTCCCTCTAGAAGCTAATGAGAGATGCCACAAGAGGGAGTTATAGAGGGGAGACGCCAGGCAAGAGTGGGGTCACTCAGAAAACCTCTGCCTCAACACGGGCCAGGTTAAAAAACTAAACAGGGCCGTTGTGACACCTGGTCCATAGTTTGCCCATGCCTGCTCTAGAAGGACACATCTGGACAGTGAATAAATGTCATCTGAATAATGTATAAAAAAAATCTCAGTTTACAAATAAACTTACTATTTGATGAAATCCTATTTTAAAAGTAAAATGCTAGAGTGTTCACTCTCTGAATTGCTAAACACTCCTTTAAAATGGGCATCATGATGACCTACTACAGAGCACTTTAAAGGGAAAGCAGTGTTGCACTTAAAAACACAACAGGGCACCTTGAGCAAATGTCTGGGCAAGCTAAATTATTATAGAAAGCTCTAGTACTACTAACTGACTAAAAATATGCTGAAATCAGATACCTGTAAAGAGCAAACAACTATTCTGGTGGTAATGTGTCTAAGAATACTTCCATTTTCTTGAGATTTTGCCATTGTGTGCCCAGGGCACTCTTAAATAATGATATCCCTTTTCCCAAATACAGATACAAGAATAACCGCTGCATCCTTTTCCCCGGTACTGCGAACAATGTATCCGTGAATATTATGAGTAAAGTTAAATGTGCTTTGAGTCCTATGGGATAAGAGTGCTTTAGAAATGTTGTTGTTGTAGGACAATCAGGATAGTACATCATTTAATAGTGACAGCTGTAATTTTTAGCCAATAGTGGATTGTACATCTGCACAAAATGTGTAGAGGCTTCAGGGTATTCCAAACTTCCTTAAACGGGTTGGGAATGTAATATATGGCAGGTGCTGCTCCCTGATGTACCTCCATGGCACTGGGTTTTAAGTGCCTGATGATAAAATGATGGCTGTGCTTGTTTATTCCGACTCAAGCAATGTGGGCGGAGTGACCCATTAAATATTTTTGCGTGTTATGCACTAAGGGCTTAGCAGTGCAGCCTAATGAGAGGAATGTGGGCTCAGTGCACACTAAGCTGCAGTAGTGGTGTAACCCCCAAAAGAAGGTTACAAAATATTATTGCAGATTTGCCTTCTGAAAAAATGGTCACAAGATGGCAGCACTGAGTGTTTAGGCCTATGGAACCAACAGGCGCATGGGAGGGAGAGTAAGGTTAGACAGGTCTCATAGACTGTTGCTAAGTGATCCAATATGCAAATTAGGGACATTTGCTGGAACTTTCCAGAAACCTTGCGTGGCCAGTCAGGGAGCTACTCCGCAGGCTCAAGGGGCGGAGAGATCAGGATGTAGCCGGAGGGAACAGGCTGAGACGAGCGAGAGCGTGCGAGAGAGGACAGAGAGAAGGACTTACGCCAGGAGCTGGTGGTGCGGAGCGGGCAGGAGGTGACACAGAAAGGCCGTAGCAGTCGCCCGAACAGTAGGAGGGGGCCCGGTGGCCATAGAGTGACTAGTGCATACCAGTAAGTACAGCGGCAGCAGGTTGGACAGACCGAAGGCTGGAGGAGGCAGACCTTGCCCATACCAGAGCCATACCAGAGACCACAGACAGATGAGTACAGGCCTGCGGGCCAACCCTAAGCCACCTAGTGTGTTTCAAAGTGGTGTTGCTAGAGAATGTTAGTGTGTGAAAGCTTTCCACACACAGCGACATTGAACTTAGAGAAGATACTGTTGATGATAAGAAGTACATTGCATGTTCAGGCCTAGCTGCTGCTGATAGACTGTCATAAGCCTCCCTAAAGTTACCCGCATTGCTGATGCAGCACCCCCCAACAGCATTAAGGTCTGGTTGATAAAGAGACATTGGCCTCAATTCACTAAGATCATGCTGGAGACAATAAGGCAAGAGAAAACTTACCACCACACAGTGAGAGAGTTAGGGCTGGTTCAGACGGACGTTTGGAGGCGTCGCGTTCATTGGCGTCGCGGTGGCAATGCGTTCGGGCTTTCAGCAGCGTTCGCGTTGCGTTCGGATGCGGTCGCGTTTTTTCTTCCCCTAGGGGGACATTACCAGTCGCGGTTAACCGCCCCTGGAAGCAGCATGTAGCTTCCAGGGGCTCCTTGAACGCCAGTGAAAATCGGGCCCCGAACGCCGCGTTCGTGTAAACGCGTGTAAAAGCTTGGTACAAACGCTCCCATTCACTTGAATGGGAGCGTTGAACGCCAAGCCCTGAAAGCTGGCGGTAAACGCTGCACAAGCGTCCGTCTGAACCAGCCCTTATCTTATCTCTTAATTCCTTAAGTTACCTCCTCTGTAGTTAAGTTGCCTCCTCTGTAGTTATTTTCACACGCAGTTAATAAACAGCCTGTCTTTAACTGTGGAGTTATTTTAAGGATTGGAGAGTTAACTTAAAGACAGAAGAATAAACTTTAGGTTTGCCTGAGGTAAAATGTTTCCTGAATACGACATGCCTCATCACCATGGTGATAACTCTAGAAACTTTATTAAAGACAGGAGATAAGCTTAGTGAATTGAGGCCATTGTCCCTGTCAAGTCCGTTTCGAGTCAGGAGTTTAGTTACAAGTTGCAAATTCTTCAATTGATGTGTTCTGCAGAGTGAACAGGAGTGTGATATTTAAAGTGAACCTGTCAGCATTACAGTGGAAGAGTGGAGGAGGAGTCATATTGCATCTTATGATATTAAAGTGTGCTGCAGGAGCAACCAGGTGATACCTGAGCAAGATACAGAGTTAACAGATTTGGATTACAAGATTTGCATCAACTCTAATTCAGAGTTCATTCAGCTTTAACAATGAAGTGCACTTAAACAGTTAAACAGTTAAACAGTCCTATTATAGTGGGAAGGTGTTGATGGTATAGAGGGGTGCATCAGTCACTTTATATTGTTTTTTTTATTTATCTTTATTTTACTTTAAACCTTTTTGATTATTTGCTTTATCTTTTATTTTGTTTGTTGTTTTGGGGAGCCCAATCTAGAGGGGAGGTATTCTGAGGAGAGTGTATTGAGTGCAATGCAAATACAAATACAACCCAAGGAGTATATAAGATCTTGGAGCGAGGTGAATGTCCTGATTGGACCAACCAATAAAATGTGAACTACTCAGTACCCCATTTCAAACTGTCACGAGTTCCCCCCAAGGTTTTGCTGAGCAATAGAACTTTAACTTAGTTGCGAGAGACTGAGAACTGATCTGATACTGGACTGAATTGCTCAGTAGACCAGTCCAATTCCCAGCCCATGCCCAACATCGGTACTGTGAATTGTATCTGCAGTAAAGTGGTTGATTGTTGTATGAGAAGACCTATTGTAGCTCACTATAATTTCTGTGTAACTAACCATTTCCTTCCGCAGCTTTTACTGGTGCACCGGCAGTGAAGACCAGAAGATTGTACTATTTGACCTTTGATGTGTAAGGGAAATGTATTTTGACAATTGATTGATTCCTTTCTTCAGTGACCATTGTTAGGTCACAAATAAATCTTTGATCATTTCATCTGAGTCAGTGTCTGGTAGATTCCACTTAGCCGAGTGCAGGGTGCTAGCGGGTTACAGTGCAGCGTAGCGTGCTTTGTTAACTTACATGCGCTCCTTGTAACTAATGGCTGGGATCATGTCCTAGAAAGTCACTGGACCCGCCGGGGCTCAGGGCGGAGCAGACGTCAGTTACAAGGAGCGCGTGTAAGTTACCTCCTCTTTCACTGAGAGACATCAGTTCCACACATTGCAATGCATGTTAGCAGGGTCACCTCGTAAAAGCTTCTCTCAGGTCTTCACCCTAACCTAAGTTGAAATGGCCAAAAGACTTGGGAATATAAATGCAAATGTGAGCTAGGAGCAGGCTAACCCTAAACAGGAAAAGGATACAGCGTGGGAAGTTCATTAATATGGTATATATTATGATTGGATTAATATAAAAAAATAAACGTTGTTGGCATTCAGTAAAATGTTTATCTGTTTTATCCAGCCCAATAATCTCTTGATTTTTAGCCAGTTGCATTTTCATACTTTAATGGAGCAGTTTTTATACAGACATGTAGCCCTATTGGAATAGCAAATAGCCAGGGGCGGACCTACCATGAAGCCACCTGAATCACATGATTCAGGTGGCAAAATCTGGGGGCATTTGGACAAACAGTTTGGATCACCTGGTGCCTGTCTCCTCTTCACTCTCCCTCCCCCCTTTCTGGCACACACGCATCCCCGAATCCTCATTCAACAGGTGGCACCTGCTGCCCTTCACTATGACAGCTTTGACAGAGGGGAAGCTTTAGTATGTGACCAATCAGGTGGAGGTGCGGGCACCAGATTGGCCAATCGCAGCTGCCCGCTGCTCCTTTTGCTAACTGGTGCTGTTTACATCTGCGGAGCGTGTACTGAGAGCGCATCCTCCGCCTATCTAATGAGATCTGAGAAGCCTCCTGTGTTCACTGACCTCAGCGGCCCGCCAAGAGCTGGAAGTAGGAGCTGCAGCCCGGTTCTCAGCATTCCGCCGCTTGCCAGGCACAGCAGATCTTACAGTACCCCCTCCCCTAGGAGTGGACTCAGGACACTCCATTCTAGGTCTATCAGGGTATTTCTCATAAAACTCCTTGATCACCAAATCAGCATGCACCTGTTTAGCAGGAACCCAAGATCAAAAATTGTAATGAATTTCTCACAAAACAGGAATCAAGAATTCTCTCGACTTTAAATTCTTGTTCACCATCAACCTCAATGGGTGGAGGGAGTGCGTCTGAAGGATTACATTTAGCTGCAGACTTCAGCAGAGAAACATGAAAAGAGTCAACCCCTCTTATGCAATTGTACAATTTGATTCAATAAGTAACCCTATTAATCCTTTCCATCATGACATCAAAACAGGATATGGACCAATAAACTTGGGTCCCAACTTAGCTGAAGACTGGCGCAAAGGAATCTAGGATCTTTTGCATTGTCCCGCTACTGTGTATCTCTTTCTTGTGTACCCCCCAAATAGACCTGACAGTGAGGAACATTTCATTTCAAATGAATCCAGAGCAGTCCCTTGCCACAGGTAGCAGCTCACACACTGTGGGACCTTTGTCTGATCCTGATCGTGCTGATATTCAAGTTAGCAGCAATGCTGCAGACATACATAACAGGGAGAAGCACATCATTCCTTTGGGGGATCTTGCATATGATCAGGACCGTTGTCATAAATTTGCCACAGTTTTTTCCAGGAATTCTAATTTATCAGCTTTGGATCCTGATTTATATATGCGGACTGCTTTCTTACGATTGGAGGATGTTCTGGCAAAAGAGACTAAAGTGTGGTGGGACTTATCTAGCCTAAAACAATATGTGGCAGAAGGGATAGTTCCTCAGGGACTTCGCATTAAAAAAAGTCCCGACTACTGTCTATTCAGATCAATTTGGTATTGAATGGAATTAAATATTTACTGATTGCTCACTGAAACTAATGTGCCTCATTATATCTTATGAAGAAAATAAACTTATGGAATTAAAATCGAAAGTGGATGACATTAAGAGTACTATTAGTAAATCATATAACATTGAGATGTATAATGCTCTAAATAAGAAAATGTTGGACAATATATTGAAAATAGAAATTATGATTACTGATATGAAACGTACCAAATATATTAGAGGTACTGAGAATTATGCCAAGAATGTGGTCTATGAGTGGGGGCGCTGGGAGGGCACGCCCAAATCGCCTGGGTCGCACCGTCCGAGATCGCGATCCCGAGATAAACGCAATAGGTGCAAGGTTAGCTTCAGTTCCCCTGAGGCTATGGATGTTCATGAAACACCTATAGTTCCTGCAGGGAACCCCCAGTCGGGGGCACCACCACCAACTTAGGGTAACCATTTGGAGCAGCCGGCGGAGGCAAAAAACTTACAAGGTCAGCCATCCTATTACAGGAGGCACAGGTTTCACAGGCAGAGGAGGAAAAAGCGGAGAGCAGGTAAAAAAAACCATAATAAGCACCATGTAACTTCCTATAATGGGGATCAATCGAACAATGTTGTTAATTTGTCCAAATATGTTTTAAATGATGTTGAAATAAAAATCCTTTCTAAAGGTTTGTCATTTGCACCTACTTGCCATTTGAATGTTTTTGAGACCCTCTTGGATGTCAATAATTTGGAAGATCATTGTTACTAAAAAAACATTTTGATCAAGGGGACGATTCCCCACAGGTCCAGTCTTCCTTGCGGACTGTTGACATTCCTCATATTGGGGATTTCAGGGATACCCGTGCTAGGTGGACATTAGACGCTTTGTCGTCTGATAGCACGGGCATTGTGACCCTGAAAGATGTCAAACCAGCCTGTACGAGAAATCCGAATTTTTATCCAATTTTGGAGAGGACATTACATGTTGAGAATTTTCAGGAACTGGTGGAGAAGGATCTCCTTAAGTTAGCTAGTAGTCTGCCTAGTATAGGCCCATCCAATATCACTAATGTAGAGCGACTAGCCTTCAGGGGTCTGCAGAATAATGACAAAATTGTCATCAGAAATGCAGACAAGGGGGGATCGGTTGTCATTCTCGACAGTGATATGTATAAAAATGAGGCTTTAAGGCAGCTGGGGGACGGTGATACGTATATGGTCTTAAAGACTGATCCCACCGTAGATTTCCAGCAAAAATTATTTAGCCTCTTGTCTTGTGGTGAAAGTATGGGCATTTTTGATAATAAGATGATGGAATACTTGGGGGTTAAATCTCCTGTTGTGCCCATCTTTCGCCACTTGCCTAAGATCCACAAGCCGGGCTCTCCTCCTGAGGGGAGGTCTATTGTGGTGGGTATCGGCTCTCTGGGGGAGCGCCTGGGTTGTTGGGTGGACTCTCTGTTACAACCCTTAGTTAGGCGTTTACCGGGTTATGTGAAGGATACCAAACATCTGTTAGCTAGTAAATTAGCTAGTTCATGGATAACCATTGACGAGAGGTCCTTGTATTCCTGTATTCTACATAACCTGTCACTCCAAGCTTTGGACTTCCATCTTACCCGTTACTCAGACTACCCAGCTGACCTTTGTACGTTCATTTTAATGGCCGTTGAGTACCTCCTGACCCACAACTATTTCATGTTTGACGGCAGGTTCTTCCTTCAGAGGCGGGGAGCCTCGATTGGCGCCAAGTTCTCACCATCCCTTGCCAATCTTTACATGGGATGGTGGGAGGAGCGCTATATATTTGGGGGAACCTGCCGTCTGCTGAATAATGTTGTGTGGTACGGGAGGTACATTGACGATCTGTTACTCATTTAGAGTGGAGATAATATGGGGGTGAGATCTCTGGTTGACTACTTTGGCAGCAACAACCAGAACTTACAGTTTACATATTCTGTTGGAAAGGACTCCATTAGTTACCTTGACCTGACTTTGAGAGGTGATCCCAATCGGGGCTTAGTTGTGACTACTACCTACAGGAAGCCGTGCAGCGGTAATACTGTTTTGAGGGCAGACAGTCGTCATCCTGCCCATACTATATGCGGCATACCTGTGGGTGAATTTGTAAGGGCTAAGCAGAATTGCTCTGATATATGCAATTTAGAGCAGGAATTGGATGTGGTGGAAGCTCGCCTCAAGTAAAGGAGGTACCCGGATTGGAGCATTAGACGGGGCAGAACCCAGGTGACTAGGAGATCCAGAATGGACTTAGTCAACACTTCAGAAAGTAGCCGACTAGAACCCCCTAGAACCACTTTTGTCACAACGTATTCATCTGAATACAAAAAAGTTGTTGATATCATTACTAGATACCTTCCAGTTTTGCAGGCGGATAGTGGCCTTACATCAGTTTTACAAAATGGGGTCAGATTTTCAAGTAGACGAGCCCCAACTTTGGGACAGGTGTTGTCCCCTAGTTTATTTTATTCTAGGCCCGCCTGCAAAACTTGGTTGTCAACTGTTGGTTCGTTCAAATGTGGTATATCGACTTGCAAATATTGCCGTATACATGGTAAGACTAAAGTTGCTGTCTCTCTCTTAACGGGACGTAGTTTTAATATAAAACAATTTATTAACTGTGGCACTAGACATGTGATGTACCTCATCACCTGTGCGGTATGTTCCCTGCTGTATGTGGGGTGCACCACCCGGCCCTTGAGAGAGAGAATAGCTGAACATTATCTAGGTGCGGGCTGGCACACCTCAAATGTCAGTAATGTGGCGAGACATTTTCGGGAAGTCCACAAGGGGGACATGACTTGTTTCTCGTTTTGTAGCATGGAGAGAGTCATGCCGTCTAATAGAGGTGGCGACTTACATAAAAGATTATTGCGAAGAGAAGCCATGTGGATATTCGAATTGAGAACTAGAATTCCACATGGCTTAAATGCCAGATGGGACCTTGCCACTATTACTTGATTTTTTCTTTCCTTGTTCTGACTTTATGTTATTCTATTACTATGGGATAGATTTGAGAACGTTGTACCTTGTTTTTATTTTTGCATTCATGCAATTTTATATTCTTTGTACATTTGCATATGTGTTTTAATTCCGACCCGCCCAGATGACTCCACCCTGTGCAGGTGGGACTCATGGGCTGTTACTTTGTATAGACACCTCTATTTAAGTGCATAGATGGCCATTACCTTGTTAGCTATGATTAAGGACGGTTAGTCCGAAACATGTTAGCTATTTGATGTTTGCCCTGGATGTCTTTGGATATGTCCAACAATAAAGGAAACCTTCACTGACATGTGCAGACCCTTTCTTCTTTTTGCCTGTGACTTCTGGACTTGCTAACCAGGTCGTGCACTGTCGTGGAGTTGGTGAGATGTAGCGGTGTTCACCCTACACAAAGGAATATGAGGAGTGGAGACCCATACTATATCCCCAGGCTTAAATTCATTCTCAACAGTACAGTGCATATCAGAGACTAATTTCTGACTATTCACAGCATTCTTAATGTTATCCTGAACTTGCTTCCAGATCTGATTACATTGTGAGGACCATTCCTCTAATTCAGGAAGATTGGAAACACCAGAAAGTACATTGAACTTGGGATTTGAGCCATAAATGATCTGAAAAGGAGACCTTTTTGTTAACCACTTCCCGACCGCCGTAATGACAAATGGCGGCCGGGAAGTGGACCCCGCAAGGACCGCCGTATTGACAAATGGCGGCGGTCCTTGTAGGGGCATGGGCGGAGCGATCGCGTCATCCGTGACGCGATCCTCCGCCTCCGCCTGGCGCCGCTCACCCGACGCAACATCCCGCCGGCCATACGGAAGCGCCGGCGGGATGTTAACCCGACGATCGCCGCATACAAAGTGTATAATACACTTTGTAATGTTTACAAAGTGTATTATACAGGCTGCCTCCTGCCCTGGTGGTCCCAGTGTCCGAGGGACCACCAGGGCAGGCTGCAGCCACCCTAGTCTGCACCAAGCACACTGATTTCCCCCCCCCCCTGCCCCAGATCGCCCACAGCACCCATCAGACCCCCCCCCTGCCCACCCCCCAGACCCCTGTTTGCACCCAATCACCCCCCTAATCACCCATGAATCACTCCCTGTCACTATCTGTCAACGCTATCCCCCCCCCCTGCCCCCTGCTCCCTCCTGATCACCCCCCACCCCTCAGATTCTCCCCAGACCCCCCCCCCAGACCCCCCTCCCATGTACTGTATGCATCTATCCCCCCTGATCACCTGTCAATCACCTGTCAATCACCCATCAATCACCCCCTGTCACTGCCACCCATCAATTGCGGGCAATCTGATCACCCACCCACACCAATAGATCACCCGCAGATCCGACATCAGATCACCACCCAAGCGCAGTGTTTACATCTATTCTCTCCTCTAAACACACACTAATTACCCATCAATCACCCATCAATCACCCCCTATTACCACCTGTCACTGTTACCCATCAGATCAGACCCTAATCTGCCCCTTGCGGGCACCCAATCACCCGCCTACACGCTCAGATTGCCCTCAGACCCCCCCTTATCAATTCGCCAGGGCATTATTTACATCTGTCCTTCCCTGTAATAACCCACTGATCACCTGTCAATCACCTGTCAATCACCCATCAATCACCCCCTGTCACTGCCACCCATCAATCACCCCCTGTCACTGCCACCCATCAATCAGCCCTTAACCTGCCCCTTGCGGGCAAACTGATCACCCGCCCACACCAATAGATCGCCCGCAGATCCGACATCAGATCACCACCCAAGCGCAGTGTTTACATCTATTCTCTCCTCTAAACACCCACTAATTACCCATCAATCACCCATCAATCACCCCCTATCACGGTCACCACCTGTCACTGTTACCCATCAGATCAGACCCTAATCTGCCCCTTGCGGGCACCCAATCACCCGCCTACACGCTCAGATTGCCCTCAGACCCCCCCTTATCAATTCGCCAGTGCAATATTTACATCTGTTCTCCCCTGTAATAACCCACTGATTACCTGTCAATCACCTGTCAATCACCTATCAATCACCCATCAATCACCCCCTGTCACTGCCACCCATCAATCACCCCCTGTCACTGCCACCCATCAATCACCCGCTGTCACTGCCACCCATCAATCAGCCCCTAACCTGCCCCTTGCGGGCAATCTGATCACCCACCCACACCAATAGATCGCCCGCAGATCCGACGTCCGATCACCTCCCAAGTGCAGTGTTTACATCTATCTCTACCCTAAACACCCACTAATTACCCATCAATCACCCCCTGTCACTGCTACCTATCAGATTAGACCCCTATCTGCCCCTAGGGCACTCAATCACCCGCCCACACCCTCAGAATGCCCTCAGACCCCAGCCCAGATCACCTCGCCAGTGCATTGCTTGCATCTATTCCCCCCTCTAACCACCCCCTGAGACACCCATCAATCACCTCCTGTCACTACCCTAGCACTCCTATCCATCAAATCAGGCCCAATACAACCTGTCATCTAAAAGGCCACCCTGCTTATGACCTGTTCCACAAAATTCGCCCCCTCATAGACCACCTGTCATCAAATTTGCAGATGCTTATACCCCTGAACAGTCATTTTGAGACATTTGGTTTCCAGACTACTCACGGTTTTGGGCCCGTAAAATGCCAGGGCGGTATAGGAACCCCACAAGTGACCCCATTTTAGAAAAAAAGACACCCCAAGGTATTCTGTTAGGTGTATGACAAGTTCATAGTAGATTTTATTTTTTGTCAAAAGTTAGCGGAAATTGATTTTTATTGGGTTTTTTTCACAAAGTGTCATTTTTCACTAACTTGTGACAAAAAATAAAATCTTCTATGAACTCGCCATACACCTAACGGAATACCTTGGGGTGTCTTCTTTCTAAAATGGGGTCACTTGTGGGGTTCCTATACTGCCCTGGCATTTTAGGGGCCCTAAACCGCGAGGAGTAGTCTAGAAAACAAATGCCTCAAAATGACCTGTGAATAGGACGTTGGGCCCCTTAGCGCACCTAGGCTGCAAAAAAGTGTCACACATGTGGTACCGCCGTACTCAGGAAAAGTATTATAATGTGTTTTGGGGTGTATTTTTACACATACCCATGCTGGGTGGGAGAAATTTCTATGTAAATGGACAATTGTGTGTAAAAAAAATCAAACAATTGTCCATTTACAGAGATATTTCTCCCACTTAGCATGGGTATGTGTAAAAATACACCCCAAAACACATTATACTACTTCTCCTGAGTACGGCGGTACCACATGTGTGGCACTTTTTTACACCCTAAGTACGCTAAGGGGCCCAAAGTCCAATGAGTACCTTTAGGATTTCACAGGTCATTTTGCGACATTTGGTTTCAAGAATACTCCTCACGGTTTAGGGCCCCTAAAATGCCAGGGCAGTATAGGAACCCCACAAATGACCCCATTCTAGAAAGAAGACACCCAAAGGTATTCCGTTAGGAGTATGGTGAGTTCATAGAAGATTTTATTTTTTGTCACAAGTTAGCGGAAAATGAAAAAAACAATTAAAATCAATTTCCGCTAACTTGTGACAAAGAAATTAAAAACTTCTATGAACTCACCATACTCCTAACGGAATACCTTGGGGTGTCTTCTTTCTAAAATGGGGTCATTAGTGGGGTTCCTATACTGCCCTGGCATTTTAGGGGCCCTAAAACGTGAGGAGTAGTCTTGAAACAAAAATGACCTGTGAAATCCTAAAGGTACTCATTGGACTTTGGGCCCCTTAGTGCAGTTAGGGTGCAAAAAAGTGCCACACATGTGGTATCGCCGTACTCGGGAGAAGTAGTACAATGTGTTTTAAGGTGTATTTGTACACATACCCATGCTGGGTGGGAGAAATACCTCTGTAAATGACAATCATTTGATTTATTTACACACAATTTTCCATTTACAGAGTTATTTCTCCCACCCAGCATGGGTATGTGTAAAAATACACCCCAAAACACATTGTACTACTTCTCCCGAGTACGGCGATACCACATGTGTGGCACTTTTTTGCACCCTAACTGCGCTAAGGGGCCCAAAGTCCAATGAGTACCTTTAGGATTTCACAGGTCATTTTGAGAAATTTTGTTTCAAGACTACTCCTCATGGTTTAGGGCCCCTAAAATGCCAGGACAGTATAGGAACCCCACAAATTACTCCATTTTAGAAAGAAGACACCCCAAGGTATTCTGTTAGTAGTACGGTGAGTTCATAGAATATTTTATTTTTTGTCACAAGTTAGCGGAAATTGTTTTTTATTGTTTTTTTTCACAAAGCGTCATTTTCCGTTAACTTGTGACAAAAAATAAAATCTTCTATGAACTCACCGTACTACTAACGGAATACCTTGGGGTGTCTTCTTTCTAAAATGGGGTCATTTGTGGGGTTCCTATACTGTCCTGGCATTTTAGGGGCCCTAAACCGTGAGAAGTAGTCTTGAAACTAAATTTCTCAAAATGACCTGTGAAATCCTAAAGGTACTCATTGGACTTTGGGCCCCTTAGCGCAGTTAGGGTGCAAAAAAGTGCCACACATGTGGTATCGCCGTACTCAGGAGAAGTAGTATAATGTGTTTTGGGGTGTATTTGTACACATACCCATGCTGAGTGGGAGAAAGATCTCTGTAAATGGACAATTGTGTGTAAAAAAAATTAAAAAATTGTCATTTACAGAGATATTTCTCCCACCCAGCATTGGTATGAGTAAAAATACACCCCAAAACACATTATACTACTTTTCCTGAGTACGGCAATACCACATGTGTGGCACTTTTTTGCAGCCTAACTGCGCTAAGGGGCCCAAAGTCCAATGAGCACCTTTAGGCTTTACAGGGGTGCTTACAAATTAGCACCCCCCAAAATGCGAGGACAGTAAACACACCCCACAAATGACCCCATTTTGGAAAGTAGACACTTCAAGGTATTCAGAGAGGGGCATGGTGAGTCCGTGGCAGATTTCATTTTTTTTTGTCGCAAGTTAGAAGAAATGGAAACTTTTTCTTTTTTGTCACAAAGTGTCATTTTCCGCTTACTTGTGACAAAAATTAATATCTTCTATGAACTCACTATGCCTCTCAGTGAATACTTTGGGATGTCTTCTTTCCAAAATGGGGTCATTTGGGGGGTATTTATACTATCCTAGAATTCTAGCCCCTCATGAAACATGTCAGGTGGTCAGAAAAGTCATAGATGCTTGAAAATGGGAAAATTCACTTTTTGCACCATAGTTTGTAAACGCTATAACTTTTACCCAAACCAATAAATATACACTGAATGGGTTTTTTTTTATCAAAAATATGTTTGTCCACATTTTTCGCGCTGCATGTATACAGAAATTTTACTTTATTTGAAAACTGTCAGCACAGAAAGTTAAAAAAATCATTTTTTTGCCAAAATTCATGTCTTTTTTGATGAATATAATAAAAAGTAAAAATCGCAGGAGCAATCAAATAGCACCAAAAGAAAGCTTTATTAGTGACAAGAAAAGGAGCCAAAATTCATTTAGGTGGTAGGTTGTATGAGCGAGCAATAAACCGTGAAAGCTGCAGTGGTCTGAATGGAAAAAAAGTGGCTGGTCCTTAACCCTCCTGGCGGTTTGCTAAAAAATCGCCAGGGGGCAGCAAATCTTTTTTTTTTAATTTTTTTTTTTTTTTTCATGTAGCGAGACAAAGTCTCGCTACATGATAGCTGCTGCTCAGCGGCATCCCCCCAGCCCCTCCGATCGCCGCCGGCGATCGGCGATCAGGAGATCCCGTTCAAAGAACGGGATCTCCTGGAGGGCTTCCCCCGTCGCCATGGCGACGGGGCGGGATGACGTCACCGACGTCAACGACGTCGTGACGTCATAGGGGATTCCGATCCACCCCATAGAGCTGCCTGGCACTGATTGGCCAGGCAGCGCACGGGGTCTGGGGGGGGCGGCTGCGGCGCGACGGATAGCGGCGGATCAGCGGGTAGCGGCGGCGATCGGGCACTGCACGCAGCTAGCAAAGTGCTAGCTGCGTGCAGGAAAAAAAAATTATGCAAATCGGCCCAGCGGGGCCTGAGCGGTGCCTTCCGGCGGCATAGCCCGAGCTCAGCTCGGGCTTACCGCCAGGAAGGTTAAGGGGGGTAAAGCCCTAGGTCCTCAAGTGGTTAAGCTATTAACCTGATTGTTAATAGCAAACTCAGCACAAGGTAAAAATTGTACTCATTCTTCCTGACAATCTGAAACAAAATATCTTACATATTGCTCCAAGGACTGAATTATTCTTGCAGTTTGTCCACTGGATTCAGAACAAAATGAAAGCCAGAAGAAAATGACAAAGAAACTCCTAATTTGTCACAAAATGCACGCCAAAACCTAGAGACAAATTGCACACCCTATCAGACATTATATTTTCAGGAATATCATGAAATTTGAAAATATTTTCAACAAAGGTCTGAGCTAATTCTTTAGCTGATGGAAGTTTAGGAAGAGGTACAAAATGAGTACCCTTGCTAAATCTGTCCACCACCACCCAAATAACAGTTTGACCCTGAGAAACCGGAAAATCCACCACAAAATCCATGGATATATGTGTCTAGGGTTTATCAGGAATGGGTAATCGTAGCAGGGTACCTTGAGGTGTGGTACGTGCAACCTTACTCCGGGTACAGACAGAACATGACTTAAAGGGATACTGTAGGGGGTCGGGGGAAAATTAGTTGAACTTACCCGGGGCTTCTAACGGTCCCAGAAGTGAACCGGAGGCGGGGCCGGAGCATCGGTGAGTGGCTGTGCGGGCACAGGATGTCTGCGGGGGACCATTAGAAGCCCCGGGTAAGTTCAACCCATTTTCCCCCGACCCCCCTACAGTATCCCTTTAAAGGGACTCCGAGCAGTGCCTGTGGGTATGCCTTTAAGCATACCCACAACTAATTAATTATATCCTCACACCTACCAGCATAATGTTTGTAATTATATCCCCCTGGGTTCCTTGAATTTCATTGCATTGTGCTGAATGGAGCTTCCGACACTGGGGAAAGTGTCGTCCTGTGTAATACAATGCTGAATAAGGAATCCAAGATGGCGGCCGCGATTTTGATAGCGAAAATGGCGAAAACTAAAAGGCGGTTTATATATCATTGGAAAGAGGAAAAAGAGAGCTTCAAAATGGTATACATCTTTACATAGTTACTGCACTGCTCGGAGTCCCTTTCATAAAAGCAGCAACTTTCCTACTGAGAGAGAGCCACCAAACATATCTTCTAAGAAGATCAACAGTCTTTTTAACCCCAGGATGACCTGCAGATTTATCCTCGTAAAATTGCTTAAAGACCAGTTTCCTGAAATCACAAGGAATAAACAATTTTTCAGGTGGTTTATTCTGAGGAGCCTGGTCTTGCATTTTGGACAATTGGTTGGACAGATCATGTGACAATTTACAAGCGAAAATAATGCATTTCTTAGGAATTACAGGTACGGGATCCATGCTGTAATTTTCTTTCTCAAAACATCTTGACAGGGCATCGGCCTTGATGTTTTTTGAACCGGGTTTATAGGTGATAATAAAATTATACCTGGAGAAGAACAATGCCCAGCGGGCTTGTCGAGAATTTAATCTCTTGGCATTTTCAATATATTCAATGTTCTTGTGATCTGTATAAATTGTCACAGGATTCTCTGCTCCTTCCAAAAAATGTCACCAAGGCTAATTTAACAGCTAATAACTCTCTATTTCCAATGTCATAATTTCTCTCTGCAGGAGAGAATTTTCGAGAGAAGCCTGCACAGGGATGTAGTTGCTTAGGGCTACCAAAAAACTGTGATAACACTGCACCAACTCCCACCTCAGACGCATCAACCTCAACTGTGAAAGGTTTCTTGATATTAGGGTGAACCAACACCAGTGTAGAACAAAAAGCCTGTTAACCGCTCAAAAGCCGCAACAGCTTTAGGATTTAAAATAGAAGGATCTGCCCCTTTTTTCATAAGATCAGTAAGTGGAGCAACTTTAGCAGAGAAATTATACATTTTCTGTAAAAGTTGGCAAACCCTTAAAAACGTTGCAAAGTTTTAACGCTGTCAGGCTGAGGCCACTCTAATACCATTTTGACATTCTCCTCATCCATAGTCAAACTGATATCAGATATCACATAACCCAGGAATGTGACTTGTTTCACCTCAAAAATGCATTTTTCTAACTGAGCATATAACCGGTTTTCTCTTAACTTAGTTAACACTTTTTTTAACATGATTACGATGTTTAGACAAAGAAGAAGAAAAAAATTAATATATCATCAAGATAAATGACCATAAATTTCCCAAGGAAATACATTCGCGAAATACATTGTTAACAAAATCCTGAAATACAGCAGGGGTATTACACAACCCGAAAAACATGACCAAATACTTATAGTAACCATCTTTAGTATTAAAGGCAGTTTTCCATTCGTCACCCTCCCTGATATGAATGAGATTGTAAGCACCTCTAAGATCCAGTTTAGTAAAAATCTTAGCATCCACAACTTGTAAGAACAGATCATCAATCAATGGCAATGGATATCGATTTTAACAGTAATTTTGTTTAAACCCCTATAATCAATGCAAGTTCTTAGGCAACCAATGTTTTTCTCCATGAAAAAAAACCCTGCACCAGCTGGTGAGGAAGAGGTTTTGATGAACCCCTTCTGTAAGTTGTCCTGGATATACTTCCTCATGGCCCTCTCCTCAGAACCGGTCAGATTATAAAGACGACCACAAGGAGGCATACTGCCATAGAGTAGATCAATAGCACAATCATAAGGCCTATGAGGTGGTAATTTATCTGCCGCCTGTGGAGAAAATACATCTGCAAACTCTTGATAGACATAAGGCAATTTTTGTTCAATGAGCTTGGTACCACATAACACAATTCTTTGTAAACACTTTTTATCACATTGGGCAGACCAACTGATCAACTGAAACACGGTAGAAAAAGGCACTCCACAGGCTTCAAACTTTCGTTTGTGTTTTTTTCGAGCATGGACACGCATGTGTCCATGCTCGAATAAACCACAAACGAAAGTTTGAAGCCTGTGGAGTGCCTTTTTCTACCGTGTGGCAGTATCTATTCAGCAGGAGTGGTGGACCTGCAGGAAAAGAGCACCGGCAAGTGCTGCCTAATCCAGGTGACTTTGACTGATGTCCAGGGTGAATATTGAATTGTCAACTGATCAACTGATCAGTCTCCCAATCAAGCACTGGATTATTTTTTCTTAATCATGGTAACCCAAGAATAATTGGATAATAATGCAACTTTAAACAATAAAACTTCATAGTTTCAAAATGCAAGGCTCCCACTTGTATGGCAACTTCAGAAGTGAACTGTAACCCTTGACCTTGTTGTAACAGAATCATCAACAGCAGTAAGTAATGTACATTGATTCAGACATTAAAGTTGTCTGAATGGATAATTTTTTAGCTAACCCAATATCCATGAAATTGCCCACAGCTCCACAATTGACAAAGGTCTGGCAACTGTGTTCAATTCCTTCTCTGAAAACAGAAACAGGTAACATGATGAGATTATTTTCCTGAGAGAAACACTGACCGCCTAACTGAGTTCTCTCAGCATAACAGAGTTTTGAGAAACCTAACTGCATAGGTTCAGGTTCAGGATTGACATAAGTAGTGGATGGAGGAATTGGAGGAAGTGATGGTTTTGGAGGAAACATCAGGCTTTTGAGAGGTCAGTTTCTCCAATCGTCTTTCTCTGAGACATCTGTCAATCTGAATGGCAAGACTGATAAGTTCCGTCAAGGTACCTGGGACCCCTACTCTGGCAATTTCATCCTTGAGTTGTTCTGAAAGTCCCAATCTGAACTGGTTCTTTAAAGGAACTTCATTCCACTGATTATCTGCAGCCCACTGACCTCTAAACTCTGTAACGTACTCCTCCACTGGACATTTTCCTTGCCGTAAGGCCCTAAGAGCTGTTTCAGCTGAAGCTTCTTCATCAGGATCATCATATAGTTCAGATAAGGCCTCAAACAAGGTGGTGGTATGGGTAAGTGCAATGTGTTGCTGTTCAACCAATCGCAAAGCCCAGGCCTGGGGTTTACCTTGTCCGGGCCTTTTCTACGGCCGTGCGGCCCGTGCCGCTGCCCTGGGCGCAGAGGAAGGGGGGGCGCTGTGATAGCGGGGGGGGGGGGGGAGCCGCTGGGAGGGCAGCCCGACCTCTTCCTCCCTCTCCTCTCCCGGCCGCCCTCCATGCTTCCCCCTCGGACTGCAGCAGAGTTAGCGCACAGGGAAGCGCTGCTATACACAGTTACTCACCTCCCTGGATCCGATCGCCGCTCACGCCCTGCTGGTCTCCTCTCTGCAATGTAGCCGCTGATACACATGCTGCTTCCTGTTTACATAGGAAGCGGCGTGACGTGTGTATCAGCGGCTACATTGCAGAGAGGAGACCAGCAGGGCGTGAGCAGCGATCGGATCCAGGGAGGTGAGTAACTGTGTATAGCAGCGCTTCCCTGCGCGCTAACTCTGCTGCAGTCCGATGGGGGAGCACGGAGGGCGGCCGGTAGAGGAGAGGGAGGAAGAGGTCGGGCTGCCCTCCCAGCGGCTCTGGCTCCCCCCACCATTATGAGGGGGCACCTACCTACTTAACCTATACTGGGCAAGCTACCTATCTATCCTATACTGGGCGGCACCTACCTAATCTAACCTGTACTCGGGGGCAGCTACCTATCTAACCTATACTGGGGGGCAGCTACCTATCTAACCTATACTGGGTGCAGCTACCTATCTATCCTATACTGGGGGGCACCTACCTAATATAACCTGTACTGGGGGGCAGCTACCTATCTAACCTATACTGGAGGCAGCTACCTATCTAACCTATACTGGGGGGCAGCTACCTATCTAACCTATGCTGGGGGGCAGCTACCTGTCTAACCTATGCTGGGGACAGCTACCTATCTAATCTATACTGGGGGCACATACCTAATCTAACCTATACTAGGGGAGCCTACCTAATCTAACCTATACTGAGGGGCAGCTACCTAATCTAACCTATACTGGGGGGCAGCTACCTATCTAACCTATACTGGGGGCACTTATCTAACCTGTATTGGGGGCACCTACCTACCTAGCTAGCCTATACAGGTGGCAACTATACTGGGTACCTATACTGGGGGCACCTACCTAACTAACCTATACTGGGGGTACCTACCTATCTAACCTATGCTGGGGACAACTATACTAGTTACCTATATTGGAGGCACCTACCTAGCTAACCTGTACTGGGGGCACCTACTTATCTAACTTATACTGAGGGGGGGGAGGGGTGCCTGCCTATCTAACATATATTGGGGGCAACTATACTGGCTACCTATACTGGAGGCAACTACCTGACTAACCTATACGGGGGGCAACTTTACTGGCTCACCTATGCCTGGCCACCTGCAGGTAATAAGCATTTCTAAAAAGTCTGAACTTAGACCTATCTCCATTGAACCTGTCAGGTAATGGCAATCTTGGTTCAGGTTTATTCAACAAAACTGAAGCAGAGTCCGCAGAAGTGCTAGCAGCATGCACTGGAACAGCCTGGGATGTAGCAAGAGTAAGCTGCTGCTCAATTTGTGAATAATTCTTTTGGACTTTCTCCACAGAAATTTTAAGCTGCGATACCATTTCACAAAGTACCTCCATTTGTGAATGCCCCCCGTTAGCGTCCATCTTTAGAAAAAGGGGATTTCCGGCCTGTGATACTGTCAGGCTTGTCTGGTCAATATCCACAGTTCAGGTCGTATGCCCATGTGACTGACACAGAACCATTTTGTAACACCTGCGCAAACTCCTACCTAACACAATACTACAATACACCCTGCAGGCAGATGTAGCATACAGGCAGTAGATTCAACCAGACAAGCCTGATAACTTTAGCAAGGCAATATTGGGCACAATGGATATATATATATATATATATATATATATATATATATATATATATATATATATATATATATATATATAAGACAGCCACCTGCGGCCTAGTAGATGAGGCTATCCAGACAAATGGATCAAGTAGCAGAAGAGCCAGGAGCTCCAAGCGGCAGTTAGAGAGTCCAGGATAGGAACTTCCCACAGAAAGCGTGGTCAAATCCGTGTCCAAGCAGGGGTCATTCCAGGTGGCAAGGCAAAACGTAGTCAAGGTACAAGGCAAGGTTGGCAACAGGAATCCAGCAGAGTATAAGAGTGGTCAATACATGGCAGTGGGCGGCAACAGGAATCAAGCAGAGGTTAAGCGTGGTCAAAATGCAAGGCAAAAGTCGGCAACAGGAAGCAATAGTATACAGTGAGCGCTACCCAGCAACAAGCCAAAGCTAATGCTATCACGGGCGATGACTGGGGGCGCTTATCAAGTTTAAATACTAGGACTAACCAATCAACAGAAAGCAGAATCGAAAACAAACCAATAGCAATCCAGCGTTAGAGCAATCCCAAGTAATCCCAAGCAGGGACGTTAGAGTTACTGTTTTAATTTGCGGAGCACGTACTAAGAGCGCGTCCTCCGCTTAATCAATGAGATCTGAGAAGCCTCCTGCGTTCCACTGACCTCAGCGGCTCGCAGAGACCTGGAACTACTAGCTGCAGCCCGGTTCTCGGCATTCCGCCGCTTGCCAGGCACGGCGGATCTTACAACTACATTATGATTCTCGGATTCTTTCTGGTCTATTTCTATTATTCTAAATGTAGTTTTCAGGAAAGGAAGCTGTCAGAAATTCAGTTTGGTAGTTGCAGGAGCAAGTTTAGGCCGAGCAAACATGAAGCAATATTTACTTCCAATTTAATGAACAACTTAATAATCTGACTGGTTTCATTGAGATTCAAAACTGGTTCAACTCCTTTGGAAAGGCTTACCACAAGATTTTGGAGTGTGTTTATGGGATTTTGACCATTCTTCTAAAGGAACATCTGTTGGGTCATTTTTATGGGAATTTTGAAGATTCTTCTAAAGGAACATTTGTTGGGTTGGGTCAGGCATAGATTTTGGACGAGAAGACTTGGCTTGTAGTCTCCACTCTGATTCATCCTAATGGTGACTTATCAGTTTAAAGTCAGGGCTCTGTGCAGGCCAGTCAAGTCCCTACACAATAAAATCACTCATATATTGCTTTATGGACCTTGCTTTGTGCACTTATGTGTAGTCATATTAGAACAGGATGATTTCATCCCCAAACAGCTTCATCCAAAATATTTTGGTCTACTAAAACAATAAGGGTTCCTTTCACTGGAACAAAGGGGCCAAGCACAACCCCTGAAAAACAACTCCCACCCCATAATTCCCCATTCACCAAGTTTTACACTTGGCAGTCAGGAAGGTACATCTGCAAAACCCAGACTCATCCATTGGAAAGAAGTGAGGTTTGTCACTCAAGAGAACAGTGCTCTAGAGTACAGTGGCAACATGTTTTACCACTGCATCCAATGCTTTACATTGAACTTGATGATGTAAGTGGGTTGGATGGAGGCGCCCAATGTATGTTCTATTTTGGTATTTTTAAATGCAAATAAAAAATGATATAATAAAAATAGAGGTAATTGCTTACCTCTCAAGAAGGTAATAGCTTTGCAGTTTTTCTGGAAAGTATATTGTACTACAGGAGAACAACCATCCAGCAGGACCTGGCATACCGAGCAGAGATGGTTATTTCCCTGCCGGCCTATACGGTGATTGCAGGAACTGCAACCCACCTTTGTGAGGATATATTTATATGATTTTATCCTCCCTATACCTAACGATACTGCACCATTGGGCTCCCGGTCTCTCCCTACTTCTCACCTAGGTATTCTTGGCCCTTACAAGAATCACCAAAAGGAGAAAAAAAACCCTATTGGTGATGTAAGGCTTGGATGCAACTGCTTGTCTATGGAAATTCATTCTATGAAGCTCTCTGCACACGGTTCTTGAGCTAATCTGAATGCCTCTGCAGAAAATTGGTCACTTCTGCGTATCGTGCACCCAAGTATTCACTGTATGATTTTACTTGGCCCACCATTTCATGGCTGAGTTGTGTTGTTCCCAGTTACCTCCATCTCCATGAGCTGGAGATCATTCTGTCATACTGGTTGAGTTGAATAGCAGACTGGATGCTTTCAAAGGAGGGTGATGCTAAAATCATTGCAGTGGTACAGAGGCGCCAGAAGAATAAAAATAATTGGTTAAAACTTTTAACATGAAGTAGGCAGTGATGTGTCTACCCCTTCAGTGCAGACACAAAAAGGATTGCCATTTTTAACAACAAAAATTGGTTTATTTACATACTCCAGATGGGTGCAAGGCATTTTGCGGGTATTTCCCACTTCCTCAGGCAATGCAAGGGAGCCTCACAGAGGCGCTAAGCTAAGAGACAGACTGCATTCATTATATGCTCCCTTGCATTGCCTGAGAAAGTGGGATATACCCGCAAAATGCGTTGCACCCTTCTGAAGTATGTAAATAAACCAATTTTTGTTATTAAAAATGGCAATCCTTTTTGTGTCTGCACTGAAGGGGTAGACCCACCACTGCCTACTTTATTTTAAACATTTTAACCAATTGTTTTTATTCTTCTGGCGCCTCTGTACCACTACATTGCCTTTTGAGTCCACCTTTGGTGGAGGGGACTTGCCCCTATCTTCCGATCCACTGAGAGTGACTTCTTAATCCTAAGTGAGCACAGGTTTAATTCTCCTCACCTGCCCTTTCAGTGGTTGCCTGAATGGTAACCCAGATTTGTGAGTATCAAATTATACTTACTTTTGCACACCCACCCTTTCCAGTACATACTACACTATACTGGGCTCTCAGTGTCCCCATTTTTGTATCCTTAAAATCATTGTTCTTCCATCTGTTAGCCATGGTTACCTGCAAGGAAACTAGTGCAGCCATTGTTGTGTTGCATTTTCTGATGAAGCCCCTTACCGAATGTTTCTCTCAAAATGATTGTACGGAGAAGAAAAGGTGAGCGCTACCATCAGCCCTGTCTCAAGCTAAGAGTTTCATCCTGAGAAAATGAGATCAGTGAGGCTGTTTCTCATGCAAGAAATTGGGCTCACTCACAATTTAGCATAAGTACACAGACATGAATAAAGAATAGTACCAAAGCATTATCTGACAGAAACTTCTTCCAACCATCCAAGAACAGTTTGGAGAATAACAATGCCTTTTTCAGCATAATGGAGCACTGTGCCATGCGTAATGCACATTATGCTAGCAACGTACTGGTTCTGTACATGACAGGACTTACGATATTTATGCAATGCTCATTATATTTATTGCATAATCGCCAGTACAATTGACATGCACATGCACTGATTAAATATTAAAACTAACTAAAACTAAAATTAACTGTTAAAACATAAATCAACATAGTTAAACTTGCTTTTTGCATACAATTAATTAGAATGCTATTAAAATCGAATGGTACATTTTAGAATAGTGAGTTATTTAACTGGTTTGGTTAGTGTCCAATACAGATTTAGGGCTAGTGACACTTAAAACTACATTCAAGTTTAAATGCACTCAGAATCAAGACAACACTTTATTCCACATATTAAATCATTTTTCACTCGTGTTTTCAGCAGAGACTGTTTGTAAAATGGAAAGTTTAATGTTACAAGAATTAGGATTACACCTAAGCATAAACTTTCTAAAGTAAAGAAGTAATTGATAGGGGGTGTGACAATTCTCACAGGTCCAAACTGTTGGTTACTTTTCACCTCAGTAAAAATGTCAAAAAACCCCAAGCTATCATTGATATATTACATAAAAAATTAAAGTAAATGAAACTCAAATTTCATCTCTAATGGATTAAACACAGCAAAACACTAATAGGGAAAATACAGTGGGTTGCAAAAGTATTCAGCCCCCTTTAAGTTTTCCACATTTTGTCATATTACTGCCACAAACATGAATCAATTTTATTGGAATTCCACATGAAATACCAACACAAACTGGTGTACACATGAGAAGTGGAACGAAAATCATACATGATTCCAAACATGTTTTACAAATAAATAACTGCAAAGTGGTGTGTGCATAATTATTTGGCCCCCTTTGATCTGAGTGCAGTCAGTTGCCTATAGACATTGCCTGATGAGTGCTAATGACTAAATAGAGTGCACCTGTGTGTAATCTAATGTCAGTACAAATACAGCTGCTCTGTGAGGGTCTCAGGGGTTGTCTAAGAGAATATTGGGAGCAACAACACTGTGAAGTCCAAAGAACACACAAGACAGGTCAGGGATCAAGTTATTGATAAATTTAAAGCAGGCTTAGGCTACAAAAATATTTCCAAAGCCTTGAACATCCCACGGAGCACTGTTCCAGCGATCATTCAGAAATGGAAGGAGTATGGCACAACTGTAAACCTACCAAGACAAGGCCATCCACCTAAACTCACAAGCTGAACAAGGAGAGCGCTGATCAGAAATGCAATCAAGAGGCCCATGGTGACTCTGGACGAGCTGCAGAGATCTACAGCTCAGGTGGGAGACTCTGTCCATAGGACAACTATTAGTCATGCACTGTACAAAGTTGGCCTTTATGGAAGAGTGGCAAGAAGAAAGGCATTGCTAACAGAAAGCATAAGAAGTCCCATTTGCAGTTTGCCACAAGCCATGTGGGGGACACAGCAACCATGTGGAGGAAGGTGCTCTGGTCAGATGAGACCAAAATGGAACTTTTTGGCCAAAATGCAAAACGCTATATGTGGCAGAAAACTAACACTGCACATCACTCTGAACACACCATCCCCACTGCCAAATATGGTGGTGGCAGCATCATGCTTGGGGGGTGCATCTCTTCAGCAGGGACAGGGAAACTGGTCAGAGTTGATGGGAAGATGGATGGAGCCAAATACAGGGCAAACTTGGAAGAAAACCTCTTGGAGACTGCAAAAGACTTGAGACTGGGGCGGAGGTTCACCTTCCAGCAGGACAATGACCCTAAACATAAAGCCAGGGCAACAATGGAATGGTTTAAAACAAAACATATCTATGTGTTAGAATGGCCCAGTCAAAGTCCAGATCTACATCCATTGGAGAATCTGTGGCAAGATCTGAAAACTGCTGTTCACAAACGCTGTCCATCTAATCTGACTGAGCTGGAGCTGTTTTGCAAAGAAGAATGGGCAAGGATTTCAGCCTCTAGATGTGCAAAGCTGGTAGAGTAATTACCCTAAAAGACTGGCATCTGTAATTGCAGCAAAAGGTGGTTCTACAAAGTACTGACTCAGGGGGGCGAATAATTACGCACACCCCACTTTGCAGTTATTTATTTGTAAAAAATGTTTGGAATGATGTATGATTTTCGATCCACTTCTCACATGTACACCACTTTGTATTGGTCTTGCACATGGAATTCCAATAAAATTGATGCATATTTGTGGCAGTAATGTGACAAAATGTGGAAAACTTCAAGGGGGCCGAATACTTTTGCAACCCACTGTATATGACTTCCACTTTACTCAGAAGCTAAAGATAAAATTGCTGTTGCCATGAACAAAATTACCAGTGTTTAGCGTTATTTTCTAAGTTAATAAAGCTAAGACACTTCCTCTATATCTAGGGGCAGGAAGAGAACTTTTTCTGCTTTGTTAGTTCAGCAATTACTTAATTCCAAGACAATCTGATAACCAGTAATATTATCAATTAGATTCAGTGAAGTCGAACTCTGCCTTTCAGGGTCTTTCTACCAGTCTTTCTTTGTTTCCTGTTAGATATATGCTGTGTTTAATATTTTAAATCAGAGATGCAATACTTTATTCACTTTAAAGTGAACCTCCAGACTAAAAATGTACTCAGCAGCACTGAAGAGGCTTGATGTTTCTTTAACAGTTTCACGGCATTAGAACTTTGTTTTTCTTATCTAAAACTAATTTTTAGCTGCACAGAAGAAAACTGCCTGGGCATTTTTCCCCTGATGCTGTGCAAAGCATGATGGGATTTCTGATATTGTTGTTCTCGTTCTGCTGTTTTGGTGCATTTTTTTTTTGAATTTGAGATTTAAAGCCTAGTGGAACTGTGTCATATGCTCCATGCCACGTCCTTTCAACCAAAAAGATGGCTGCCACATGAACAAGATGACTGCCCCCATGAAATCACAAACATTTGCCTGTTCTTTTAAAACAGGGTGGGTAAGAGATTTTATTACCTATCTATTTTAATTAATATAGCTAATGTAACTTAATGACAGTGTGTTTGTTTAGGCTTAAGTTCCCCTTAGTGGAGACTTATAAAATATGGTATTTGCATCCTTTTTTAGCTGCATTGTTCAAACATTTAGCAAGAGTAAATCTGTAATTGTGTGGAGTCTTTTAATTTGATTACATTCTCTTTTACTTTGATCACTAGTCTTTTTGAAAGGGAGCAGCCTGTGTTTACATCATTACTTCTCATTACTCATAATTGGGAATCAGGATGAAAAATACATTTCCTTGTAGTTAGTAGAGATGGGAAAAATCACTGAAATCTGGGTTTAAGATTCCGTTCCAGGCCAATTTCTGATTTTAAAAAAGACCTTGTAGTTTGTAGAGAAATTGATTTAAAAATTAAAGTGGGAAAACACTTTCAGAGGCTTCAATCTATAGAAGATTTTTCAGTTGTTAGTTAGTTGTTAGAACTTTTAAAGTTGAAAGTGACAGTGCACATGTATACACAAGTTGGAAAAAGAAACCAGACAGTGTGAGATCCCTTTGCCTAAGCATTGGAAGCCCCTTGTCTCCCAAGCCAGGAGTTCATTGGCATGGAAGGGCTATATACAGTAAAGTGAGTACACCTCTCACATTTTTGTAAATATTTGACTACATCTTTTCATGGGTTAACACAGAATATATGACACTCTTATACAATGTAAAATAGTTAGTGCACAGTTTGTATACAGTATAGATTTGCTCTCCCATCAAAATAACTCAACACACAGCCATTAATTAATCAAAAAAACACTACTAATGAGCCAATTATGAATTACAAAAAAACACCATAATAAGTGCCACCATGAATGAAATCATCAAATTACATATATAAAGAAAATACATCCATGTCTGGAAACAATGAAGAACAAATGATACTCTTACCAACATATCTGAAGTTTATTGCGAAACAAGATTAAAATCAATTAAAAACATAAAGCTGTGGGGGTCCATCAGAACATGAAAAATATACAGTAGTGCGTCCAAATGCACAACATCCAGGTATAATCAAAAGCATCTACCAGTATTCCATGCAAGAGCCACGATAAACTACAATATTGCACACTATGAAACACTCAATATATGTGGAGTACTGACAGCAGAGAGAGAGTATAAATTCACCTCTGATTAATGCACAATGACCAAGTCACTGTGCAGATAAAGTGAGCAAAAAGGCAAGAAGAATAAAAGATATAAGTGTTGCCGCTTGTTTGAGCACTCTAATGCCTTTATATCACATGTATGCAACGCTGCCCAGTCTCTTCTGGCTCAAATCTGGAAGAGCCCCCCACATCTCAGGTCAGCTTAAATCCTTAAAATTAAGGAAATGTATTCCCTGGAGTACATCATCTCTTCAATCCCTAATAGACCTGATAATTTCCTTGGTGTTTGGAGCCAGTGATCGACATGGGCACTGCCACACTAATCCCACCTCATGTATCTAGGCTTAAAGCCCATTATCCTTAGACTGGGATTGACCTGACCATCAAATATACCTTCTCTCATTGTTTTGCACCTTGCAGTGACTTGCTTGCTCATAAGCCTGGATGCCTTGTTAGTTACGATTTTGTTAATGACTGAAAAGCTATATACAATTCTGACACCAGCATTTACTAACTCCTTTTATCTCCAACAATCTTTCACTTGCTATAATTTTCTGCAATGTGCTTTTCTTTAAATAAAAGGAAAGCTGAAAAAAGGATATAAGTGTTGTCTAGATGTAACGATTGGTGTCAGCATGCAGAGAGAATCTGATTATTGGTGATCTGCAGTATCACCAAGAATGCAGATATATACCTGATTATTGATGATCTGCAGAATCACCGATAATACAACTTTCCAGACATTGACTGGGGTATTGAGGCTACCCATTCTGGTAAAAGCAGCAGATTTCTGGCAGCACTACAGGACAATTACTTGACTCAAATGGTAACGGAACCAACTAGGGGGAATGCGTTACTGGATATGATCATTTCTAATAGACCAGATAATGTATCAAATGTGCAGGTTCAAGAACATTTAGGAAATAGTGATCACAACATGATAACGTTTGATCTGGTGACTGATAGGCCACGGGGCAGCGGGACCACTAAAACTATGAATTTTAGAAAAGCAAAGTTCAATCAAATTAGGCAGGCACTAAGTTTGGTGAACTGGGATAATGTACTACAAGGGGACGACACTGAAGGGAAATGGCAAGCTTTTAAACGTATTCTCAATCAATATTGTAGTATGTATATCCCATATGGAAACAAAATGTCTAGGAATAAAAAAAGGCCTCTATGGATGAATAGAAAGGTTAGGGATAAAATGAAGAGGAAAAAGAATGCCTATAAGGTCCTAAAACAGGAGGGGACTGAGGCTGCACTAAGCAATTATAAGGAGTGCAATAAAAATTGTAAAAAAGAAATTAGGCTGGCAAAGATCGAAGCTGAAAATCAAATCGCTAGGGATATCAAATCTAACCCAAAAAAGTTTTACAAGTACATCAACTCTAAAAAAAGAAAGGTTGACTGTATAGGAATCCTAAAGGATGAGGGTGGGAACTCAATGGTGGATGACCAAGGTAAGGCAGAGTTATTAAATGCTTTCTTTGCTTCTGTCTTCACAAAGGAAACAGCACTGTTGCAAATTACAGAGGCAGAAGAGTCTCAATCTTCTAACTGTAATATTAAATACTTAACGCAGGAAGAAGTAAAGGCAAGACTAAATAAATTAAAAATAGACAAGGCACCTGGCCCGGATGGCATGCATCCTCAGGTCCTAAGAGAATTAAGTTCAGTTATAGCCAAGCCCCTTTATCTTATCTTTTGTGACTCTCTTGCAACTAGCAGAGTCCCAGTGGATTGGCGTACAGCCCACGTTTTCCCATTATTTAAGAAGGGCAAAAAATCTGATCCAGGTAATTATAGACCTGTATGCTTAACATCAGTTGTATGCAAACTATTTGAGGGGTTACTAAGTGATACTATACATGACTTCATAGTAGAAAATAATCTTATTTCTCAGCATCAACATGGGTTTACTAAAGACAGGTCCTGTTTGACTAACATGCTCAGCTTTTATGAGGTAGTGAATGCTAATATGGATATTGGGAATGCTGTAGATGTGATATACTTGGACTTTGCAAAGGCCTTCGACACTGTTCCCCACAGAAGTCTGGTGCAAAAGTTGAGGATGCAAGGACTGGGGAAGAGTTTGTGTGCATGGATAGGGAACTGGCTAATGGACAGAAAACAAAGAGTTGTGGTCAATGGATCGTACTCAAAATGGGAGACTGTTAGCAGTGGGGTCCCACAGCGGTCTGTACTGGGTCCAGTGCTCTTCAATTTATTTATTAATGACCTAGTAGATGCAGTAGTGAGCAATGTTGCTATTTTTGCAGATGATACAAAATTGTGCAGAATCATCAACTCTCAGGAAGATAGTGTCATATTGCAACAGGATCTGGATAGGATGGCTATATGGGCACATACATGGCAGATGAAATTCAATGTTGACAAATGTAAAGTCATGCATTTTGGTCGTACCAATGGTCTAGCACCATACAAAATAAATGGGATACAGTTGGGAACATCAAACTTGGAGAAGGACTTAGGAGTACTCATCGACAACAAGTTAAATAATCGTACTCAATGCCAAGCCGCTGCAGCTAAAGCGAACAAAATTTTGGGATGCATTAAAAGGGAAATAAAAACTCGAGATGCTAGCATAATATTGCCCCTGTTTAACTCTCTAGTAAGGCCACATCTGGAATATGGAATTCAGTTCTGGGCACCACATTACAAAAAAGATATTGCAGTTTTAGAGCAGGTGCAGAGACGAGCTACAAAATTGATACGTGGGATGGAAGGTCTCGCTTACCAAGAAAGGTTAGATAAACTGGGTTTATTTAGTCTAGAGAAAAGATGCCTTAGAGGAGATCTAATTAACATGTATAAATACATTAGAGGGCAATATAATAGCTTGGCGGATGAGCTTTTTGTCCCTAGGCCTTCTCAAAGGACTAGAGGACATGAGCTGCGCATGGAGGAAAAACGTTTTAGCCATTTATTTAGGAAAGGGTTCTTTACAGTAAGAGTGGTTAAGATGTGGAATGCATTGCCACAGGAAGTCGTTATGGCAAACTCTATACCTGCATTTAAAGGGGGCTTAGATGCTTTCCTTGCATTGAAAGACATCCATGGCTACAATTACTAGGTTATGCCTAATGAAGTTGATCCAGGGATTTTATCTGATTGCCATCTGGAGTCAGGAAGGAATTTTTCCCATTTGGGGCTAATTGGACCATGCCTGGTGGGGTTTTTTCTCGCCTTCCTCTGGATCAACAGGGGTATGTGGGGGACGGGCTGGAGTTGTACTTTGTACTGGTTGAACTCGATGGACGTATGTCTTTTTTCAACCAAAATAACTATGTAACTATGTAACAGATATATTGCTAACCTCTGGACACCTATAGGTATGTGAGTGTTTGGTGTAACAGTAATAATTTGAGTAACACACCTGCTGAGCAGGTGATAATTGACAGTGAAGAGACACGGCTCAGAGAGCACAAGAACCTTCCAGCAGCCTGAGGCTCCTCAAGGGGAGGAGTCAGGCTAAGGATAGGGAAGGCCAGAGAGTGAGTGACACCTGACGGTGGATGTCACTATCTGGTCTGGAGACTATCTCTTAACAGGAGAGATAGCTCTCAAGGTCAGCCTTGCCTGGTCGGCAACACACTGACAGATAAAGTACAAAGACAGAAGGCTGATTCGGTATCCAAGGCAAGCAGGGTCTGGCAACGGAATATCAGATATGCGAGGTAACGAATCAGAAGACAGAGGAGTAGTCGGAAAAGCTATAAGTCATAACATATAACAAACAATAAAGCAGAGGGACGCCAAGAGCCCCAATAATGTAATTCGTCTTGGGGACAACAAAATAAATGAGAAGTTAAAATTATACTTACAAACCAGGGTTACCAATAGGCAACCACTGTATAGGCAGGTGGGGAGAACAATCCTGACCCCACTCAGGAATAAAAAGTCGCTCTCTGTAGACAGGAAAATAGGGTAACAACCCTCCACCCAGGGTGGACTCAATGTAGTGTACAAGATACAGAGGCGCCAAAAGAATAAAAGGTAATTAAATGAACTTAAAAAACCAACTGGTTAAACAGAGGAGGCAGCGGTGGTCTTACCCCCTCCAAACAGACACAGGCAAGGACTGCGATTCAGACAGTCAACAATTTATTCGGAACTCCAAAAAACAAAGCAACGCGTTTTATGGGCCATACATCCCGCTTCCTCAGGCAAAATACAGTAGGAGTCACAGCATCTGTATTATATCAGCGAGCTCGGCGCGAACTCGGCGCCTATGTCAGCGCACAGGACGTGCGCTGACACTACAGAAATCCTCCACAAGCGTATAACTTGAGAGAACCTAGCAAAAGGTGCAACGCACCTGTAGAGGGAAATCCCTGTCGGCAGATGGAGCTGTGGAGTGCAGAGGAACAGATCCTCTGCCCTGCCACAGACGCCAGATAGGAATTGTACGAAGGGAAGAACGCAGGGCAAGATAGCCCTTAAAGAAAGAGAGTAAAGTGACAGAGTGTATGTGTGTCCACCAATCTAGTCGCCACCCAGCGACGATGAACACACAACCATGAAGATCAGGTGAGAAGGCAATCGCAAGAGATGGCGATTGCTAACAGTGACACAAGACAGAATAAGCACAGAGGAGGAATGTATGTGTGTGCACCAATCTAGTCGCCAACCTGCGACGGTGGACACACAACAGAGGAAACCAAGTGAGAACGCAATCGCAAGAGAAGCGATTGCGAATGAGAATGAGCACAGTCACAGAATGTATGTGTGTGCACCAATCTAGTCGCCAACCCGTGACGGTGCACACACAACAGCAGATACGAAGAGAGGCGATTGCCAGAGGTGACACAAGGCTAAAGCAAGACAGGGCACGAGAGTAGCAAAGGCACAGCAAATCATACAATGAGAAGATAAGGAAAATAACAAACGCTAACTAAACGCGAACACCGCACTCATTCGCAACAGCGAACGTGTTTACAGCGCGATCTATGCACGTTAAGCGCAACAGAGACAAGCACGCCTAACTAACCCCCGCCACCCAAACATGAAACAGAGAACGCGAGCGCTTGCTTAACGGTTACCTCACCGAGCCTACAGCAAGCGTTCGTATCAGACAAGACAGACAGACGACCGGGAAACAGGATAGGAAAGATCCACTGCTCTTTCCGCCAGAGCGAGTGCATTCCAAGTAAAGCAACAGAGCTTAGCAGGATCCACTGCTCTTTCCGCCAGAGCGAATGCGATCCAAATTCAGGGACAGGATAGGAAAGATCCACTGCTCTTACCGCCAGAGCGAGTGCAATCCGGGTTCAGGGACCGGATCACAGATCAGAAGGATCCACAGCCGCTACCGCTAGGGGCTAGTGCGATCCAAGCAAGACAGGCAGATGAGATAGCCGGTGGCAACCACTGCTCCAGCTATACTCCAAGAAAGCAGGTCAGGAGGATCCACAGCCGCTACCGCTAGAGGCTGGTGCGATCCAAGTAAGACAGATGAAACAGAAGGGGCTACCAGTAGCAACCGCTGCACTGGATAGCACCCACAGACAGGACGATTTCCTATCGACCACCGTTGGCGACAGGACAATCACAGCAGAGAGGCAACATAGACAAAACAGATAAGCAGGCTAACTGCACTAGAGGAGCTGCCTAGTGCAGTCCCCAGAATTACTTCTAAGATACCTATAACAATTCAACAGGGAAGGCTGACACTCCAGGAGTGTATTTAACAAACCGTTATGACCAGCAAAGCCTTCTGGTCAGCAGAAGGCTTTTATACTGCCAGCCCTCAAACGAGACAGCTGGGCAATTTGCATGTATGCAAATCCCTCAGCAAAGCAACTCTGAAAGTTGCAAGATGAAGCCAGGTCTCTTTTCCAGAGACCTGCATCTCTCAGACATAAGGAATGGTCAAACAGCTGTCTGCCTGTGCAGCCAGCTGAGCGGATCATTACAGTATCCCCCCCCCTCTAGGGACGGATTCCAGACGTCCCTCAAAACTGGTATTTCCACAAAACTTTAACTGAAGACTCATGATGGTCGGGGCAGCCCAACAAGGCCCAATTCCAGAGTCAGTCACCCGAAACCGACCTCATCGGAAGCAGAAGCCACCGAAACATCCCCTTCTGTACTACAAGTCTCATTGTAACACCCATCAGGACTGTGAATGCCAGAGAAGAAGCCATCGACACCCTCCAGACAATACCCACCACCTTCCAGGGAGCGTCCGAAAACACCAAACCTGCCACAATACCTGTTCGAAGTGTCTCTTTCAAAACAAAAGCCACTGTTGATCCTATCCAGGGTACCAAGCAAAATCTCTCCCGGAATCTCCCAGAACCCTTTGAAGCTCCGCAGAGATCCCAAGAGGCCAGAACGCTCACCAAGCCCACATGGAGAACCACCAAGAACCCCTATGGAACCTATGATTATTCTGGATTCAGAATTACCAGGACACCCATCAAGATCAGGACTTTCAGGGACCACTTCTGGGCATGCAAACAGGCAGGCAATATCAGAGCATGTCTCCACCGAGGAAGCATCTGAGCATGCTGGTAACCGAGGCACACTTGGGCTTTCTGGGTCACAGAGCACATTGGGGTACACCAGCACAGGAGAAACCTCAGGACATGTCGGGGAACTGCCAACCTCAGAGTCCGACCTGACAAGACCAAAACCAGGACCGGGCAAAAAATCATCACAAGTAGAGGCTACAGGTACTGTTTTTTCAAAAGAAGACTCGGACTTAAATTCAGAAATTTCTGTGACTGTAATATCATCATTGACTACACATGAGTGAAGCTCCACCAGAGCTGCAAAGGTAGTCAGCACAACAGCAATTCAATTTCAACACACTGCGCTGACCAATATGAGAGTCCGCTTTATATATATGGTGGTGCGCTTCTTAAGCAATTAAAATTAATACACATATAAAAGTTAGCGCTCCTGCTGTGTCCACAGTCCACAAAATCAATTTGTAAGGTTCTGTATATCCTGTACTGTGCCGAACTTTATCTCCAGAGAACTAATGGAATGACCACCATCACCTCACCCTCAGAAGTGGGCACTCACCCTTAGTAGATGACCCTCGGCTAGATGGGTCTCAAACGCCTCTGGGATATTTTCAGGCAATCCCTCGCCTATATTGGCTCTTTATACAGTACTTTATCCGACTTCAAGTCCACAGCATTCACCTCAAATAAAACACATATTCATTCCAATAGTATTTTGAAGAGCATGGAGTTTTATAGGGCTCTACCCCTTCACGTTGGCCACCTGGCTGGCTCTCTGTGTCCGCATGGATGACCGTGCCCTGGTCTCCCCGTACGCCACGCCGGCTAACTTCCGCTTCTGCAGGTCACGCCCTACTAGTTTCGTCCTATTGGACTCTTCAGGAGCATGCGCAGAAGCTTCCGTAAAGCGTATTTATAGCCGCATGCCCGCCCCGTTCCCTCCCCAAACTACTAATTAGTTTTGCCGCTGCTTCCGCGTTCTAGCCACCTTGGAGCGCAGGCTTCCAATTAGAAGTATTATACGTACCCTCCCACCAGAGGGACGTATGTTCAACATCCTCACTCCCTGCGAGTGCTTGCTTAACGGTTACCTCTCCAAGCCTACAGCAAGCGTTCGTATCAGACAAGACAGACAGACGACCCGGAAACAGGATAGGAAAGATCCACTGCTCTTTCCACCAGAGCGAGTGCGATCCAAGTAAAGCAACAGAGCTTAGCAGGATCCACTGCTCTTTCCACCAGAGCGAGTGCGACCCAAATTCAGGGACAGGATAGGAAAGATCCAATGCTCTTACCGCCAGAGCGAGTGCGATCCGGGTTCAGGGACAGGATCACAGATCAGAAGGATCCACAGCCGCTACCGCTAGGGGCTGGTGCGATCCAAGTAAGACAGATGAAACAGAAGTGGCTACCAGTAGCAACCGCTGCACTGGTTAGCACCCACAGACAGGACGATTTCCTATCGACCACCATTGGCGACAGGACAATCACAGCAGAGAGGCAACATAGACAAAACAGATAAGCAGGCTAACTGCACTAGAGGAGCTGCCTAGTGCAGTCCCCAGAATTACTTCTAAGATACCCATAACAATCCAACAGGGAAGGCTGACACTCCAGGAGTGTATTTAACCACTTCGCCATATCTGGACGCATATATCCGTCCAGATAGGCAGTGTTGCTGCAGCCGTGTGGTGCGCGTGATCTGGAGCGCGCCCGCGCACGCTCCCGCTGCCTCCCGCTGCCCCCCCCCCCCGATCAGTGAATGGGAATATAATTCCCATTCACTGATCTAAGTCCCCGGCAGAAATACCAACGCTTTCTCATCAGAAAGCGTGGTATTTCTGCCCCCAGGAAACTTCTTCTCTTCATTTTAGTTCCTAGATGCGACATCGTTCGCATCCAGGAATTTTTTGAATGTGGCCATCTTGTGGCCAAATAGTAAACTGCACCCACATACCTGTATTAAATAAAAAAATACATTATATTACATCTAAAATTGGCTATTTACCTCCCAAACTAAAATTACCCAAATACATTTTTGTATTAAAAAAAAAATAAAAAAAATTACGATTAAAAAAAAAAAAACTACATAAATAGTTACCTAAGGGTCTGAACTTTTTAAATATACATGTCAAGAGAGTATCTTATTAAATGTTTTAAAATTATAAGCTTGTAAATAGTGATGGACGCAAATTGAAAAAATGCACCTTTATTTCTAAATAAAATATCGGCGCCATAAATTGTGATAGGGACGTAATTTAAATGGTGTAATAAGCGGGACAAATGGGCACATAAAATGCATGGGTTTTAATTACTGTAGCATGTATTAATTTTAAACTATAATGGCCAAAAACTGAGAAATAATGATTTTTTTCCATTTCTATCTTAATCTTCCTGTTAAAATGTATTTACAGTAAAGTGGCTCTTAGCAAAATGTACTACCTAAAGAAAGCCTAATTAGTGGCGGAAAAAACGAGATATAGATCAATTAATTTTGATAAGTAGCGATAAAGTTATTAGCGAATGAATGGGAGGTGAACATTGCTCGGATGCATAAGATTTTCGAAGCTGTAGGCTGAAGTGGTTAAGATCCCTCTTTAGTGTTTTAATATCCTGCAAATTATTGATAATGCTACCTAATTTTTCATTGTTTGCAACTTGGGGCAAAGAGCAACGTTCTTTTCTGTTGGTTCACAATGTTAGATCATTATGATTTATTTTAACCGTAAATACTGGTTAAGCCACGTTTTCAAATATGTACTTATCATTAATGTCCAACATCAAGGTAAATATTCAACATATGTGCACTGCAGGTCAAGCACAAAAGAGAAAGGGAAATCTGCATATGAGTACACATACAAGGACATATGGGAAAAAAGAGTGGGAAAAAATCAGCAGTAGATGTGCATAAGAAGTTTTCCATATTATGGGTCATTTATCATTGCTGCCAGCTGCAGAAAATTCACTACTTCATTTGTAATGATGCAAACTGAGTCAATAATCACAGTGGACAGTAAAACCTTACAGATTAAGAAAACACGTTATAAAGTGAGAACTTATTTTTTAAAATATGAGCGTGCCTTCCAGGAAACGGCTTCTAGCCGCAGATGGCAGCAAACAAAGAAATACAGCTCTGTGTGATTAAACAAGTTATAACAGCCCTCTACTCCGCTATGGTCTGCTTCTTATTACCATGTCCTTACAAGGGTGCTCTCGTGAATTTACTCTTGCTTGCACTACGCTATGACTGAAAACAGTGAATGAAGTTGATAGCTAGACTCTTCATTATGCACTTCTGGGATGGTTTGGTACTGTCCAAACTCAGCTGACAAACCACATATCTTTGCTAAAATATTTATGTGCAATATCTTTATATAGGCATTGTAACATCTGGTTTGTGTCTTCGTGCTGGAATGTTTCTAACTTCCTTTCTGTAGTATCAAACACCAACAAAAATGAACAAAAGTAACTTGTCTCCAGCGGTGATGGGATGTGGACGCTCATCATGTGTAGTTTATGCTGGATGTTGCCTCCTCTTATTATACTGTTATACTATTTGAAAGATGTAACACTTTGTCGTTAATGGATGCTTCTAGCTAACATGCGACAGTAAAGTAGTGATTCAGAAGTGAAAAGTAAAGCCCCATTCCCACTTTGCTATTAAATATGTTCTTTAGGAATCAACCTCCTCCATCCACCTCCACCACCTAGCTTCTATCTGCTGGCATGCTCACACATTCAAAACTACTCCTCTCTGCATATCCATTACTCTGGTGAGGTGAGAAAGCTCAGATTTTTCTTGAGCTCTGCTTGGTAGAAATGGGAATATATTCCCTTTATCCTTTCGTTAAACTTTTTACAGACACATCTTCTGGCTCATCAAATAGCATGGGAGGTACAGCCAAATGTGGTATGGTGGTGACAGTTGGACAGGTGGTTGCTACGTAACTCACACTTCTCTCTAGTGCCTGCAGAAAAGAATGCTGTTGATGTGCTCTGAGAGACCCAATCCACAATACTGTCGACATAAAGTTGCTGTTATGGGCATCGTACATTTCCCACATACATGCTGCAAGGTGCTGCCACTCTGTTTAGATCTTTGATCTCTGTATGTTGAGGTGCTGCTGCCTTAATCTTGTTGCTTTTTCTGGCCTGCATTGGTGGATTCTATGGAACTAAGATCCCTCCCAGGCCCACCAGATTGACCCACACTATGTTTCATCATGGATCTTCCTATCATTTTACATTTTCTATAGCTGTCACACAAAGATGACTGTCACCTTCAAATTATTTTTGTATTTCACACAATTCATTGTAGAAAAAAAAATGATTCAGATTTTTTTTTTGCAAAAGATTAATTAAATAAATCAGTGACGGTAGGTGTTGCAGTTCCACAATGATATTGCTCTATTAGTGACCAAGTGACAACTTTTATGTGTACTGCTAGGGCAAACAGAGGCGTACACCTAAGACACTAGAACAAATAGCAGGATGAAAGATATATGCAGTGGCTTGCAAAAGTATTCGGCCCCCTTGAAGATTTCCACATTTTGTCACATTACTGCCACAAACATGAATCAATTTTATTGGAATTGCACATGAAAGACCAATACAAAGTGGTGTACACGTGAGAAGTGGAACGAAAATCATACATCATTCCAAACAATTTTTACAAATAAATAACTGCAAAGTGGTGTGTGTGTAATTATTCAGCCCCCTGAGTCAATACTTTGTAGAACCACCTTTTTCTGCAATTACAGCTGCCAGTCTTTTAGGGTATGTCTCTACTAGCTTTGCACATCTAGAGACTGAAATCCTTGCCCATTCTTCTTTGCAAAACAGCTCCAGCTCATTCAGATTAGATGGACAGCGTTTGTGAACAGCAGTTTTGAGATCTTGCCACAGATTCTCGATTGGATTTAGATCTGGACTTTGTCTGGGCTATTCTAAAACATGGATATGTTTTGTTTTAAACCATTCCATTGTTACCCTGGCTTTATGTTTAGGGTCGTTGTCCTGCTGGAAGGTGAACCTCCGCCTTCAGAGTATACCTGATATTTTGTAATTGCATTACTTTTAGTGTGCTGAGGCCTTTTGTTACTGGATTACGCTATGTACTGTATATCTTCTTTTATGGTTTTATCTAAGATAGATTACAATTATTTGATTTCTGAGGACACTGTGGGCCATATGCAATTCACTTTTTCACCTGAGTTTTCCCCTAGGTGAAATTTTCAAACTTGTCAATAAAATGCCTTTTAAACAACCAGCAAGCAAACAAATACTCAAAATAATTTTGATAGTACCTTTTCACCTGTTTTTGGTACTGTTACCCTGCAAAGTGCTAAAAAGTTATTATAAATCGAAGATGAAAATGTCTCTCTTAGGAGAAAGGTCAGGTGGAAAAGTGAATTGCATACGGGCCCATGAGTCATCTGACTAATACCGACTCCTGTTCCTGCATTGATCAGCTTATGAATATGCAATAGATCCACCTGATGTTTGAGGTGGCATTGAGCCGGTGAGCGACTTTGCAATAGGGGTGTGAAGTGTGCTTTCACTTTTAATCACCTGGCACAAGTCACTAGAAATGTATTGCACGCTTGTCTATCATACATTATCACACTATTATTAGTTTTTTCCTTTATAGAAACTCCATGTGTAAAGAGCTCAGCAAGAACCCTCTCTCTCTTTTAACCATTTAAGCTTTCTGGCCGTAGAGGCTACGTCCAAAAGGCCATGTGTGCTCCCGCGGCCGATTGCGTGCGTGCACGCGCGCTCCCGGGCCATGGTTCGTTAGTCCAGGGATCAATGATTCGGGACATGGTGCCCGATCATTGATCCCTTTCCCCAGCAGAAAAAGCGACTGCTTCTCTCTGAAGCCTTGCTCTTTCTGCCTCTTACATCCACCCTATGTATATGTACGTATATGCATACGTACATGTTACGCTTAGAGTGACGTCATGTAAACAAACTCATGGTTGCCATCTTGTGGCCAAATAGTAAAATTGCATCTACATGTAAAAAAAAAAAAATAAACACGTATTTACATAAAAAAATACTATTTATACCCCACCCTCCGAAAAATACCCAAATAAAAAATATCCATGTAAAGATGAAATATTTCTATTATTTTTTTTTTATAAGCTTGTAAATAGTAATCGATGCAAAACAGAAAAAAATGCACTTTTATTTCCAAATAAAATATTGTCACCATACATTGTGATAGGGACATAATTTAAATGGTGTAATACCCAGGACTTTTAGGCAAATACAATACGTGGGTTTTAATTATGGAGGCATGTATTATTTTGAAACTATAATGGCCTAAAACTGAGAAATAAAGAATTTTTTTGTTTTTTTTCTTATTCTTCCTGTTAAAATGCATTTATAGTAAAGCAGCTTTTAGCAAAATGTACCACCCAAGGAAAGCCTAATTAGTGGTGGAAAAAACAAGATATAGATCAATTCATTGTGATAAGTAGTGATGAAGTTATTGACAAATGAATGGGAGGTGAAAATTGCTCGGATGCATAAAGTGAAACACGACTGAAGGCTGAAGTGGTTAATATTGATCATCCACCACTGTTGTCTTCCATGGACATCTAGGTCTTTTTGCATGGCTGAGTTCACCAGGGATTGCTTTCTTTCTCAGGATGTACAAAACTGTAGATTTTGCCACTCCTAATATTGTAACAATTTCTAGGATTAGTTTTTCATGTTTTCAGAGCTTAAGGGTGACTTCTTTCACATGCATGGAAAGCTCCATTGACCACATGTTGTCTCCAGCCAACTCCAGGCCTTTTATCTGCTTAACCCCCCCTGGCGGTTTAATTCCCGCGGCTGCGCGGCCGCGGGAGGGTTTTTTTTCACTTTTTTTTTTTAGCATGCAGCTAGCCTAGCGCTAGCTACATGCTTCCCCCCTCCCTGCGGCATCCCCCAGTACGTATATATATACACACACACACACTGTCATCCCAACTGACACAGCTTAACCAGCCTGGCGTTCAATTAAGATCGCCAGGCTGGCGACTGGACGTTTTTTTTTTATTAAAAAAAAACTATTGCATGCAGCCAACTGAAAGTTGGCTGCATAAAAGCCCACTAGAGGGCGCTCCTGATGCGTACTTCTGATCGCCTCCGGCGATCAGAAGTAACAAGAAAGGCCGCGATGAGCTTTCCTCGTCGCCATTGTTTTGCTTTCCTCGTCGCCATGGCAACGAGCGGAGTGATGTCATGGACGTCAGCCGCCTCCGATCCAGCCCTTAGCGCTGGCCGGAACTGTTTGGTCCGGCTGCGCTGGGCTCAGGCGGCTGGGGGGACCCTCTTTCACCGCTGCATGTGGCGCATCGCCGCATTGCGGCGGCAATCAGGTAGCACACACGGCTGGCAAAGTGCCGGCTGCATGTGCACCTTTTTATTTGATGAAAATCAGCCCAGCAAGGCCTGAGCGGCAGCCGCCGGCGGTATTGGACGAGCTGAGCTCGTCCATACCGCCAGGCTGGTTAAATGATCTTTGTGTCACTGCCTTGAAGAGTGGCTTCAAATCGTCGAAAGAAAGATTAATAGCAGAAACAACATTTTCTAAATTGGTTCAAAGGTGTGGACAAAGGTTTGTATGAGGACAAAAACTTTTTATATTGGCATGAGGTTGATGATATTTAATGCCAAAACTCTATCAGCCTTGACAAATATTGCATCCCCTCTGCTCGTAGCTAAAACTTGTAAACTCGGAGTTTACGATGCCTTTGTGACAGTCTGAGTCCCAATTGTGTGAGGATTGAGTAAATAAGGAGTCTTATCTAGTAGTCATAAATCAGCATCAGTTAATAACCTCTCAGATGTTCTGTTTCATTTAAAAAAAATAAATCTATGTATTGCTTTTGATGTCACATGTATATAGCTGTCTGTTCCAACATCTTGTAACCAAACAGGATTGAAGTCTGACAAAGGCTGCACAGCCAAATCCTTACTCTAATACACACGGTACGATTTTCCGTGCGATAGATGGATCCGATAGATAAATCCGTCATGTCCGATATTGCTCCCGGTCGTTTCCGCACTCGATTTCGCATAGCAGTGAATGGAAAAAGATAAGGAAAACGAATGAAGAGAATCGAGTGCAGAATCGCGTGTGGAATCATGCGTGAAAAACGATCAGGTCTCAAAATTGCACAGAAAATCTTACCATGTATACCAAGCATTAGGGTACATACACACGGCATACAAATGTTTTTAGCTGTGAGGCAGGAACTAAAGACAGACAAAGACGATTGCAGCATGCAGTTTTGAGCGACAATTCGCACCAGCAACAATTGTACATAGGTGTCAACATACTGAGTGATCTGACAACGGAAGCATCTGCCATGGTAAAGTGTTCGTCGTCTGCTTCCAAGCTGTCCACAAGCTGGTCGTCTTTAAGACATTCGTACACACAACACAACAACTCTAAATTGCGAGACGGTTTGCACTACAAAAGTTGTGAGTAGTGATGTTGCGAACCTCCGATTTTCGGTTCGCGAACCTTCACGGAAGGTTCGGTTCGCGGAAAAGTTTGCGAACCGCTATAGACTTTAATGGGTAGGTGAACTTTGAAAAATAGAAAAATTATGCTGGCCACCAAAGTGATGGAAAACATGTTTCAAGGGGTCTAACACCTGGAGGGGGGCACGGCGGAGTAGGATACATGCCCAAAGTCCCGTGAATGTGGATTTGACGCAAAGCAGCGTTTTAAGGGCAGAAATCACATTGAATGCTAAATTGCAGGCCTAAAGTGCTTTCAAACATCTTGCATGTGTATACATCAATCAGGGAGTGTAATTAGAGTACTGCTTCACACTGACACACCAAACTCACTGTGTAACGCACCGCAAACAGCTGTTTGCATAGTGACGGCCGTGCTGGACTGATGCGCAACATGGCCAGAGTGCAGGCCGTGGCAGTTTTCCAGCCCAAAAGGTCGCCGGGCTGTGGTAGCTCAATGATAGAACAACAGTGACTGTCCAGCTGATCAAATTTGGTCTGTCCACAATGAAGCAACGACCTTATTATCTTCTTGTATGTAGGTAGGCATAGGTAGGAGTCCCAGTATAGGTAGGTAGGCATAGGTAGGTGCCTCAGTAGTTAGCTAGGCCTAGGTAGGAGACCCAGTATAGGCAGGTAGGCATAAGTAGGTGTCCCAGTAGTTAGCTAGGCATAGATAGGAGTCCCAGTATAGGTAGGTAGGCATAGGTAGGTGCCTCAGTAGTTAGCTAGGCATAGGTAGGAGACCCAGTATAGGTAGGAAGGCATAGGTAGGTGTCCCAGTAGTTAGCTAGGCATAGGTAGGAGTCCCAGTATAGGTAGGTAGGCATAGGTAGGAGTCCCAGTATAGGTAGGTAGGCATAGGTAGGTCCCCTAGTATAGGTAGGTAGGTGTCCCCGTATAGGTAAGTAGGTGCCCCAGTAATTAGGTAGGCATAGGTAGGTGTCCCAGTATAGATAGTTAGGCAGGGCCTGGCTGGCGCAGTAATAACAATTACCAAGGTCCAGCTGCAACAGATAGGGCTGTATAATGTCAGTGTCAGTGACCAACACACAAAAAAAAAACATCAGGAAAACATTAGCTCTCAAAAGAGCTGTTGAGGGGTGCTATTTTAGCAATAACAATCAGCCAGGAACAAGCAAAGAGACTAACTAATCTTTCCCTAGGAGAGAAAATCTGCAGCAGCTCTCCCTATTCTGTCTATTTGCAGCAGGCACACGAGTGAGTGTCATGGCCAGCGAGCCTGCCTTATATAAGAGGGGGGGGGGGGGGCTCCAGGGCTTAGTGTAGCCTGAATGGCTACAATGTGCCTGCTGACTGTGATGCAGAGGGTCAAAGTTGACCCTCATAGTGCATTATGGGGCGAATCGAACTTCCGCAAAAGTTCGCCTGGACCAGGCAAACGTGAACCACCAAAGTTCGCCTGGAACCGTTCGCCGGCGAACCGTTCACTACATCTCTAGTTGTGAGTGATCAAACAGTTTGATCTCTCGTGCTAGGGCTTGTATGCAGACAGTCTTTGTCATGTGATACATACTCATGAAGCAATTGTTGCACAAACCGTCCTCCGTCACTTGTTTTGAGAGACATTTGTATGCCGTGTGTATGGGTCTTCATTCTTTTAAGATAGCCAATAAATGGTATCATCCTGATTCAAAACTTCTTGATATATATATATATATATATATATATGAAAGGTGTAGGTGGATCCATTTTCTCTGCAACTCTATAAAAGAAACTAATTAAAACCATGAGGTATACAAATTATATCATAATTCACTGCAAGGTCCATGGATATTGTAGCAAACCCGTCAATTAGTTTACAGTTTACTGCAGCAGGACAGTAAAGGATAATTTCTCTTAAAGGGGAACTTTAGCCTAAACAAACATACTGTCATTAAGTTACATTAGTTATGTTAATTAGAATAGATAGGTAATATAATCTTTTACTCACCCTGTTTTAAAAGAACAGGCAAATGTTTGTGATTCATGGGGGCTGCCATCTTTGTCATGGGGGCAGCCATCTTTTTGGTTGAAAGGAGGTGACAAGGAGCAGGAGACACAGTTCCAACAGTCCTGTGTCCTGATTACCCCTCCCAGCTGCACACGCTAGGCTTCAAATGTCAAATTCAACATGTAAGAAAAAAAAAATTGCACCAGAACAGCAGAACGAGAACAACAACATCAGAAATCCCATCATGCTTTGCACAGCATCAGGGGAAAAATGCCCGGGCAGTTTTCTCCTGTGCACCTAAAAATGAGGCTTGTATAAGAGAAACAAAGTTCTGATGGTGTGAAACTGTTAAAGAAACACCAGGCCTTTTCAGTGCTGCCGAGTCGTTTTTTAGTCTGGAGGTTCACTTTAAAGTGACACTGAAGCAAAAAAACATGAAATGTATGTGTAGTACGGATAATTCATAGAGCATTAATAGCAAAGAAACAAGTCTCATGATTTTATTTTCAGTTATGTAGCTATCATTCTCTAATATTTGCAGTTTACAAATTACCGTTTACAAATTACACTCAAGTTTTAAATGATGAAACAGAGCATAGCTAATGACCCTTTGAAATTGTTGCCAGAAAAACCTTAAACAAACAAGAAACAGTGAGAGAGTTTGAGATAAGTGCTTCAGAAAATAGCATTGCTCTTTGACTAAATTAGTCAGAGAGCTCAGAGGAGATCTTTTTTTTTTCATAGATAACAAGTGAAATTTCTTAACTCTTCCTGTACTGGAAACAATATAAGACTCATATCTGTGCTACTACATTTCTTAGCTGTACTAAACATACAAATCATTATAAGTTTATTTTCACTTCAGATTCCCTTTAAACTTTTCTGGTTAACTACACCCTGTGAAGTATTTACTGTATATTGCTTTTTTTTGCATTGCCTCAATATATAAGGTTCCAGGGTTCTGAATTGAGAACATCAGTACTAGTGTTCCAGTAACTTTCATCACTTCATCCATGTTATAAGATTCCCTGCAAGTACAGAGATGTGCCTGATTGGGGTTGCTGAGGATAACCGGTTCACAAAGGAACTGCTAGCTTAAATGGCTTTCCAGATTACTATGTCTATAGTGTGATGTGGCTGGGAAGGTCATTTACATCCCCGCCCCCCTCCCCCCCCCCCCCCCCCCTGGCAGCCCTACAATTCAATGTTACTGATTAAGTTTTCACTTTGTAGCATGCCTTAACAATTTGCCAAAAAATGATTACAATATTCACTCTATTGCCTTAAAGAGGCTTTTATTTGCATTGTAAATCTATTGGAAAACATTGCAGTATTCTCTGAGACAAATGTGCAGTAAATACAGTATGTGGAGATAGCATATTCTTTGAGCAGAATAACCTGTGCAATACCCTTCTATTATTATTATTATTTCTTGTATTTATAAAGTGCCAACATATTATGCAGTTCTAGACAATAAAGAGGGATACATACTATGTAAACAAGGATGACAGACACAGAGGTTGCGCATGGGTATACAACATAGCACAAGGTTATACATGCAAACAGGGTATAAGATGCATGACCATGCAATTTAACAGAGACCCATCAATTCAAGTCTGAGTTAGTCCATGGGAAGGATGTCATAGATGGAGTTGCAAAATCAAGAAGGACACATTGGGGGGGGGGGGGGGGGGGCAAAGGCTTACATTTTAAATAGGCCCTTCCAGGCTGAGAAAATGTATGTTCATTTCTATGGAAACCATTTAATTTGTAAAGACTGTAAAGAGATATCACAAGTGTCAGCCATACTGTTCATGTCTCTTCCCAGACTCTAACATCCAGTTTTGTATATACAAATAAGTAGAGATGGCCATGTGTTGCTAAGTCTGCAGTAAGATAATGATAGTTTAGGAATGTTTTATGTTTCCCAGCTCATGCTGTGTCACATATTCCAGTTTGTTACGCGGCTCCCATAAGATCATATGTTTCACAGTAAGCTAAATATCTCCTTTACATTGCCCAGATCTATCATTTCCATTACTCTGTCAATGTATAGGAAAACACTCAGAAGCATGTACACTGTATGGCTGTCTTGCTTCCTGCTGTAACAGCAGTCATTCTATTATCAATGTCTTTGCTGTACTATGGAAGAAAATGTTTATATTAAACTCTACTTCAATATTATTATTCACCACCTTGGCATGATCACCATGCTTTTGGCACATCTGTTCAGCACATTTTGTTTAGGACTTAAACTTACATATTAAAGAATCATTTAAAAGAAAGTCACAATACAAGATATATGGAGACTGCCATCTGATTTTTTTTCTCATTGTACAAACTGCCTGAAAGACACACAGATCTTTTTGCTTGTATAATTTACAAGTTTTTTTTGTTTTTAATAGTAAATATTATTGAACATTTTTCATAATAACAACAACAATCAACCCAACCCTCTGTCAAACATGGTCCTGGGAACCTAATTCTTTGGGGGTGTTTTTCAGCCAATGGACTAGGGAACCTAATCACAATAAAAGGTACCATGAAAAAAGAGCAATACATCAGGTTTCTCAACGACAACATCAGGCGGTCTGCAGAGAAACTTGGCCTTGGGCACCAGTGGACATTTCAGCATGACAATCATGAAAAGTATGACAAAACACACCGCAAAAGTGGTGAAGAAATGGTTAGCAGGCAACAACATTAACGTTTTGGAGTGGCCCAGAGTGCTGACTTGAATCCAATTGAGAATCTGTGGAGGGAGCTAAAGATCAGGATGATGGCAAGAAGACCCTCCAACCTGAAAGATTTGGAGCACATTGCTAAAGATGAAGGGGCAAAAATACCGGTAGAGACATGCAAAAAGCTGGTCTGCAATTATAGGAAGCGTTTGATTGCTGTAAAGGCTAATAAAGGCTTTTCTATTGATTATTGAGAAGGGTATAAATAATTTTCGACTGGACACTTTTTGCTCAAATGTAAATAAAAGCTAAGAAATGTTTTTTTCCCACAATAATGCCTCTTGTACATTGTTTTATTATCTTTTGGCAGACACCTATGTAATTTCTCATCAAAAAATTACTTGCTGGTTGAATAGGTTGCCAGGGGAATGAATAATTATGGGCAGCACTGTACATAGTTAGTTGATGTGTGGTTTGAGACATCACCAATACTGGTACATGTTCATATGATAAATTAAAGCAGATTAAGAAACACCAGGAGAAGGTCGCTGCCCTTGCAAACTTACAGTCTAGAGGGTAGTGGGGTGGAGACACTAGGGGAAGAGACACAGGGGTTATCGGATGAAGAAGTGAGCCTCCAATGCTACCTGTAGCAAATTATAGGCTTGTGTGAAAAGGTGTGTTTTAAGAGTATGTTTGAAGGTTTCTGGGCTTGTAGGAGAGAGTTCCAAAGATGAGGTGACACTCATGAGAAATCCTGGATGCGGGAGTGAGAGGAGATGACCAAGTTAGAGGACTAGAGGGCCTCATGGGAGCCATACACAGAGGTATGCTGTATGTGAGGTGAAATTCCCTCTCCACCGTCACCAATGCATACCTCCAGTCTGAAGAGGAGTGTTACAGACCACTCCACATGGTGACAACTTCATCTGCATGACATCTGGAGAAACTGTGAACAAAATACTTTATTTCTACAGTGTGAAAGAAGCTTAGACAGCAGTGATCGGCTGATAGTGGAACCAGTTAATTAATATGTTGCATCATCATCTGCAGATTACCAGGGCCACCTTTCAGTGAGTGATTCCTGTGGATTTTGACTTTCATATAATCAGGCATCCCAGGGCCTTATACAATCTGTTTGTAGCTAGGACTAGAGACAGAACTGTTTTGTTTGCCCAACAATCTGCTCTGCGAGTGTAAGTTAATTATAACCAAATGTTTGTATAAGCAGACAGAGGCACCAAAAGGATAAAATATTCTAAAACGTTTAAAATGAGAGGAGGCAGAGGTGGACTTACCTCCTCCAAGCAGACACACACGAGTGTTGTGTATATCCAAAACAACAAAAAATGTATTTATATACTCCAGAAAGCGCAAGTGCAATGCGTTTCGCGGGCATCTCCCACTTCATCAGGCAATAGAAACAGAGCATAAAACTCAAATAGGTTTGGTGCAAAGCTCAGCGCCTCTGCTTTGCATCAGACCTATTTGAGTTTTATGCTCCATTTCTATTGCCCAATGAAGCGGGAGATGCCTGCGAAATGCGTTGCATTTGCACTTTCTGGAGTATATAAATACATTTTTGTTGTTTTGAATATACAGAATACTAGTGTGTGTCTGATTGGAGGAGGTAAGTCCACCTCTGCCTCCTCTCATTGTAAACGTTTTAGAATATTTTATCCTTTTGGCCCCTCTGTCTGCTTATACAGATCCTGATTCCACCCTTGGTGGAGGGGTGTTGCCCCTTATTTCCTATCTACAGAGAGCGACTTCTTAATCCTGAGTGGGGACAAGTCTAATCTCCTCACCTGCTGATATAGTGGTTACCTGGACGGTAACCCATGTTTGTGAGTATTAATAGATACTTACTTGTCCTATCCACATACCACCAGTACATACTACACTATATTGGGCTCTCAGTGTCTCTATTCTGTATAACCAAATGTTTGCACATTTTTCATTTGAAGTGCACTTTATTATGATTTGGGGATTTGACATCTCTGGATCTTCTGGTGCTTCCCCTTTCCAGAAGTGTTAGAGGTGTCTTTCTCTTTCATTCTCTATTGCATTCCTTTGCAACCAGTTGTTGATATTTCATTGCTGGCGCTACTGTGTATCCAGATGCTATAGTCTATCTGTTAAAATGTATTACCGAAAGAGCACTTGTAGATTTTACCTTTATTACTGGGTCTCCAGATCCAATAAAGTTGTTTAACATTATACTATTGGGTTATGTGTATTCTGGAGATTGTGGGTGTCACCATAGTTGAACGAGAGCAGGACCCCCCTCCCTCACCTCGGGCTCTACCCTCTGCCCTCCCCCTCCTGCACCTATCTAAGTGTGAACAGCGGTGGCGGCAGCAGCTATAATTACCTCCATTCACCAGGTCTCCGATCTGCAAGGGCTTCTCTGCGGGGTCAGGGGCTTCTTCCCCTATTGTTACGCCAGTGCTACTACAGCTACACCTTTGGGTGCGCTACACTATGAATGCAGAAACAGTAGATTTACAGAGGTGCAACATAATAGTGTAGAGAGGTCAGGTGTCAGGAATATCAATAGGATATTAATTGTCCCAAGCCATGAGTGTACATGAATGTGAATTTAGTGGTGTGTTTATTTATCGAGCTATTTATTTACCAAATCATTTCCACAGTTAGCAACCCCTCTGGAATCCTGCATTACAGTAAACATCCAAGGCAGCTGTGCAATACATGAGACAGAAATAAGTTGCAATTGCATTAAGTAGTTTGTGTTTCATGTTATTTAAAAAGCAGTGCTATCTGGTAGCATGATTTATGACTCAAACTGCTTTGCTATAATATATCTGTATATATCTGTTCTCCCTTGCTCCTTCTTTGCACTTCTCACAGTGTTATAGTCTTTTTGAATGTCTGCTGTCATCTATTCACAGAGAATGCAATATTAGAAGATCAGTAAGTAAGTAAGTGTTGGCTCATGTAGACAGCAGTGGAGTGCTGCTTTTAGGCAGTGGCGGCGCCGCGCTGGGGCTTACCCAGGCTTCAGCCCCAGCTGGCAACTCATTAGCCCCCCTCAAAGCCCCCCCCCGCCGCCGCCGGCTGCCGCAAGTGTCCGCTCTGACCCGACCTCGGCTCGTCATGCAGTATGCACTGCAGTGGAGCCGAGCCTGGCTGCCTGGGGCTGGGAGGACTGGAGTCTGGAGGGCGAGGGCTTGGGCTGGCACCACCCACCCCAGCGAATCAGCGCCATCAGTCCCACTCCCATCACACGGACTCCCACCCACCTACCCTGGTTGGCGACATGTCTCTGCTTCCACCCTAGGACGGGCGCAGGCTGAGCTCAGCCTCAGTCACGCACAGCGGCCCGCCCCAGAGGGAGGTACGTGGTGGTGGTGATGTCTCGCCGCGTCTAGCGGCATTATAAAATGTGTCACGGACGTCCGGCCGCCGCACATCCAGTTGCCGCCGAGTCCGACATCATGAGAGTGAGAGTGTCTGCGTCACTCTCCACTCTCTCTGCGGCACGCCAGGCCAGTCACGCAGTGCCAGTGTGACACACACCCCTCCCAGGCCAGGCACCGACCCACACGGACGGTCGGACAGTCAGACAGCGCACGGCCCGGGACTGGAGGCTCAGGCTGGACTCTGGAGGAGGCTGGAGCTGACAGGACAGCCAGCAGGACTTGGAAGTCGGAACTCCGACAAGGTGGGTGCGGTGGCTGTCCTCTCCAGCCAGCCAGTCGTCAACTGCCAAATTGTTTTTCTGCCCCAGCTGCCCTGGGGCCCCCCCATCCCACCACCACCAGCCAGGCCTGAGGCCTTCCCACCAGGCCTGAGCTGCCCTCCCTGGGGCCCCCCATCCCACCACCACCAGCCAGGCCTGAGGTGCCCTGGGCCACCTATCCCACCACCACCAGCCAGGCCTGAGGCCTTCCCACCAGGCCTGAGCTGCCCTGGAACCCCCCATCCCACCACCACTAGCCAGGCCTGAGCTGCCCTGGGGCCCCCCATCCGACCACCACCAGGCCTGAGCTGCCCTGGGGCCCCCCATCCGACCACCAGCCAGGCCTGAGCTGCCCTGGGGCCCCCCACTCCCACCAGCCAGGCCTGAGCTGCCCTGGGGCCCCCCATCCCACCACCACCAGCCAGGCCTGAGCTGCCCTGGGGTCCCCCATCCGACCACCAGCCAGGCCTGAGCTGCCCTGGGGCCCCCCATCCGACCACCACCAGCCAGGCCTTAGCTGCCCTGGGGCCCCCAGCCTCCCACCACCAGCCAGCCCTTAGCTGCCCTGGGGCCCCCAGCCTACCACCACCAGCCAGGCCTTAGCTGCCCTGGGGCCCCCAGCCCACCACCACCAGCCAGGTCTCAGGCCTCCAGCCCACCACCAGCCAGGCCTGAGGTGCCCTGGGGCCCCCAGCCCACCATCACTAGCCTGACTACATATACTGGGGACAGCTATACGCCTAGCTACATATACTGGGGACACTGGCTGTCTGTCATTATGTGCATTAACTGGTGAAACGCTGTCTCTCATTACATGCATTTACTGGGGAAACGCTGTCTGTCATTATGTGCATTAACTGGTGAAAAGCTGTCTCTTATGTGCATTTAATGGGGAAACTCTGTCTGTCATTACGTACATTAACTGGCGAAAAGCTGTCTCTTATGTGCATTTACTGCAGAAACGCTGTCTGTCATTATGTGCATTTACTGGTGAAAAACTGTCTCTTATGTGCATTTAATGGGGAAACGCTGTCTGTTATTACATGCATTTACTGGTGAAAAGCTGTCTGTCATTACGTGCATTTACTGGTGAAAAGCTGTCTGTCATTACGTGCATTTACTGGTGAAAAGCCATCTCTTATGTGCATTTACTGGTGAAAGGCTGTCTGTCATTACGTGCATTAGCTGGTGAAAAGCTGTCTCTTATGTGCATTTACTGGTGAAAAGCTGTCTCTTATGGGCATTAACTGGTGAAAGGCTGTCTGTCATTATGTGCATTAACTGGTGAAAAGCTGTCTCTTATGTGCATTTACTGGGGAAATGCTGTCTGGAATTATGTGAATTAACTGGTGAAAAGCTGTCTCTTATGTGCATTTAATGGGGAAACTGTCTGTCATTACATGCATTAACTGGTGAAAAGCAGGCTCTTATGTGCATTTACTGCAGAAACGCAGTCTGTCATTATGTGCATTAACTGGTGAAAAGCTGTCTCTTATGTGCATTTAATGGGGAAACTGTCTGTCATTACATGCATTAACTGGTGAAAAGCAGGCTCTTATGTGCATTTACTGCAGAAACGCAGTCTGTCATTATGTGCATTAACTGGTGAAAAGCTGTCTCTTATGTGCATTTAATGGGGAAACGCTGTCTGTCATTACGTGCATTAACTGCTGAAAAGCTGATTCTTATGTGCATTTACCGGTGAAAGGCTACCTGTCATTATGTGTGTTTACTTCATTTTTTTTTCCATGTAACTACGTTTGCGGGTACAACTACATTACAGTTAGCCCCGCCCACATGACATCATGACCACGCCCAATTTTTCATCGCAGCAAATTCCCCCCCCCAAGCCCGGCCTGCCAGCCCTCGTGCCCCCCTTGAGCCCCCCCAAAAATCTGAAGCTGGAGCCGCCACTGCTTTTAGGTCTTTTTTAACCACCACAGCTAACTGCTCTCACTTTGAATGTGTGCTGTATGCTGCTGGTCTTAGTGTTCAGCTGATGTTTCTATAGCATCTGTCTATTAAATAATATGCATTTTCCCAATTTTCACAAATGTCTATCAATGGCAGGATTTTCCCCAAAGTAACTTGTAGGAGTAGTTTTTGGTTGAAAGGAATAATTTCAGAGAAGAAAATCAGGTTTGCACTGTATACCTGTGTCAAAAACTTTGCTACTTAGATCAGGTGTCTCCACCCAGAGAGAAGATTTGGCAGGCCAAGCACTAGATAAAACATTCACCTTTATTCCGTAAGTTATTCCAAGATACATTGCCACATATTGCAATCTTATCTTATTCACTAAAATTCCTGTGAAGTTGGAGCAGATATAAAACGTTTATCATACAGCACATCAAACTATATGACAGCATAACATAGCATATAGCTTAGATACACATACAGTACTACCCACAGTTAGGGCTTTCACCAGAAGCTCTTTGACCTTATCAGAAGCGAAGAGCTTTTCACCTATATGTGTAGTTTTCAGGTTTATTGTTTGCAAGATATGTTTTTGAGTTGGAGCTGAGACAGAGCGAGAGAGAGAGAGAGAGCGAGAGAGAGAGAGAGAGAGAGCGAGAGAGAGAGAGAGAGAGAAAGAGAGAGAGAGAGAGAGAGAGAGAGAGAGAGAGAGAGAGAAAGAAGTCATATATTACCCCTAAACACTGTGCTTTGGGAACTGAAGTTATAGGGGTGTTACTAACATTTATATTGTTATATCAGGCAGAGACGTGGACAGAGATGGTGGAAAAGTGACTAGTTCTGTTTTACTCCTATTCCGTTTTAGGAAGCAAAAGGCCATGAAAGAGGATATAGCAGACAAGCAATCGGGAACACATGTGAGGAGGGAGTTAAGGTCTGGGGCCAAGAGGTACGGTTGTGTATCATTTGCATAGAAGTGATATTGAAAACCAAATGAGTTGATTAAGTTGACAAGACCGTGCATGTAGATAGAAAAGAGGAGGTGGCCAAGGACAGAGCCTTGAGGTACCCCCACAGACAAAAGAAGAGATCTGACCAAAGTAAAAGACTGTAAAAGACCTTCCAGAGAGATGGGAAGATAACAAGCAGAGTGCAAGGCCCTTTATTATGACAACAGATGAAAGTATCTGTAGGAGTAAGATGTGGTGGACAGTATCAAATGCTGATGACAGATCAAGAATGAAGAGTATGGAATAAGGACCTTTGGATTTAGCTGTAAGAGGATCATTGGCCACTTTACTAAGAGCTGTTTCTGTGGAGTGGTTGGGATAAAAGCTTTACTGGAACTGATCAAGCAAGGAGTTAGCAGATAAATAATGGTTTAGTTCAACATGTACAGTATATGGCATTCAAATAATGGGCAGCACAATGGCGTATTGATTAGCATTCTTGCCTTGCAGGGCTGGGTCCCTGTTTCAAATCCCTGCCAAGGCACTATCTGCACGGAGGTTGTGTGTTCTCCCCGTCCCTGCGTGGGTTTCCTCCGTCCCTTTTGGTTTCCTCCCACATCCAAAAAACATACAGATAAGCTTCCCCCTAAATTAGCCTTAGACTATGATACATACGCTACACGATACATACATAGACATATGACTATGGTAGGAATTAGATTGTGAGCCCCTCTGAGGCACAATTAATGACAAAACATTATACAATAAACTCTGTACAGTGCTAATGAATATGTTGTCACTATATAAATCCTATTAATATTATAAATGGAAAAGTTCGGATGCTTGGATGTTTAGATGTTTGGATGTTTGTTACTCGATCACGAAAACGGCTGAACAGATTTGAATGAAATTTGGCACACACATAGTACATAACCTGGAATAACATATAGGATACTTTTTATTCCCATAACCAAAAACTGGGCGGAGACAAATACAAATTTCACTAGGAAAACGTAAACAGCAGTCATTCTTACACTGTTAATGGTAGGGTTCTCACACTTTGCACAGTTGGTCACTGGGTGACTGGAATCAAGATTCAGAAAAGTGGGTGGAGCCTACAAAAGCCAATCACAATTCACCTATTGATTTTCAAGGGGAATATTTAATTGCTTCCATTCTTGCACTATTAATGGCACAAGCCTCAATCCTTATACATTTGGTCACTGAGTGACTGGGGTTCAAATTCAGAGAAGAGGTGGGGCCACAAACAGTCAATCAGATGTGTTTAATTTAAATGCAAATTATTGATGTCAAAGATCGCAAAGATCCCAAACTTGGCCATTGAGTAATTGTGTGTTAGGGTTAGAAAAAGTGGCTGCAGCCAACACCAGCCAAATACATACCCAGGCAACGCCGGGTCTTTAGTGAGACGGAGACAAATACATTTCACTGCGAAAATTCTTGCAATGTTAATGGAAGGGTTCTCAAACTTTGCACAGCTGGTCACTGGGTAACTGGGATTTATATTCATAAAATGGGTGGAGCCTACAAAAGCTTTCACCTATTGATTTTTAAGGGGAATATGTAATTGCTGCCATTCTTGCACTGTTAATGGCACAAGCCTCAAACCTGATACAGTTGGTACTGGGTGACTGGGGTTTGAATTCAGAAAAGGAGGTGGGGCCACAAACAGCCAATCAGATTTGTTTCATTTCAATGCAAATTATTGATATCAAAGACCGCAAAGCTCCCAAACTTGAAAAAGTGGGCACAGCCAACACTAGCCAAATAGATACCTGGTCAACGCCGGGTCATCAGTGGGCAGAGACAAATACAAATTTCACTGGGAAAATGTAAATGGCAGCCATTCTTATACTGTTAATAGTAGGGTTCTCAAACTTTACACAGTTGGTCACTGGGTGACTGGGATTAATATTCAGAAAAGTGGGTGGAGCCTACAAAAGCCAATCAAAATTCACCTATTGATTTTTAAGGGGAATATGTAATTGCTGCCATTCTTGCACTGTTAATAGCACAAGCCTCAAATCTGGTACAGTTGGTCATTGGGTGACTGGGGTTCAAATTCAGAAAAGGGGGTGGGGACACAAACAGCCAATCAGATTTCTTTAATTTCAATGCAAATTACAGATGCCAAAGACCACAAAGCTCACAAACTAGGTCATTGAGTAATTGAGTAAATGTGTGTTAGGGTTCGATAAATTGGGTGGAGCCAACACCAGCCAAATACATACCCGAGCAACGCGGGGCCATCAGCTAGTATTAAATAATAATAATAAATATTTTGGATGTGAATGGGAGAACTGACACAGGGTGGTAGTTGGCAAGTGCAGTGGGATCTAGAGATTTTTTTTAAGTAGATGTGTGGGTCATGTGAAATTTAGTAAATAATATTTTAACCATGTCATAGTGTTCTGATACTCACTTTGGAACATCATTTAATTTTTATATTTTCATATTTAATTCCATGAGATGTGAGGTGGGTATTAAGATTTACAGTATTTCTTATGGTTATGGCTAAACAGTATTAGGAAATCTATAGTTCTGCTCCTCTTATACTACCCCTCTGTGAGAGAACGCGGAAAAGCCGCCGCGTGTACTGACAGCAAGGCGGCTGATTCCGCGTCCAACGCGGCGGTCTGCACGCGGAAGCGTGCATCTAGTGACATGGCAGAACGCGGAAAAGCCGCCGCATGTACTGACAGCAAGGCGGCTGGTTCCGCGTTCAGCGCGGCAGTTCACACGCAGCAGCCTGCAGCTGGTGTGGCTGAGCCTGTTAGTTCTCACAGGTTTAGGAATACGCGCGCGCGCGCTGAAAGACAGAACTTTTATGTTGGTCAAGGGGGGATCAGCTGACCAGGCCGGTCAGCTGACCTTTAGAGCTGGTAACCATTGGTTGATCACTTTAGGGTGGCGCCAGAGAGCACTGCTCTATATATGGTTACTGCTGGCCACTCTCAAATTGTCTGCCGTTGCGAACACTTACGTGGAAGCACTCAGACCTTAGTCAGATCCAACAGTGTGTTTCAACCAGGAGGACCTGGGAATTCACACTGAGCCAGATTACTATTGTTTTATTATTGTGTTATACTTCAGACTAGTTCCAGGGTGTAGAGACCACGGACCTCACACCCAAGACTAGGGAACTTGTGTTATCATTCAGTTATACTTCAGACTAGTTCCAGAGTGTCAAGACCACGGACCTCACACCCAAGACTATGCATTGTTTGATATTTGTTATGACCTATTGCTTTCCTGACTATTCCTCTGCTCTCTGATTCGGTACCATGCATATCTGATATTCCGTTGCCAACCCCTGCCTGTCTTGGATACCGAATCAGCTTTCTGTCTTTGTACTTTGTCTGTCCGTGTGTTGCCGACCTGGCTTGCCCGACCTCGAGAGCTATCTCTCCCCTTAAGAGATAGTCTCCAGATCTGTCAGTGACATCCACCTTCAGGTGTCACTCACTCTCTGGTCCTTCCTACATTCAGCCTGACTCCACCCCTTGGAGAGTCTCAGGCTGCTGGGAGGTTTCTGTACTCTCTAAGAGCAGTATTGCCCATCCTGCCTAGAATCACCTGCTCTGCAGGTGCGTTACTCAAAGTCTTACTGTTACACCAAACACTCACGATTACATACAGGTGTCCAGAGGTTAGTACTATATCTGTATTATTGGTGATTCTGCAGATCATCCATAATCAGGTATATATCTGCATTCTTGGTGATACTGCAGATCACCAATAATCAGATTCTCTCTGTGAGCTGACACCGATCGTTACACCCTCTCTGCCAATCCATCCTTTGGCTGTTAATTACCCATTGGATCCAATTCAAACTCCTAACCCTATTCTACAAAGCTTTACATAAGCTGTCCCCTCTATATATTTCTTCACTAATCTTTACATACCATTTTGCTCAGGACCTTTGCTTCTCTCACTCTCATATCCAGAGCTTCTCATGAGTTTTGACTTCTCCTTTGGAACTCTCTCCCATTGCCTGTCTGTCATGCTCAGAGCCTGGAAACCCTCAAACACACCCTTAAAGGGACTCCGAGCAGTGCAAAAACTATGGAAAGATGCATATCATTTTAAAGCTCTCTTTCTCCTCTTTCCAATGATATATAAACTGCCACCCTACGCATTTTAGTTTTCGCTATTTTCGCGATTGAAATTGCCACGGCTACTTTAAAGGGCGAGTTTTTCTCAAAGTCAGCAGCTCCATTCAGCAGAAAAAGTCGCCCTGTGTAATACAATGTAACTATGGAAAGATGGATAGCATTTTAAAGCTCTCTTTCTCCTCTTTCTGACGACCCCTAAATCGTCACCCTACGCCTTTTAGTTTTCTCTATTTTCGCGATTGAAATTGCAGCCGCAGCAATTTCAATCGCGAAAATAGCGAAAACTAAAAGGCATAGGGTGACGATTTATAATTCATTAGAAAGAGGAGAAAGAGAGCTTTAAAATGATATGAATCTTTCCATAGTTTCTGCACTGCTCGGAGTCCATTTAAAGTGCACCTTTTCAGACAAGCTTATACTTTGTTATAGCTAGATTTTAAGGCTCACTGTCTCATCTATTAACCCTCTTGTTTTCTCCTCAACACTGTACATTCTATGCTCGTAATCTCAGGGTCCTCCCCTGAGTGTTTCTGCTTCTGTTTTACTTTATCAAATTAACATGTACCAGTAGTGGTGACATTTCAAACCACACATCAACTATGTTTGTATTTGTACTAGTGTTGCTGGATGTCTTGTTAGTACTGTATGTTGAACTACTCATGTATCAGTACACCTCAGTATTGTCTGATTTATACTCTGTACTCCATTATGGAAGTATTATGTTGGCACTATACTAAAAAATAGAAAAAAAAATAGTACGCCGTAAACACATCAAGTGGATCCTGATGAAATCATATCCTTATACACTCTATCTTAGGGACTCAATGCTTCATACTCCTCACACTTTAAAGTCTTATCTGGGTTTTAAGTGTGAGAATCATACTCTCTAGCTAGAAATTTGAGTTTTTCTTGAAGCCTTTTACTTTGCTACATAAATGTTCCTTATTCAGATGTATTATTTTAGCGTAATGTATGCAATTTGTTTGTAATGGGAAAATTATTTAAAGGCTTTCCACAATATGATTATGCAGGCACTTCCTGTAGAGTCAACACATGTAGCTAAGAGAGATTAAACATAATGACAACCAGCTGGAAAGAGCTACTGTTCTCATAGACTTTATGTGATCAATAAGGTTAAAGTTCAAAGCTGCAGTCTAGACAAAAGTATGGAAGTTCCTGTGTTTAGTAAAGGAGTTTCACTATCTAATATGCTACATTCAGCACTGTTGAGTACAACCTTTTTAGAGATCACACCAGGGAATTTAACAGCACATTGCACTAAAAATACGTATTTTGAAAAGAGTACATTTTACACCCCTTCCCATGTTAGGAAGTGTTACGGTTCACCTATATAAATGAAATTTGAACACCACATAAATTGAAATAGCAGTAAGCAGGGTGTTAGTGCTCTGGCCTTGCCGCTGTAGGGCCCTAGGTTAAACGTTATTTAAGGGCACAATCTAAATGGAGTGTGAGTGTGTATGTTCTAATCATATTTGCCTGGATTTATTGCTTTGTGACAGGCATATTGGGGTTGATTCAAACAGACCATACTGTGCCTGCGCAGTACGCTCCTGGTGACATCAGCGGGAGCGAGGACACGGCAATGCAGGCGCAGTGGTTTTCTGACTTTAAAGTCTGAAATTCCAGAAGTGAACTGGAGGAGGGCCGGAGCATTGGTGAGTGGCTGCGCAGGCACAGGATGTCTGCAGGGGACCATTAGATGCCCCGGGTAAGTTCAACTCATTTTCCCCCAACCCCCTTATAGTATTCCTTTAACTGAATGAAACAAAAAATCTTTGTGAATTATTGTGAGCTGATCAGTGGGACAGGGACTTGTTTTGTGCTCTCCAAAAAAGCTCTATTGCAAATATGTAAGTGCTATGTAAATTTGTAAGTTATGTTCTCAGAGAGGCGCTCATACTTGCTACACAGCCATAGCAGTTAAGGCACCTGTTTTTTCACTGATCTTAGGAATAGGGCAAGCACCCGCGAAACGCGTTGTCAATTTTATGTGCTTGAATAAAAGACCTTTTTTAATAAACTGGTCCAAATTCTTCAAGAGAGGTAAGATTACCTCTCTGTTTATAAGATTAACAGCTTATTAGCCTATCTTTTATGCATTGGGAGCCCCCACCCCTGTTTTAAGTGTCTTGTCATACCTGTTTTAGAGGTGATAGTTTTTTAGTTGTCCTTAAAAACTTCCGGAGTGTGACCACCCAGTTCCTGTCACAGACCTGGAAAAACGAGTGGGGGACGGTTAATTTCCCGCCTGCTCTGACGGTGGTTGCAAGGACTTGCAACCCACCTTTGGGAGTATATACATCCTTAGCAATTTGCTTTTCTGAATCTTACGCGATTCTGCACCATTGGGCTCCTGGTCTCTTTTTGTCTTTTAGAAGAACCTGGGGTTATAACAATCACAAGAACCATTCACATAAGCTATCTTCTGTGCAGATAAACTCAGGCAAATCAAATCAAATCAAAAATAGTTTTACTAGCATGACCAAGCTTCATACAGGCATTGCTAAAGCAAGGAAAATGGGGGACATGGGTAAGAAGGGGGTAGGGGTACAATGGGTAAGAAGTTCATGGTCATTTTTAGGTTTACAGTTTATTTATCCTCCTCTCAGTCTATGGCATTTGATGAAATAGTGTGCAACAGTTGTCATTGTACATTCCTCTTCTCCCAGTAGAATGTAGAGTTTTCTCTCATCCTCTAATGTGTGAAAGTCTGGAAATATTTCCATCAGTCTGGCGCCTGTGGCTGTCGGTTTGTTAAAGGTTACCTAAGGCAAAAAAAAAAAGCAGTTTAACTTACCTGGGGCTTCTTCAAAACCCCTGCAGTCCTTCTGTGCCTTCACTTTCATTTCATGACCCTCTAGTCAGTGCAGCGCCTCTCTGAAAGCTGGCCAGTCGCGGGCCACTGTGCTTGTGTGGCCCCAGGTTGTGTGCCTCCTGATCATGCTCCAGTTGCAGGGAGCATTCTGTGCATGCGCAGTAGGAATTTTTTCATCAATTTCTGATGCATGGCCATGCCCATTTTACTGTGTGATGCTACATGCGCCACAGGTTGTCAGCTGCCCCACCAGTGGCATGGCACCCTCACTAAAAAAATTCTCATAATCTCATAATCTCATAATATGGCAGTTATGCACTTTGAGACGGTGTGGACAATAATGCTGCAGGAAGGGTTTGAGTCTTGATACTTTGCTGCTGAGGGGGAGCAGCGCAGCACAAAAAATACAATACATATTATTCCCGAAAGCGTGACAAATAGGGGTCTGAACAGGACACAAAGGAGGAGGGGGACAGAGCGGGAACAACATCAGGACACAGGGGGACAAAGGAGGGTGGGGAAAGAGTGGAAGCCACATGAGGACGCAGGGGGACAAAGGAGGGGGAGGGCAGGGTGGGGCCACATGAATACCCAGGGGGACAAAGGAGGATGCGGGGGACAGGACAGAAGCCAGATGAGGACATAGGGGGACAAAGGAGGATGATGAGGGACAAAGGAGGACAGGGGGACATAGGAGGACACAGAGGGACAGGGGAGGACGCAGGTGACAAAGAAGGACACAGGGGGACAGAAACAGTGCAAGGGGGACATAGCAAGTGGGGGGAAAAGGTCCATAAGATGCCCCTGCACATTGGACACTAGGTATTAGTATATTTTTTCCCTGGGTCCTCTACATCTAGGTGTGTCTTATTGGTCAGGAGTATCTTATGGTCCGATAAAAAAAAATAATATAACATAACATAGCATAGATGTTTTTATTGCCTTGATCCTTGTTGGGAAATTCCATCTTACCTTCTGTTTTAGGGTTGACACTAAAACAGTGAATAAAATGTATTTTTTAAGTCCTGTCTGGTTTCCCATTTAGGAGAATTCCTTACTCCCATGTCTGTGACATGGGAATGAGGGGGGAAGTGCAGAGATATCTTCACAAGGACAACACACATAAAAATAAAAGCCTAAATAAACAATTTGGCTGGAAATCTGCTACAAAGTGCAAGCATGGATTTCCAATGCTGTAATAGAACAAAAGAAGTAATAAAGTGATTTTACCATTTGTGTTTTTCATATACATGAAAAGGGTGAAACTATTTTACAAAAATAAATAAATAAATAACAGTGTTAAAGTAATACCTCTCCAGTCTATCAAAAAGCTAAAACTTAAACTTTTTGGACCGCTTAGCAGCTACCCATGTATGCGCTAGTCAGAGTGAGCAGAGCCCTGTTGTATTCCAGCAGTAGCTTAAGTCATCCTCTGGGAATCCTCTGGGGATAACACTTCCAAAAAGCATTCCAAAGCTAAGAAAGACAGCTTAATTTACTGGGATACATAAAAAGCTGTACACCTCATCGAGGTAAACCCCTGTTCTTTCGTTTAGGAAGTTTTTAGAAATGTTATGCTTTGTCGGGGGACCTCTTCTGTACCTGTATATATAATAATAATTCCTTTTTTTGTATAGCGCCTTTCTCCTGTCGGACTCAAAGCGCTTGCGAGGCAGCCACAAGAGCGCACTCAGTAGGCAGTAGCAGTGTTAGGGAGACTTGCCCAATCCTTATTGAATAGGTGCTGGCTTACTGAGTAGGAAGAGCCAGGATTTGAACCCAGGACTCCTACATCAGAGGCAGAGCCCTTAACCATTACACTATCCAGCCACCACATACTGTGTATATATATATATTCTCCCAGTTTTGTTTTGTTTATTTTTTGGGGAGGTTGCTTTGTTCTATGTTCCAGGTTTTAGCAGTTTGTGACCTGCCCATCCTATGGAAGACCAAAGGACCCAACTGAACTACTGCACTATGTGGGGCTCTTGCTGTCTCTGTGTCTTTTGTGTTCTTATGGAAGGGCCTTCAGACTATTCCATATGCCTCATTTTACTATGCATTACACCTTTTAATTAAAAACCTAAACTGAAAACATCTGTTTCAGTTGCATGTGTCCAGAACTTTCATAAACACTTATTTTGTGAAAACAGTTTTGCAAAAAGCTAATGTTGAAAATTATCCTTGTCATCAACAAAACAATCCTTGCCCTTGTCAACATTAGCCACTTACCAAATCTGATACAGTATATCTACTCCCTGGCACGCCATCTCAGTGCTAGGGGCATAGATATACGTATCTCACTGCGACCACCACTGCACGTGCTCCTGCATGGCCCCTTGCACACCTCCCCTTGTTCCTGGTACCGCCGGTTAGTGCACCAATTTAAGTGTCCGTGATCAATGAAATCGCCATCTATGAGATGCTGTATTCATTGACAAAAATGAAACGAAGGCATACACACGTTACTTCCTGTAACGCATGTATGCAGTGAAAATATACACACATCGAAATAAAGTAAGAGGGGACTTCTAATGTCCGAATAATAAAATTACATACACATTCCATTAAATAAAAATACATAAAATACTACATTAATGAACCCCCTAACACCCCTCCCATAGTCACCAAAATTAAACTGTTTTATTAAAATAGGTGACATTTAAAAAAATATATACATAATTAGAAAAATACATAAAATAGTACATTAATGAAGCCCTTACCTTCCCTCCCATAGTCACCAAAATTAAACTGTTTTATTAAAAAAAAGGTGACATTTAAAAAAAATACATATATAGTTACCTTAGGGACTCAACATTTTCAATATGTATGTCATGTGGGTATATTACTGTTATGTTTGCGAAAAAGGGCTTGTAATTTGTGAAGGACGCAAAACAAAAAAATACATCTTTATTTTCAAATAAAATATTGTCACCATACATTGTAATAGGGACATACATTGTAATAACCAGGACAACAGGCAAATAAAATATGTGCATTTTAATTATAGTAGCATGCATTATTCTAAAACTATAATAGCTGAAAACTGAGAAATAATGATTTTTTACATTTTTTTCATTTTTTTCTGTTTTAATGCATTCAGAAAAAAAAATAATTCTAGCAAAATTTATCACCCAAAGAAAGCCTAATTGGTGGTGTAAAAAAGCAATATGTAGATCATTTTGTTGTCGTAAAGTTATTGGTGAATGAAAGAGAGGAGTGCTGAAAGGTGAAAATTGCTCTGGTCCATAAAGGGAAAAACCCCTTAGTGGTGAACTGGTTAAAGAGCACCTTAAGTGTGATCAAAGTTACTGCTTACAGCACTACCTATAAATAATATACATCATTTGGATAAAAAAATAAAAATAAACTCACTCATGCCTTTTTGAGGACAGAGGGAATCTTGTGCAATTACGTTGCAGCCACATGGCTGGGGGCCAGACTGTGATGGAGATGCCACAGGGTTGAGGCTTTTTTTTCTGAAGGGGGGGCACTTGGATTCCACTTGAATACGGTAAATACATTTTTAGCGTGCTGGTGAGTAAGTTCAATTTTCTTTATCCAAATAGTGTATAATATTAAGATAACATTAATTTTGAGAACATTTTGGGAAGAGATAAGGAAAATGTTTTGATGTGTTCTGTTCTCAAAATAAGCATATACAATCCACATCTACTGTACATCCATCAAGAAAACACAATTTTAGAAATGTATTTGGGTCACTCACTTTCAGCTGCCATGAAATTACAACTGCTCAGATGTATTCAGCATCATTAATGCTAAGAGTGCATGTATGCCAACACAATGTTTGTAATACGTCAGTGGAATAAAACCTGCTTTCCATTTATTATGAATTCAGGTAAATATAATTTATCTCAAGTTAACTAGGCATTAGAACAAGATGACACATTTTGAAATGCTTCTTCACATTAGGAATGTACGCTGGTTGAATTTAGTTACAATGTGCAGCTCATCGTATAAACATCCCATCTTGTAACCATGGGAAATGCAATGTAGAAGACTAAACATACACTTAAGTTGGGTCTAATGTAGAGGTACATGAAGGAGGGAGATAATCGGAAGAGCCAGGCTTACATGTTCATACATGTTTATGGAGTACTTTTGTAACAATGAAGGCAGAATGGATTTGTGTTATTCTTAAAGTGAAATTCCACTATCATTAAGAAAAAGTCAATCTATTTAGTCCACCTCTATACATCTCTGGATTGATCACAAACCTTTTTTCCCAGCTTGAAATTATTGCTTTAGATACCTAGTATGATTCTAAATCACAGAACTAAGAAAGTTCTTGTAAATACACCAGTCTCTGATATCAGCAATGTATTGAGCACAGATATATTGCAATTTGGGGGGCAAATCCCTTCTTGGGTAATCAGTGCCACAAGACTATGAAGAACATATGTGAGCACCTCTTAGCCTTCTAAGAGTGAGTAACAAGCTGCTACTCTGTGTAGCCAACTACTCGTGCACCAAGTTTCTAAGCATTTGTTACATCTGTGACCAACCTGTTTACCTGACCACTAAAGTTAGACTAACTTGGATTGTGAAGTCTAAGTGACTATGGGCATTCACCAAAATGTCCCACAGTGGGTGTTAGACTTTGCTGCAGAGTGCCCACCAGGTTATAACTCCCAAGATTACCACAACAATGGTAGAGAAAACAGGCAGCACCACAATATGGAGAGGCAGGAAGAGGACTCAGGTACAGTCAGGTCAGGCAGACTACAGACATAAACAATAAATACACTGTGATTGAGGCAGGCAGCAAACAAGCTATATAGGAAAGAGATCAAGGTGAAATCAGAAGATGAGATTGAGAGTAGTCAGGCAAAATAGCTCAGTAGAGGGCAAAGAAACAGGATCAGGGCTGGTAACGCACAACACAAGGTCCATCACAACCAGGTTATCTGACAGAGGTGTCAGCTCTTAGCTTAAGATGGCCCAAACTGTTCCCGTGGTGAAAAGTTTGCAGCGAAAAATGCATGTTAGCAACCACCTCCAATATGAATGGAATATGAATGGAATTGCATGATCAGCATGTCTGATGATATAATCAGAATTCAACAGGTTTTTCAGTGTGTTGAATACAGACTATGCCTTAGGAGTACATTTAGCAAAGCTGATGTTGCTTGGTAAGTTGGGTTATAGCGGAAACTACTGCAAACTTTTTGATGAACTCTTGATAGAAATTTGCAATCAGTTCAGGATTGCTGTAACCTTTTGAGGGTCTTTTGATATTCCTTTAAGAGAGACGTTGATGCCCAAGAACTGAATATTTTCTTTATCAAACTCACACTTCTCTGGAAGACCATGAACTCATAGACACTCAAGTACCTTCTTGTGTTTGTCTCTTTGCTTGTCCAGATCAATAAAAATACCACCACAATATGGAGAATAAGGTTGAGCTCTCGGAATTGGAACAGTTCTGAGTACGGATTGGATGGAGAATAAGGATGAGCTCTCGGAATTGGAACAGTTCTGAGTACGGATTGGATGGAGAATAAGGATGAGCTCTCGGAATTGGAACAGTTCTGAGTACGGATTGGAATTCCGCCATTCTGAGTAAAATCGCAAAAATCGGAATATGCTCTTTTCAAACTATTGCGTTCCATTCGGCCATGTGAAAATTGGCTTTAGAAACAAGAATTTTCAGCAAAAACAGCGTTAACAAAATGGCTTGGAATGTGAAAACTGGCTTTTAAAACAAGAATTTTCGGCTCTTGGTGACGTCAACACAATGGCCCACGGAGGTTCGTCCGGTCCTTAGAGGCCATGCTAGAGTGACAAAACAAGTAATTTTTCACATGAATCAGGAGTCCATGGGCCCAAGGCAGGAGATGCCCTGGTCCCTCCATCCATTGGAAAAAAAGCATGGCCTTTAGCAAGGCCTCAGGGAACCAGGGAATCCCTAGCAGCCATTTTTACAAGTCCCTATGGGCAAAAATTATTGTCTTAGAAGCCAATTTTCACGTTCCCAGCCATTTTGTTAACACTGTGTTTTCTGAAATTTACGAAAATTATGCTGTTCCATTATCCCCACTTATGGACAGCATACATTTCATCTTAAGCCCCATCTACACCATACAATTTTTTGTCCGATTCGATTCATTGAGTCGATTCGATTCAATCTGACATGTCCGATCGGGATTCGATTTGATTCAATGAATCGAATCGGACAAAAACATGTATGGTTTAGATGGGGCTATAGAGTTTATGTTAAAAAATATCTAACACCCCTCTACTCCTCTACACAGCTGAGCTGCATAATTAGATCAGATATCCCTGATAAGAAAGTGTTGGACTGCTAACAGACAATCTACAAAGCTGATTTATACAGACACTCTATAAAGCTTATTTATAACTCACACACTACAGAGCCTCAAGCTGTTGCTTTTCATATGTTAACTAGTTAATTAAAAAAATAAACAGGCTGCTAAATAGTTACTTACTTAGCAGCCTGTTTATTTATTAAGCTAGTTAAATATGAAAACTAAAGCAGCTCTGTAGTGTGTGTCAACCAGCCTGAAATCAGCTGTTGAGTGTCTGCTAATTATAAATTATCTGTTACAGTGTCTGTTTAGCAGTGCAGTCCGATGCTTTCAGCATGGAAATGAAGGCAGCTCAGCCCTGTAGAAGGGCAGAATTAGTGGTATCAGCTACTTTTTAAACACAAACTCTGTGCTGAAATGTATGCTGTCCATATTAAATAATTGATGTGGGGATAATGGAACAGCATAATTTTCGCCACAGTGCCAATTTAAGTCTGTCTGCTGTTTCTGCATTCAAACCATCCCGCTTCCTCAAACACAAGCAAAACAGAGATTGTGATATTTCCTCCATCTCTCTGCCCCCACCCCACCTATGGTTACCATTAATGTAGAAAATTCCCAAATAATCTCAACTCCTAAAGCTCGCTTCTGGACTCTGAGCTTTCATTTAATCACATATTATACCTATTAACAACCTCTAGTTACTTCCATCTTAAAATAGCTACTAAAACACTTGTACATGCTCTAATAATTTCCCATGTTTGATTAATGTAACAACCTACTATGTGGCTTAGCAAAAACACACTGGCACCACTCCAGTCCTCACTGAACACTGCTGCTTGTCTCATCCACCTCTCCTCCTGCTCCTCTGATGCTGCCCCTCTACCAATCCATCCATCGCTGCCAATCACCCAAAGGATCCAGCTCAAACTCCTGCCAATCACCCAAAGGATCCAGCTCAAACTCCTAACACTATCTTTTAAAGCTCTACATAGGCTATCCTCGCCATACATTTCCTTATTAAATTCCAGATATCATCGTTTCCAGAAACGTGGCTCCTACCTAGAAACCCTCTTGTGGTCCAGCTTGGTCACCTCCTCTCACTCTTGCATCCAGGACCTCTCATGAGTTTCAACTCTCCTTTTAAACTTTCTCCTAAAGCCTGTCCATCTTGCTCCAAGCCTGGAAATGTTCAAATGCCCCCTCAAAACACACCTGTTCAAACAAGCATATAATTTGCTATAGCTATAATTGAAAGTTCACTGCCTCACCTGTTAATCCCTTTATTTACTCCCCCATTGTCAACACCAAACTACCTTCTAGATTGTAAGCTCACGAGGCCATGGACTTTTCCCGTATGTTTCCTGTTTCTGTGCATTTTATCAAATGACCATCCATCAGTATTGGTGATGTTTTTCAAATTGCACATCTATTGTATGTATCTGTAATTGTGTCACTGGGTGTCCTGATTGTATAGTATGTTGAACTGCTCATGTATCTATGCTCCCCATTAATGTATGTTTTTGTACATTATACAATGCTACGAAAGGTGTTGGCGCTAAATAAATAAAAAATAATAATATTAATTAAATCTTTCAACATATGAATTAAAATTTTGCTTTTAGGCTCATTGGTGGCTGATTTCTATTGTTTTGGATGAGTTATATTTACCACTTTATTTAACCACACGCATAATTTATTGAATATATGTTGACTAACTCTTTAAGACCTGGTGGCTTACCTCAATAACAAGAAGTTTATTGAGCACAGGCAACGATGCCAGAGTTGTATCAGAGCCAGGTACGGAGTACAATATTTTATGAATATGGATTAAAAAACGCAAATGGAAACATGAAAAAATGCAGGAAAAAATGCAAAAAATGGCCATAGCAGAAAACTGATGGTTTTCTGCATGGACAGGTGTGACCCTCGTCTAAGGCGGCCCCAACTACTACTTCACACCCTCCGATAAAAGGAGTCCATCCTTCAGATCAGCTGTTTTTGTGGCTACACAAATCATGGGTGTGAAGATTACTTTGTCCACACTTGTTTTATTTTATGATCCTTGCAAGGTGGGCCCCAAGTGGTGTAGGTCACCGGGGTAGGCAAGGGAAAGAGTCTGAACATTGGATGGCCCCATCAAAGTTTTGCTTTGGGGCCCATGATTTGAACTGACCTGTCAGTTTTCATCAGTTTACACCAGAACCCAACCTACATGATTGTAACCATGAGAAGTTTCAGTGCTCTTATCACCTCTCCTAAAATACATAAGGCCAGGGTCACACTTAGCAGAATCGCATGTGTTTTCCACTGTGTGCTATAGGGAAAACTCATGCCATTCTGCCAATTGTGACCCTGGCCTAAAAAAGAATGTTAGACACTTCAGGACAATGACATAAAACAGTTTGCATTGCTTGAACTCTGATATTAACACTAAAATTATGAGTGTCATTCTGCAATAAATCAACGCACCTGTTTACCCACTTCCACCTGTAGCTGGTGTTAAGCTACGTAATAGCTGAACCCTGGCATCAAATTACTCTGGGCACATTTGCATTACATGTGGTGCGATGCGGCTACATAGATGCACTCTACTGCACTCGGAGTCTCCCCAAGTGCAGTAGATGATCCACATACTTAGTGGGGAGAGTCACCAGCTCGTTGGACTAATGCGTATGGTTTGAGGAGGCTATATTTGGGACAGTATCTATATGCATGCTGCTATGACACATTGTATCCCATGGGGCACCAGGCCTCTTATTCGATTGATTTGTGGGTTCATACACCTGAGCTCTCCAGAGATAACTAGGTACAGTCAGTGTAATATAAGAGACATGCAAATGAATTATAGTATAGAGACCCTGGAGTTAAGGAAAACATACAATATTATGATCAATATGGGCCAAAGAAGGATCTCCAAAAAAAAGGAGAGGTAGTGAAGATTCTTGGCTAGGTATATATAGTACGTCTAGGAGTGCTCAGAGAACCGAATATAAAGAAAGAGAAAAAGAGAAGGAATATAAGTAGAAAGGAAGAAAACCATAAGAGGATAACGATCAAGAAAATTCACACCCAGACCCTATAATTTGACACATATAGAGCAGTGATCATATGTATCAGTTAAGCAATATCCAGAATACCAGGTGGAATCCATGCATAAACATATAGGTTAATTTTGAGACACTGCATTTTTATAATCTTCAGATTAAAAAAAAAACATGTGCCAGTCATCTTGTTTTTGTCCTAGACACTGCATGTAACGTCCAGGATCGGCTCCGCTTGGCGTTTTAGTGTCCCCCTGTGGGGGTCAAGACACGACGCACCCACCAAACGACGGAAACCAATAACAATGCCGCCAAAACCCTATCTGAGCCTAAGTGGAGTTGAAGACCTCCAGCTCACAAAGAACAGTCTATTGCTGTTCAGATACTTAGCTCCCATCATGCTTTGAAGCAGATCTAACACCACAGAAACCTCAACAGCCATTAATTGTTAGTGTCAGATTTCTGGAGCTGTTAAAAATTGAGATATTAGGGAAATCTTGGCAAACTTCTTATTTCCAGCTTTACAAGCCCAAAAACTCCTGTTCCAAAATTTCCATTTGGAAAGATAAATATTCCGTTTTTACTCTGTGATCCAAGAAACATAAACGTTGTTCATCAACTATGCTAAATGTGAAATGTTATACTTAAAGTTTCTGTCAGGTATTAGGTCATCTTGAAAAGGAGGGACTGTCGTTGGAATTTCGAGACAGTTAGACAGTAGGTGGTATAATGGGAGCTGGGAAAAAAGGGCGCAGGCAGCTAGTGGACAAAAAGGGCGCCGCCATTCACTCCCATAATAAATAACGTTTAATGGGCGCCGAGCAGGAAAAAAGGGCGCCGGAGCTAAATAAAGTTTACAAACTGCGCCCGGAGCTAAATAAAGTTTACAAACGGCGCCCGGAGCTGTTTAATGATTTATAACTGAGCTTGTGTTGATTTACGTTTATAAAATGCACCCGTGCCGAATAACGTTTATGAAAATACTAAATATATTTATCTTATTTAAATAATTAAAACATTATTTAAAGTTTTATCCCTTACTGTTTTTAAAACATTATTCACAAAATAAAGCGATCAGTACGTAATGTAAATTGCAATATATTTTTTTATTTAAAGTTTTATCCCTTACTGTTTTTAAAACATTATTCACAAAATAAAGCGATAAGTACGTAATGTAAATTGGAATATATTTTTTGGAGTCACAATTTGTAAAACATTATTATCCACATAATAAAAAACATTATTATTCACAAAATAAAGCGATCAGTACGTTACGTAAATTGCAAAATATTTTTTGCATCCATAATTAGTAAAACATTATTATCCACATAATAAAGGGGGGTCTTAGGTTTAGGCACCACCAGGGGGGTCTTAGGTTTAGGCACTAACAGGGGGGTCTTAGGTTTAGGCACCACCAGGGGGGGTCTTAGGTTTAGGCACCAACAGGGGGGTCTTAGGTTTAGGCACCAACAGGGGGGTCTTAGGTTTAGGCACCAACAGGGGGTCTTAGGTTTAGGCACCAACAGGGGGGTCTTAGGTTTAGGCACCAACAGGGGGGTCTTAGGTTTAGGCACCAACAGGGGGGTCTTAGGTTTAGGCACCAACAGGGGGGTCTTAGGTTTAGGCACCAACAGGGGGGTCTAGGGGTTAGGGGTAGGTACAGGGAGGGTTACTTAGGCACCAACAGGGGGGGTCTTAGGTTTAGGCACCAACAGGGAGGTCTTAGGTTTAGGCACCAACAGGGGGGTCTTAGGTTTAGGCACCAACAGGGGGGTCTAGGGGTTAGGGGTAGGTACAGGGAGGGTTACTTAGGCACCAACAGGGGGGGGGGGGGGCTTAGGTTTAGGCACCAACAGGGGGGTCTTAGGTTTAGGCACCAACAGGGGGGTCTAGGGGTTAGGGATAGGTACAGGGAGGGTTCTGTGTAAGAGTAGGCTTAGGTATAGTTTTAGTAAAATTTTAGTAATAATTACTAATGTTTTACAACACTTATTACGAACGTACTTATATTTATATCATCGTTATAAAGAATATTTTCAGATTTTATTATAAGAACAAACCATAAATGAAGGTTATTCACAATAATATACAATTATAACAATTAAACATATATTATTGTTTTTTTAATAAACGTAATTATAAGTTTAACTTTACAAATAGGGAAGATTAACGTTTTCACAATTTCCGATTTTATAAACATTATTTAATGATTTATAATTTTGTTAAACTTTATTTGTAAACGAAATATAGCACACTATTTTTATAAACCCTATTAATGATTAATTATTATTTAGAGTTTACACCCCGCGCCCTTTTTGTCCAGGCGCCCTTTTTGTACGTACGCGGTATAATGCTTTTATATTACTTTATGATCTAGTTCAGGTTCAAATTTAATGCATACTGTGTGGAATAAATCATAATTTGCAATGGTCAACTTTTTTGCATTGCCTATAAAAGATTTTTGCAAACTTAGAATAATGACATTTTATTACATGGCTGACCAGATTTGCAAAACTGCTGTCCTATGTCTAAGATCTATGCTGTTTGCCTGAGAAAACAGTAAAGTCTGTAAGGCATCCGAAGTCCTCCACTATCAACATCTTTGTGTGATAGGCAGGAGCACCATCCAGTCTTTCCCTGGGAGCACAGTGCCTATCATCTGACCCCGCCCACCTCCTCCCTATACATATTAATTCTCTAAGGACAGCACAACAGCTACAAAACAGCTTGTTTCCCTTCCCATAAACTTAAAGTAAAGAGCAGTGAAAAATGTTTTATTGCATGGTTATAAGCAGTATGAATGGCTGTTATAAATACATTCAAAACAGTGTGAGAAGGGTTAAATGCTTAATTATACACTAAACAGAGTTGAACAGGGCAAGGAGATGAATAACCCTGTTGAGTTCTTGTTGCAGTGCTGGCAATAAAGCAGAGAGGAGGAGAGAGAGGTCAGGAAATAAGGCTCTGTGCTAAAGAAGAAACTCCCACTCTCCTGGCAGGTGCATGTTTTCTGAATGGCTATGTGGGTCACATGATTGATCTTTTTTTAATGGAATTTATCTGCAACAGCTGAATCAAGTACACAAATTGTCTGAGTAATGGCTTAGTCCACTATTCACTTTTGCTAGTAAGTTAAAATTCAGTAGGACAACCCAGCACTTTATAGATTGTTTGAAAGAGATATTGCTATTAGAATCCATTAAAACTGCTATTCCACAAGTAACAAGTATACCTCTAAAATTTTTCTCAATCAAGTAATTGTTCAGGAAGCCACTGGAGACATTAAACAAGCACAGTTTAAAAAAAAAATATGAGTGCCTATATTAAGTTATGCCAGCATGATCTTAATTTATTGCTTTTTAAAACAGTGTGCTGCTTTTCGTGACGTTTTCTTACATTCCCTTTACTCTGATCCCAGCATGTCCTGTGTGTGTGTGCACACAAATTCCAGCCTGTTATTGAGGCATAACCAATTCTTCATGAAATGCTTGCCCTTTTTTCAATGTGAATTTCAATCCCTCTTCTACGAAGACACTAATCCTCCCTTGGAGCTGCAGGGTCATTCATATTTGTCCAGCTTAGTGCTCCAAGTCTTTATAAGTGTAAAAGGGTTAATGCTCTTCCCCCTCTCATCACCTCAAGTCATGCTGAGTAGTGAGTTATTTCCTCTACAGGCACTGCTCAGAGCTATTACTAGATAGGCCAAACAAGTCAATACTTACATCGTCTTGAAAGCTAGATGTATAAAATAGTAACATATGGGCACATTCAAACCTGTCTAATTCTATTCAAGCAATACTGGGCTGTTAGAATTATCTTGATTTATTTTAAAGAGTAACTCCACTTCCATTAGCAAAAAATAATAATCCTCATAAAATCAGCTTCATATATGGGAGTGAATTAGGGTGTCCAGAAAAACAGGGTGCTTCCACCACTACACAAATCTATACTGATGCGAAAATTTCTTTTTAGTGTTATGATTGGGTCCCTTGGATGTTAGTGTAGCAATACCAGTGCTCTTAACTAACCACAGACAGTAGCTATAAATCCAAGCAGCTGCTAGAGGTAACCAATCCACTTTGGGATTGGGAACAGAATGCAGAAAAGTAATTCTCAGCACTGGCCAATCCAACAATCAAATCATTACTGTCAGACCTGCAGTCACCTGGTGCTCACGACTGAAACAAACTCGTGACCACCACCTCAATAACAAAACGAGGGTGCAGTCCTCTTATTAAAGGCATCAGCATTTATTTTAACACAAAGGTTGTTAAAAAGTCGTGAACAATACTCACATCGTGGGCCCCTATAATAACAAGAACCCAGCTATAATGTCGGCTATGGCTAGTATTGAGGATTACTGTACATTATTAGATCATTGTAGCAAGACTAGAAACATGGAAATGCTCCTGATAAGCTCTGAACCAAATGCAAAAACAGAGACATTGGGATTCTGAGAAGTTCTAAGCACAAATCCTTACACGTTTGCCTTGGTATCTGTCAAGTCCACTTTGATTGCTTTCTACCTGTATTGGAAAAGTCTTAAACAGTTAAGCAAAATAAATAAGTACAAAATAGGTACATTTCTGTCCTGCACATATTTCAGTTGATCACGGGGAAGGCAAAAATAAATAAATAAACCCTTACAAGACTTGGCCAATTAATCCTTAGAGGAAAATATTCCTTTCTGAGTTCAGGTGGCAGGCAGATGAAATTCCGGGATCAACTCTGCTGGAAATAAACCAGTAATTATTGCTGTGGATGTCTTGCAATGCAAAAAGCATCCAAGTCCCCTTTAATTGCAGATATAGAGTTTGCCATAACTACTTCCACTCTTACTGTAAAGAACCCCTTTCTAAATAGATAGCAAAAACCTTTGTACAAGTCTAAGGACAACACGCTTATCTGCCAAGCTTTTGTATTGCCCTCTGATGTATTTATAATCAGGTCACACCTTAGCACTCTTTATTCAAAGTTAAATAAACTCAGTTTGTCCAACCTTTTTTGGTAAGTGAGACCTTATATCCTGTCTTTGTACCTGTTCTAGTATCTCAATGTCTTTCCTATAGTGTGGTGCCAAGCTATATCTCATACTCCAGATGTGGTCTTACAATAAAATTATACAGAGGGAGTAGTATACTGGCATCTCATGACTTCATGTCCTGTTTTATGCATCCCAGAATTGTAATTGCTTTAGCTGCTGCTGCTTGGCATTGAATACAGTTGTTTAACTAATTATCAACCAGTATTTCCAAGTCCTTCCTCAAGTCTGATGTTTCCAGCTATATGCTATATATCTTATATGGTGCTCAACCATGGACATGCCCAAGGTGTATGACCTAACATTTCTCTACATTAAATTACATCTGATATTTGTCTGTGTATATGGCCAGGCAATCAAGATTCAGTTGTAAAATATCACTATCCTGCTTAACGTTAATAGTTCTGCATAATTTATATAATCTGCAAAGATGGCAACATTGTTGTGTATTCTATTTACTAGATCATTAATAAATACATTGAAAAGGATTGGACAGTAGACAGAGTGCAGAACCTGCATTTAGTCTATTCAGGGTGGACATCAGAACCTTGGTTTCCCGAGATATATATTTATTAGAAGTTGGAGCAGCTTCCAGAGTGTACAGAGCTCCCTCCTGTGTATATAGCATATGATTTTTCCCTTTGGTACATTAGAATTTGGGGAACTATTGAAATTAATGTATGGGGATTTGTCCTGTAAATGTTTATTTACTAAGCCATTTAATAAGGTAATTTGCCATGTGCATATTTTATTGCCTTGGGACATTGGTTACAGCTGCAATTGCACCCGCTTTCCTCTTGCAGATTTCTGATGATTTCAGAGATCCTTTAGTGCATGTTGATTTCTTAAGATTATGCCCTTTCATTATCTATGTGTGAGACATATTAGCTTATTCCGTCTAAGCCATCCAAAGTTCCAAAGGCAGCAAGTCAATTGAACTCAAACAGAGTCTAAGGCCTGTTCACACAAGTTATGGAGCAGAGCTGTGCACTAAAGCCTGTATCGGGTTGGGTACCCACGGTTACCTGAAATGTGGGTCGGTTCCAGGTACCCAAATTGATTTTAAATGGGTTTCAGGTCAGGCTGTGGTGCAAGTCAGGTTGTGAGTTGTGAAAACAAGCATAAGACAATTCTGTATCTTTTGCTTCCCAAAATCTGTAATGGCTGCTAGGACCAGGATACTTACTTGCTGACTTTGCACCAATTACAGGATTGCTTAATCTCACTACAGTATGCATGCTCCCCATTTTCCCTGATAAGGTCAAGGATGGTGGTGTCATCTGTGAATTTAATGACCTTGGCAGAGTCGGTGAATGAGGCACAGCTGTTTGTGTACAGGCAGCTCACGATCGGGGATGCTACACTAACTTTGTTTGTGAGTGATGTCTCAGTTTAAAACAACATTCTGCAGGATTTAAAGTGGTGGGAGTAAAGTCACTTAAAGGACAACTAACCTGAGAGGGATAAGGTGGCTGCCATATTTATTTTCTTTTAAACAATGCAGAGTCCTGCTGATTCACTGCCTCTTAAATTTTGTCATAGGCCCTGAACAACCATGCAGATCAGATGTTTGACTTAAGATTGACTGCATTTGTTGCATGCTTGTTTAGGGTGAATAATTCAGACACTACTAATGCGTGAAAGATCAGCAGGATGCCAGGAAACCCACACATTTTACCTGCCTATTTGTCCTGGTTATCAAAAGATTTTAATTATGTCCCAAGTACAAAGTATGGTGACAATACATAATATTATTTGGAAATAAAGGTGTATTTTTTCTATGGATTTCTTTTCACTAATTTCACGTGCACACTCGTGGGAACGCACGTGCACGTGGGGGGACACGCACGAGTGCGCGCACAGTGGCAGCAGCACTGTTTGACTTATAAAAATGTCCTGGAGCCATTAAGAGGCTCTAGCAAGTCTTTTTATAAGTCTGCTTGTCATTAAGTGGTTAAGAGGAAACAAATATGGCAGCCTCCATAACCCTCTAAGGTCAGTTGTCCTTTAAAAAGATTAACAAGCAGGAAGGCTACACTTAAGCAGCCTGGCTGAAATACCCTGCTGCCCCCGCAAGCCCCAAATAGACCAATGCAGCAGGAGGGTGTGCAGTCACTTGGGGAGGCATCAGGACCAAGATACTTAGGGGAGAGTGGGTGGGGCCAAGTGGCAGAGGAGTATTAGATGCTGCTGTGACATTAGCAGTGGGCACAGCCTTGTAGGAAAAGGTTCATAACATGTATTTTGTAGTGTAAACATTTTTCCTTCCACCATCTGTGACCCACTTTGATACTGAAGATTCACTGCAAACAATGCGCATTCAATTTTACCTAAAGAATATATGTCAGTTTTGAGAAGATTCTGTAATTTAACATTTTGTTGCCTGGCTTCCTACATCCACAGCATACACAGAATGATCCTACTATGCATTTTTTGCAATTTTTACTATAATTTTTTTTTGAAAATGGTAAGCAAACATAAGCAGATGTCTACTCACTTGCCTATTTCCTTTACTTAATAATATGTTTCTTCCAGAACTTGCCTTTAACTGCCTACAGTATAAATTGGATTCATTTTTTAGTTCATGGTGAAAAAAGGCATATATACCATTCATATTCAACTTTTCACCACAGGTCTTATTTCTTTGATCTGCAGGTGTTCTATGATGGGGCTGTACTTTATAATGTAACCCTTTAGTCTTCTGTATATCATAATGGCAAAAAGGTTTTCCACAATAAAACCTCCTAAGACTACACAGAGCACCCTCTAATCGAAAGTTGTTATTTCATCTCTATGTACACATTACCTGCGCTGCTTGCGACGTCATCGCGACCACTAGTGTTGGGCGAACATCTAGATGTTCGGGTTCGGGCCGAACAGGCCGAACATGGCCGCGATGTTCGGGTGTTCGAGCCGAACTCCGAACATAATGGAAGTCATAATGGGGACCCGAACTTTCGTGCTTTGCAAAGCCTCCTTACATGCTACATACCCCAAATTTACAGGGTATGTGCACCTTGGGAGTGGGTACAAGAGTAAAAAAAATTTTAGCAAAAAGAGCTTATAGTTTTTGAGAAAATCGATTTTAAAGTTTCAAAGGGAAAACTGTCTTTTAAATGCGGGAAATGTCTGTTTTCTTTGCACAGGTAACATGCTTTTTGTCGGCATGCAGTCATAAATGTAATACAGATGAGAGGTTCCAGGAAAAGGGACCGGTAACGCTAACCCAGCAGCAGCACACGTGATGGAACAGGAGGAGGGCAGCGCAGGAGGAGAAGGCCACGCTTTGAGACACAACAACCCAGGCCTTGCATGCGGACAAGAAGCGTGCGGATAGCAATTTGCTTTTTGTCGGCATGCAGTCATAAATGTAATACAGATGAGAGGTTCCAGGAAAAGGGACCGGTAACGCTAACCCAGCAGCAGCACACGTGATGGAACAGGGGGAGGGCGCCACAGGAGGAGAAGGCCACGCTTTGAGACACAACAACCCAAGCCTTGCATGCGGACAAGAAGCGTGCGGATAGCAATTTGCTTTTTGTCGGCATGCAGTCATAAATGTAATACAGATGAGAGGTTCCAGGAAAAGGGACCGGTAACGCTAACCCAGCAGCAGCACACGTGATGGAACAGGGGGAGGGCGCCACAGGAGGAGAAGGCCACGCTTTGAGACACAACAACCCAGGCCTTGCATGAGGACAAGAAGCGTGCGGATAGCAATTTGCTTTTTGTCGGCATGCAGTCATAAATGTAATACAGATAAGAGGTTCCAGGAAAAGGGACCGGTAACGCTAACCCAGCAGCAGCACACGTGATGGAACAGGAGGAGGGCGGCGCAGGAGGAGAAGGCCACGCTTTGAGAAACAACAACCCAGGCCTTGCATGCGGACAAGAAGCGTGCGGATAGCAATTTGCTTTTTGTCGGCATGCAGTCATAAATGTAATACAGATGAGAGGTTCCAGGAAAAGGGACCGGTAACGCTAACCCAGCAGCAGCACACGTGATGGAACAGGAGGAGGGCGGCGCAGGAGGAGAAGGCCACGCTTTGAGACACAACAACCCAGGCCTTGCATGCGGACAAGAAGCGTGCGGATAGCAATTTGCTTTTTGTCGGCATGCAGTCATAAATGTAATACAGATAAGAGGTTCCAGGAAAAGGGACCGGTAACGCTAACCCAGCAGCAGCACACGTGATGGAACATGAAGAGGGCGGCGCAGGAGGAAAAGGCAACGCTTTGAGACACAACAACCCAGGCCTTGCATGCGGACAAGAAGCGTGCGGATAGCAATTTGCTTTTTGTCGGCATGCAGTCATAAATGTAATACAGATGAGAGGTTCCAGGAAAAGGGACCGGTAACGCTAACCCAGCAGCAGCACACGTGATGGAACAGGAGGAGGGCGGCGCAGGAGGAGAAGGCCACGCTTTGAGAGACAACAACCCAGGCCTTGCATGCGGACAAGAAGCGTGCGGATAGCAATTTGCTTTTTGTCGGCATGCAGTCATAAATGTAATACAGATGAGAGGTTCCAGGAAAAGGGACCGGTAACGCTAACCCATCACAGATGTTCATTGTTCATGTTACTTGGTTGGGGTCCGGGAGTGTTGCGTAGTCGTTTCCAATCCAGGATTGATTCATTTTAATTTGAGTCAGACGGTCTGCATTTTCTGTGGAGAGGCGGATACGCCGATCTGGGACGATGCCTCCGGCAGCACTGAAACAGCGTTCTGACATAACGCTGGCTGCCGGGCAAGCCAGCACCTCTATTGCGTACATTGCCAGTTATTGCCAGGTGTCTAGCTTCGATACCCAATAGTTGAAGGGTGCAGATGGATTGTTCAACACAACTACGCCATCTGACATGTAGTCCTTGACCATCTTCTCCAGGCAATCGGAGTTGGAGGTGGATCTGCACGCTTGCTGTTCTGTGGGCTGCTGCATGGGTGTCAGAAAATTTTCCCACTCCAAGGACACTGCCGATACCATTCCCTTTTGGGCACTAGCTGCGGCTTGTGTTGTTTGCTGCCCTCCTGGTCATCCTGGGTTTGCGGAAGTCAGTCTGTCGGCGTACAACTGGCTAGAGGAGGGGGAGGATGTCAATCTCCTCTCTAAAGTCTCCACAAGGGCCTGCTGGTATTCTTCCATTTTGACCTGTCTGACTCTTTCTTCAAGCAGTTTTGGAACATTGTGTTTGTACCGTGGATCCAGAAGAGTATAAACCCTGTAATTGGTGTTGTCCAGAATGCGCACAATGCGTGGGTCGCATTCAATGCAGTCTAGCATGAATTGAGCCATGTGTGCCAGAGTCCTGCCAGAATCCTCATCATCCTCTTGTGAGCGTTGTGATAGTTGTTGTGATGCATCATAGTCGTCACCTTCTTCCTGGTCTGCTTCTGCTGACCATTCGTGCTGAATTGTGGAAGTCCAACGTGCACCGCTCTGGCCCTCGTCAGTGGTGGCATGAAATTCCTGCTCCAACTCCAGCTGTTCCTCCTCCTCTTCTTCGTCATAGCTGCTGGGGCCAGCGTTTCCTGAGGCAGATGGCCTGATGTTGGTATCATCACGCTGATCGCTTTCTCCTTCAGATTCCCCCAGTTGCATCATGACAGCTGTTTCCTTGATTTTCAACATTGACTTCTTCAGTAAACACAGCAGTGGTATGGTAATGCTGACTGAAGAGTTGTCACTGCTCACAAGCAACGTGGATTGCTCAAAATATTGGAGGACTTGGCAGAGGTCCAACATGTTGGCCCAATCGGATCCACAGAAGCTTGGCAGCTGTCCGGATGCACCTCGGTACTGCGCCGTCATGTACTGGACCACTGCACTCTTCTGCTCGCAAAAGCGGGCTAGCATGTGCAGCGTAGAATTCCAGCGCGTAGGGACATCACACAGCAAGCGATGGTGGGGAAGATTGAAGCGCTCCTGCATCTTGGCGAGTGCCCCCGAAGCAGTACTGGAATTTCTACAATGTTTGGCCACTCGTCGCACCTTCAACAGAAGATCGGCCACGCCTGGGTATGTCCTCAGGAACCGCTGAACTACTAGGTTCATCACGTGCGCCAGGCAAGGGATGTGTGTCAGCTTAGCCAACCTTAAAGCGCGAATGAGATTACTCCCATTATTACACACAACCACGCCCGGTTTCAGGTCCAGCGGTGCCAGCCACAAATCCGTCTGTTCCTTCATTCCCCTCCAAATTTCCTCCCCTGTGTGCTGCTTATCCCCAAGGCAGATCAGCTTCAGCAACGCTTGCTGACGCATGCCAACAGCTGTGCTGCACTGCTTCCACGATCCTACTGCTGCTGGGTTAGCGTTTCCGGATGAGGTACAGCTTTGAGATGCGTTGGAGGAGAAGGAGTCAGAGAGGTAGGTGCTGCTGTTGTTATCCAGTGGGAGGGACGGCGGTGCAGCCGTTTGCGGCGTGGGCAACACCCGCGCCGTAGCAGGTGAGGAATCGCTGCCAGGCTCCACAAGGTTCACCCAGTGCGCGGTAAGGGAGATGTATCGACCCTGGCCGAACGCACTCGTCCAGGTGTCAGTGGTGAGGTGAACCTTGCAGGCAACGGCATTCTTCAAGCTTCGGGTTATTTTGCTGACCACGTGCTCATGCAACTCAGGAACTGCAGAGCGCGCAAAGTGGTAGCGGCTGGGAACCACGTAACATGGGATGGCCACTGACATCATGCCCTTGAAGCTGTTTGTCTCCACCACTCGATATGGCAGCATTTCGCAGGCCAGAAGCTTGGCTATGCTGGCTGTTAGTGCCACGGCCCGGGGGTCATTTGCTGGCAATTTCCTCTTGCTCTCAAGCATCTCCGAGACAGACAACTGAACCGTAGGGCTGCACACTGAAGGGCTGTGGGTTGTTGTGTTTGATGAAGACTGGGAGACCTCAAGAGCACTATTCCGGAAAGTGACAGTGTCAGCGTCGTCTGATGTTTGTGAATGTTGTTGTGAACCACGCAATGGCTGGGCTACTGCTGCTGCTGAGGAGGGTCTGGTGGTGAGTCTGGTGACCCCAAGGGAGGCAGTGTTGCTGGTACCCTGTCCTGCCGCGTTTGCCCACAGAGTGGGATGTTTGGATACCATGTGGCGGGTCATGCTGGTGGTGGAGAGGTTGTTAATATTTTTCCCCCTGCTCAGGCGGGTCTTGCACACCTTGCAAATCACCATGGTACCATCCTCACTGCAGTCTTCAAAGAAAGGCCAGACTTTGGAGCACCTGCCTTGCTGGCGATTTCTGTTTGCGCCTCTTTTGCGTCTCACTTGAACTTCCACGCTTGTGGTGCCTGAAATTTCGCGCCGCCTACCTTGTGGCACAAGGCGAACTCGTGCAGCAGTGGGTTCTTCAACAGACTCATCTGTGCTGCTACGACGGCGATGTTCTCCTTCACATTCAAAATCTGGGTCTGTGTCCACATTGTCCATACCCTCCTCCTCTTCCATCTCCTCAAACTTGTCATATGTGATTGTGGGCCGCCGCCGTGGAGTAGAGCTCCCCAGAACAACCTCTGTGCAGCTCACTCCAACGTGGTCTTCCAGATCTTCTCGGCCGACCTCCTGCAATTGAAACCCCTCCTGCCCAACTTGCTCTGGGATTTGGGTTTCAAAGTCCTCGGACTCGCCTTGCATTTCAGTGCGCGGTGCATTTCCCACAGTAAATGGTTGTGAATCCGGGCACAACATTTCTGGCTGTTCCATTGACCTTTGAAAGGTGGAAGTTTGTTGGGCTGGGAATAGCTCCTGCGAATACCCCATTGTGTCCTGAGGAAATTCTTCGGACTGGTTATTTGGCAGTTGTGTGCGTGGTGTCGCTGCCGGTTGTGCCAGCTTTGTGCCCACTGGCTCCTTGTAACTGGCTGAGGACTCGGACCTCGTGCGTGATGTGCTGGTGCTGCTTAACCCACTGCTGGACGCTTGAGAGGTCATCCAATTAATTATCTGGTCCTGTTCTTTTGGATTTGTGAGGGTTGATTTCCTGGACAACATGGGCGGTATTGAGTGGGTTTTCTTCGGTGCTCCACTGTGGCCTGTACGTGAACCGTCAGGGGAAACACCTCTTCCCTTGCCCCTCCCTCTTTCACAGGATTTCTTCTTCATTTCACTTATCCTTAAAGTACACGCTGACTGGCAGCAGTACAGTGGCAGTACAGAAATGCTATACAGTGGTGGGTGAGCGGTGTACACAGAGTGGCAGTAAACACAATGCTATATAGTGTGGGTGAGCGGTGTACTACTGTTCCCAGCAGCGACACAGAGCACAATGCTATACAGTGGTGGGTGAGCGGTGTACTACTGTTCCCAGCAGCGACACAGAGCACAATGCTATACAGTGATGGGTGAGCGGTGTACTACAATTCCCAGCAGCGACACAGAGCACAATGCTATACAGTGGTGGGTGAGCGGTGTACTACTGTTCCCAGCAGAGACACAGAGCACAATGCTATACAGTGGTGGGTGAGCGGTGTACTACTGTTCCCAGCAGAGACACAGAGCACAATGCTATACAGTGGTGGGTGAGCGGTGTACTACTGTTCCCAGCAGCGACACAGAGCACAATGGTATACAGTGGTGGGTGAGCGGTGTACTACTGTTCCCAGCAGTGACACAGAGCACAATGCTATACAGTGGTGGGTGAGTGGTGTACTACTGTTCCCAGCAGCGACACAGAGCACAATGCTATACAGTGGTGGGTGAGCAGTGTACTACTGTTCCCAGCAGCGACACAGAGCACAATGCTATACAGTGGTGGATGAGCCGTGTACTACTGTTCCCAGCAGAGACACAGAGCACAATGCTATACAGTGGTGGGTGAGTGGTGTACTACTGTTCCCAGCAGCGACACAGAGCACAATGCTATACAGTGGTGGGTGAGCAGTGTACTACTGTTCCCAGCAGCGACACAGAGCACAATGCTATACAGTGGTGGGTGAGCGGTGTACTACTGTTCCCAGCAGCGACACAGAGCACAATGCTATACAGTGGTGGGTGAGCGGTGTACTACTGTTCCCAGCAGCGACACAGAGCACAATGCTATACAGTGGTGGGTGAGCGGTGTACTACTGTTCCCAGCAGAGACACAGAGTGGCAGTAAACACAATGTTATACAGTGGTGGATGAGCGGTGTACTACTGTTCCCAGCAGCGACACAGAGCACAATGCTATACAGTGGTGGGTGAGCGGTGTACTACTGTTCCCAGCAGAGACACAGAGTGGCAGTAAACACAATGCTATACAGTGGTGGGTGAGCGGTGTACTACTATTCCCAGCAGCGACACAGAGCACAATGCTATACAGTGGTGGGTGAGCGGTGTACTACTGTTCCCAGCAGAGACACAGAGTGGCAGTAAACACAATGCTATACAGTGGTGGGTGAGCGGTGTACTACTATTCCCAGCAGCGACACAGAGCACAATGCTATACAGTGGCGGGTGAGCGGTGTACTACTGTTCCCAGCAGAGACACAGAGTGGCAGTAAACACAATGCTATATAGTGTGGGTGAGCGGTGTACTACTGTTCCCAGCAGCGACACAATGACTGGGGGGACCCTGGCTAGCCTGGCTGGAGAGAGAACTACCCTGCCTGCCTACCCAAAGCTAAACCCACAGACAAATGGCAGAGAAATGACGTGGATCGGGTATTTATTTACCCGAACCACGTGACCCGTTCGGCCAATTAGAGCGCGTTCGGGTCCGAACCACATGACCCGTTCAGCCAATCACAGCGCTAGCCGAACGTTCGGGGAACGTTCGGCCATGCGCTCTTAGTTCGGCCATATGGCCGAACGGTTTGGCCGAACACCATCAGGTGTTCGGCCGAACTCGAACATCACCCGAACAGGGTGATGTTCTGCAGAACCCGAACAGTGGTGAACACTGTTCGCCCAACACTAGCGACCACCACCGACCTCACGTTCCATCGTCGCGTGATGACGTTGACGCTGCCCGGCCTATTTCAGTGAAGACATGAGGCGTGGACGTCGCTCTCACGGAGAAGACCTGAGGCTGAAGGCGTGGACGGACAGACGGAGAACAATAGACAGGTACAGTATGTCTGGGGGCAGTAAGACTGCCTATGCTGGCCGGGGGGGGGGGGGTCTAGCACTGAACTACCTATGCGGCACTGAACTACCTATGCAGGTGGGGGGGCACTAAACTACCTATGCTGGGGGGCACTAAGACTATCTATACTGGGGGGGCACTAAGACTACCTACCTATGCTGGGGGGCACTAAACTACCTATGCTTGGGGGCACTAAACTACCTATGCTGGGGGACACTAAGACTACCTATACTGGGGGGGCACTAAGGCTACCTACCTATGCTGGGGGGCACTAAACTACCTATGCTGGGGGGGGCACTAAGACTACCTATGCTGGGGGCACTAAACTACCTATGCTGGAGGGCACTAAGACTACCTATACTGGGGGGGCACTAAGAATACCTACCGATGCTGGGGGGCACTAAACTACCTATGCTGGGGGGCACTAAACTACCTATGCTGGGGGGCACTAAGACTACCTATACTGGGGGGGCACTAAGACTACCTACCTATGCTGGGGGGCACTAAACTACCTATGCTGGGGGTCACTAAACTACCTATGCTGGGGGCACTAAGACTACCTATACTGGGAGGGCACTAAAACTACCTACCTATGCTGGGGGCACTAAACTACCTATGCTGGGGGGCACTAAGACTTCCTACCTATGCTGGGGGTCACTAAACTACCTATGCTAGGGGGCACTACGACTACCTATGCCGGGGGGGCACTAAGCTACCTATGCTGGGGGGCACTAAACTACCTAGGCTGGGGGGCACTAAACTACCTATGCTGGGGGGTACTAAACTACCTATGCTGGGGGGCACTAGACTACCTATGCTGGGGGGGGCACTAAGACTACATACACTGGGGGCACTAAGGACTACCTACACTGGGAGGACACTAAGGACTACCTACACTGGAGGGGCACTAAGGACTACCTATACTGGGGGCATCTTTACTGACTACCTATGCTGGGGGAAACTATACTGGCTAGTGGCTACCTATGGGGCAACTATACTTGCTAGCTATAGTGGGGGCAGAGAGACCACCACAGACATCTTGCTACAGTAAGCACCTTTTACCAAAAGCTACCTATACTGCCATTTTGATTATCATTTGCTGGTTCTTTGAGAAAAAGTTTAGTTGACTCAAATATAATGCGCCTTTCCTACCCTTGTCTCTTTATGAATGCCTGCAGTCCAAGCCTCACACAAGCCAGAGTCCCGCTGATGCTGTTGTCTGAGCCTCAAATACAAGCTGCCTCCAAATTTGGACAGAGAGACCACCATAGACATCTTGCTACAGTAAGAAAAGTACTATACTAGCATTCTGTTTGATTGTCTTTTTGAGGGGCACAATGTACTGTACCTGACTACCTATGCCTGGCTACGCTAGCTAAACTGTGGGCACCAATACCAGAAGCTACCTATACTGGGGGCACCTATGCCTGGCTACCTATACTGGGGGCACCTATGCCTGGCTACCTATACTGGGGGCACCTATGCCTGGCTACCTATACTGGTGGCACCTATGCCTGGCTACCTATACTTAGGGCACCTTTACCAGAAGCTGCCTATACTGGGGGCATCTTTACCAAAAGCTACCTATACTGGGGGCACCTATGCCAGAAGCTACCTATACTGTCATTTTGATTATCATAATTTTCTTGTTCTTTGAGAAAAAGTTTGGTTGAACTAAATATAATCCACCTTTCCTACCCTTCTCTCTTTATGAATGCCTGCAGTCCAAGCCTCAGACAAGCCAGAGACCCGTTGACGCTGTTGTCTGAGCCTCAAATACAAGCTGCTTCCAAAGTTGGACAGAGAGACCACCATAGACATCTTGCTACAGTAAGAAAAGTACTATACTAGCATTCTAGTCCAGGACCAGCAGAGTCATCTTTTACACAAAGCCCATTCAAATTACGCCCAGTGAAACGCAAAGTAGTACCACCACCTTCCAACCAATGGACTATGGCAGCCTTTCTTGACAAAACGCAAAATTTTAAATCTGGAGACAAAAGAGCTAAAACAGTTACACGGTTAGTTGCTGAAATGATCTGCAAAGATAACCAACCGCTATCCATAGTAGAAGACAAAGGTTTCAGAAAGTTGTTAAATCACCTAGAGCCAAGATATGTCATCCCAAGCACGAAACACTTGGCAGAAAAGGTAATTCCACAGATGTATGAAGAGGTAAAGACAAAAGTTGAGGACCTTCTAGGAAAAAACAATTTTATTGGACTCACAACAGACATGTGAACATCTACGTCTTGTGATGACTACCTCAGTTTGACAGTACACTTCTTAAAAGAAAACTTTCAGTATCATCACTTGTGCTTGGAATGTATTCCCTTTCCTGAGGTTTCACATACAGCATCTGCAATAGAAACCTTCATTACCACTATTCTGAAAGATTGGAATCTGTCACAAAAAGTTGTGTGTGTCATGAGAGACAATGGTCCTAATGTGGTAGCAGCTTTACAGCGCAGTCCGTTTCACCATTTACCTTGCCTGGCTCATACCTTTCAATTAGTTCTAAAAGATTGTTTGCTGAACAAGACTGAAATTAAAGACATTATGTCATCATGTCAGGGTATTGTAGGACATTACAAACACTCTTCTAAAGCCATGAAAACCTTACGATCTGCTAAAGCCAAGTTAAATCTGAAACCTCATCGTCTGATACAAGACAAACCAACTAGATGGAACTCTCAGCTTCACATGCTAGCTCGTCTCATGGAACAAAAGCAAGCTGTTTTTACTGTCTGCTTCAGACCTAAATTTTCAGGTAGATCTTACTGCTCGGCAGTGGACAGTTATAGAAGAAGTGATAAGAATTCTAGATGTCTTTGATAAAGCAACTTTTGTGGCCAGTTCAAGCCAAGTCACAATCTCCTAAATAATTCCTTTAGTGAATAGTACAATTCGTGCTTTGCAGACCTTCAAATCCACTGTAGGTTCTGTACAGGGATTTCAAAATGATTTGCTTGCATCTATGAGAAGGCGCTATCACTCTATTGAGTCAGAATAATTCTATGCTCTTGCTACCCTACTGGATCCCCGATTCAAGGGAAATGTATTTTTCAACTGAGAAAATCTGGATGCAGCTAAATCAACGCTGGCCATTGCAATTACTGATTTGAGTATGCAAGGCGAGGACGCTGATCTTTGTTCATCAACACAAGGACTAGTAAGAGACACCAGTCAAACATCAACAGAACAATAAGGAGGTCATAGCATGTGGAGCTGCTATTCTCAATTGATGGTACCATCTTCCAACAGCAGTGAGCAGAGTTGCCGTCTATCCCCGGAAGAAGAAATTAATGCCTACCTAGCAGAACCACTTCTTCAACTATCCTCTGATAGTTTCAAATACTGAAAGGGAAACAAAAAATATCAGAATCTGAGAAAACTCTCTAAAAAGTTCTTAATCACACCACCTTCAACTGTAATTACAGAAAGACTATTCAGCACATCTGGCAATATAGTTGATAGGAAACGAAGTAGATTGGACCCAGAGCGAGTTCGTATGCTAGTTTTCCTGAACAAAAATCTTCCTTGATGGGAGGTTTTTTTTTTTGAAAGATTTTTTGTTATTTAGGAACAGTTAAAGTGGGGAAACAATTGCTGCCAAGATTGAAAAATGATTTAACTTGTTGTAATGTTGTTTGGCATTGTTCCTTGAATGCACTTTATTTTAGTAAGTGTAAAACTAAGAATATGGGATATGAAAGAGGGTGCTATGTGTAATGATCCGCTCAGCTGTCTGCACAGCTGTTTGACCATTCTTTAGGTCTGAGTGTTGCAGGTCTCTGGAAAAGAGACCTGTCTTCACTTTGCAACTTTCAGAGTTGCTCTGCTGGTGAGGAATTTGCATAAACTTGTCATGCAAATTGTTTAGCTGCCTCCTTTGATGGCTTGCAGTATAAATACCTTTTGCTCCCAGAATTCCTTGCTGGTCATGATGGTTTGTTCCTGCTAAACTCTCCTGGAGTGTCAGCCTTGCTATTGTTTGCTAAAGATTATCTTAGAGTATTCCTTGGGACTTCACTAGGCATCCCTTCTAGTGCAGTCAGGTTGTATTATCTGTATTACCTTGTTCTGTCTCTCTGTCTCGATTGTCTTGTCGCCAGCGGTGGTTGACAGGAAATCGTTCTGTCTGTCTGGGAGTGTAAGTCAGAGCTGCGGTTGCTACTGGCTGCTCTATCTGTCTGGATTGCATTTGCCCTAGTGGTAGTGGCTGTGCTTCCTTCTGTATTCTGCCTTAGGGGTGCTAACCAGAGCAGCGGTTGCTACTGGTAGCCCCATCTGTTTGTCTGTCTGGATCGCATCCGCTCTAGTGGTAGCAGCGGTGGTTCCTTCCGTATCCTGCCTTAGGGGTGCTAGCCAGAGCAGCGGTTGCTACTGGTAGTCCCATCTGTCTGTCTTGTCTGGTACGAACGCTTGCTGTAGGCTCGGTGAGGTTCCGTTTAGCAAGCGTTCGCGTTCTCTATTTCATGTATGTGTTTCATCGGTAGTTAGGGTGGCACGGTTATCACTGGGCGCCTAACGCGCGGTGATCGTGTCTAAAACGCGTTCGCTGTTGCGAATGAGTGCGGTGTTCGCGTTTAGCTAGCGTTTGTTATTTCTCTTGTTGTTCTGATCGTTGTTTTTTGCATGTCTTTCTTGTTGCATTTGTGCTCTGTCTGATTCAGTCTTGTGTCACTCTTGGCAATCGCTACACTTGCGATTGCGTTCCCACTTCGTTTCCATTGGTGTCGTGTGTTCGCCGTCGCTGGGTGGCGACTAGATTGGTGGACACACATACATTCTGTCTCTGTGCTCTTTCTCTACACTTGTGCTCAGTCTAGTTCGGTCTTGTGTCACTGTTGACAATCGCTACACTTGCGATTGCGTTCATACTTGGCTTCTGCTGTTGTGTGTTTCACCGTCGCCGGGTGGCGACTAGATTGGGGGACATACATACATTCTATATCTGTGCTCTTTCGGTCTTGTGTCGCTGTTAGCAATCGCCACTCTTGCGATTGCATTCCCACTTGGTTTCCGTTGTTGTGTGTTCACCGTCGCTGGGTGGCGACTAGATTGGTGGACACACATACATTCTGTCTCTGTGCTCTCTCTCTCTTTAAGGGCTATCTTGCCCTGCATTACTTCACCTTGTACAAATCCCATCTGTCATTTGTGGCCGTGCAGAGGCTGTGTTCATCTGCACTCCACAGCTCCATCTGCCGGTGGGAATCTCCCTCTACAGGTGCATTGCACCCAAGCTGGGTTCTATCAAATTATATGCTTGTGGAGGATTTCTGCAGTGTCAGCGCGCATTCTGTGTGCTGACCACGGAGATAATTCCTCAATCATTACACTATGTTTAAGATTGAGGGATATGGACTCTGCCATGTTTTATCAAGCAGGTGTCTCAGGTGTCAGCTTGCAGAGGTGGTGACAACTGGCCCCTTGTTCAGCTGCAGTGTTCTGGCCTATTATCTCACATGCTCCCGGGAGTCCAGTAATGTCAGACTTCTTGTCATCGCTTAGCTCTCCCCCTAGTATTGGCATCTCTTTTTGCATTCATGTGATGCAGGAAGAGGTGCCATGCAGTAGGGGACAACTGCGCGGTGAAAGGAAGTCTGGCATCAGTGGACTCTGGCAGTGGAGCAGGTAAGAAAGTGTGTCTTCCAGCTGCGCTATACTCTGCATGGCTTCCTATACTTGGGGCAACTATTCCAGGCTACCTATATTGGGGGTAACTATTCCACGCTACCTATACTGGAGGCAACTCTTCCAGGCTATCTATACTGGAACAACTATTCTAGTCTACCTATACTGGGGGCAACTATTCCACGTTACCTATGCTGGGGGCAATTATTCCCGGCTACCTTTGCTGGGATAACTATTACTGACGGCCTATATTAGGGACAACTATTCAATACTACCTATACTGGGAGAAACTATTCCAGGCAACCTATATTAGCGGCAACTATTCCAGACTACCTATACTGGGAGAAACCATTCCAGGCTACCTATACTAGGGGCAACTATTCCAGACTACCTATACTGGGGCAAATTTTGCAACACTACCTATATGGGGCAGCTATTTCAGGCTACCAATGCTGGGGGCAACTACTCCTGGCTACCTATGCTGGGCTAACTATTACAGACTACCCATATTAGAGGCAACTATTGCAGACTACCTATACTGGGGAAAAATATGCCACACTACCTATATGGGGGTCAACTATTCCAGGCTACCAATGCTGGGGGCAACTACTCCAGGTTACCTATGCTGGGCTAACTATTACAGACTACCTATATCAGAGGCAACTATTCCAGACTACCTATACTGGGAGAAACCATTCCAGGCTACCTATACTAGGGGCAATTACTCCAGGCTACCAATGCTGGGGGCATCTATTCCAGGCTACCTATACTTGGGGCACTAATCCAAATCGGGGGTGCACATCCACACAAGTTTGCCTCATGCACTGGAGGCAGAGGATCCACTTAACAACCAGGCTACTGGTATATTGTTTAAGTAAATATGGCAGCCTCCATATACCTCTCATTTTATTTGAACTTGAACTGGCCACAAAAGTAGCTTTATCAAACACATCAAGGATTCTTCTTATCAGGTCTTCTATAACTGTCCACTGCCGAGCAGTAAGATCCACATTAATTTGCATTCCCTAAACATAACTCTGAAATCTCCAAGACCAATCTGCACTTACTTTTGTGGACAGTCCAAATTAATTTAAGTTGTACTTTTAAGGTTATCCTGGGGGAAACTGCCACACTACCTATATGGGGGGGGGGGGGCAGGCAACTATTCCAGGCTACCAATGCTGGGGGCAACTACTCCAGGCTACCTATGCTGGGCTAACGATTACAGACTACCTATACTAGGGGCAACTACTCCATACTACCTATACTGGAGGAAACTATTCCAGGCTACCTATACTGGGAGAAACCATTCCAGGTTACATATACTAGAGGCAACTACTCCATACTACCTATACTGGGGAAAACGATGCCACACTACCTATATGGGAGGCAACTGTTCCAGGCTACCAATGCTGGGGGCAACTACTCCAGGCTACCTATGCTGGGCTAACTATTACAGACTACCTATACTAGGGGCAACTACTCCATACTACCTATACTGGGGAAATCTATGCCACACTACCTATATGGAGGGCAACTATTCCAGGCTACCAATGCTGGGGGCAACTACTCCAGACTACCCATGCTGGGCTAACTATTACAGACTACCTATACTAGGAGCAACTTTTCCATACTACCTATACTGGGGGAAACTATGCCACACTACTTATATGGGTGGCAACTATTCCAGGCTACCAATGCTGGGGGCTACTACTCCAGGCTACCTATGCTTGGCTAACTATTACAGACTACCTATACTAGGAACATCTACTCTATACTACCTATACTGGGGGAAACTATGCCACACTACCTATATGGGGGGCAACTATTCCAGGCTACCAATGCTGGGCTAACTACAGACTACCTATACTAGGGGCAACTACTCCATACTACCTATACTGGGAGAAACCATTCCAGGCTACCAATATTAGGGGCAACTACTCCAGGCTACCTATACTGGGGGCATCTATTCCAGGCTACCTATACTTGGGGCACCAATCCAAGTCAGGGGGCACATCAACACAAGTTTGCATCATGCACTGGAGGCAGAGGATCCACTTGGCAACCAGGCTACTGGTATATAGTTTAAGTAAATATGGCAGCCTCCATATACCTCTCATTTTATTTGAACTTGAACTGGCCACAAAAGTAGCTTTATCAAATACATCAAGAACTCTTCTTATCACTTCTTCTATAACTGTCCACTGCCGGGGAGTAAGATCCACATTAATTTGGATTCCCTAAACATGATAAATCTGAAATCTCCAAGACCTATCTGCACTCAATTTTGTGGCCAGTCCAAATTAATAAGTTGTCCTTTTAAGGTTTTACTTTCTTTCTGTGTTACTGTTTATGTTGAAGGAATACTTTGTAAAAGAAGTAAGTGTTATTTATTCTTCAAATTTGAGAGTAAAATTAGTTTGCTCAGTTTGGATTACTATGTTTCTTCCATATATCACACAATTCTTTTGTACAAGATTCGTGAGATTCGGGATTTGAAAGGTCCGAGATATTGGAGAACCTTTTCGGATTTGGATTTGAACAAATTGTGGATTCGTCCCATCCCTAGTTTTAATGAAGACCATCTAAACTTAGTTTGGAGCTGGAGATAACAACAGATAACTTTTTTTATACAGTGGGAACTAATCCCACATCGTAGTACATAATAACTCCACTAAACAAAATTAACAGTAAAAATGACCCCATTTGCAACATACTGAAATCAGTAGGTGGTAATGAATATGACTGCCATTAACCACCCTGGCGTTCTATTAAGATCGCCAGGGCGGCTGCGGGAGGGTTTTTTTTAAATAAAAAAAAAACTATTTCATGCAGCCAACTGAAAGTTGGCTGCATGAAAGCCCACTAGAGGGCGCTCCGGAGGCGTTCTTCCGATCGCCTCCGGCGCCCAGAATAAACAAGGAAGGCCGCAATGAGCGGCCTTCCTTGTTTTGCTTACATCGTCGCCATAGCGACGAGCGGAGTGACGTCATGGACGTCAGCCGACGTCCTGACGTCAGCCGCCTCCGATCCAGCCCTTAGCGCTGGCCGGAACTTTTTGTTCCGGCTACGCTGGGCTCAGGCGGCTGGGGGGACCCTCTTTCGCCACTGCTCGCGGCGGATCGCCGCAGAGCGGCGGCGATCGGGCAGCACACGCGGCTGGCAAAGTGCCGGCTGCGTGTGCTGCTCTTTATTTGATGAAAATTGGCCCAGCAGGGCCTGAGCGGCAGCCTCCGGCGGTGATGGACGAGCTGAGCTCGTCCATACCGCCCGGCTGGTTAAAAGATTAATGTGCAGCTGTCATGGTAAGACAATATGTGCTGATGTTGCTTATATTTCCTTATGTGCCATTGTCATCCTGTGGATTCATAAGTACACAAGGAAATATAGAAATAAATAGTTATAAAATGGCCCTGATAGAAAGGGTACTTGAAACTCCTAATGTGTTTCTAATGTCAGCCTTTATATTTCTAACACGTCAATCTCCAGGCTTGTTGAAGTCATTTGTGTATGAGCACAACCTATGCATGCACAAGTACAGTCCATGGCTGCCCAGTAGTATGAAGCCGCTCATGCACAACTTTATCCTCTGTGTCTCAGTGGCCTCATGTAGTACTCTGCATGCTTGGACCATAATCGTGCATGCGCAGCACAGCCACACTTGTACACAGATGGAAATGCAGCTGTGAAGAATAAGAAGGTGTTGGGCAGCAGTGGTGTGAAGCCAAGGATGATCTGGAAAGCTTCTAGAGCATCCAGAAGCTATCCAATACTTAGAGGCATTTAGCTTAAAAAGGATTTCTCCTCACAGGTTTGATTTAAGAAAAACCCACAGGAGCTGATTTGCAATTGATTTTAACTGTTAAATTACCCTACTATTTGCTTTCCACTCACACATTATAGAATCACCATAACAAGCTGTGATGCCCACACAGTTCCCGAGAAAACCGCGTATGCGCCATTTGAGTCACAAATGCAAATTTCATTGCAAATGCCAAGAAATTACCTTTTTTTTTCAAATCAACTTTTTTCTTCCCTCTGCCTGGCTCAAATGTTAGCAACTTCATGCTAATTACCCTTGGGAAAGTCAGACATCCCTGAAATCACTAGGTACATCAAATTACTTTCTTTCCCAAAGCAAGAATCATGAAATATTGCTAAGGTCCAGGACAACCAACCATGCACGGAGAGAAATACAGCAGCTAAACAAAAACACCTAGACTGCTCTACCTGAGACAGTGAGGCACCTTAGTCCCGTACATGAAAAGAGCCAGCCAAAGAGCCAGCCACAGGGGGTCCTACTTGCATCCTGCAGAAGCCACTTTAGAAAAAAAAACTGGCTTTCCTCCTGAGTTAGCAAACCTTTTCTTGACCTCACAAATATTAAATCAATCTTTTGTCATAAATATGACTTTCCAAATGGGCATCAGCCTTTAGAACCTGCTTATTATGAAATTCAGAACAAACCACACGATATATGTTTCCGAATTCACGGTAAGCCCTGCCAAAGCAGAGATATGCATTTTGGGGTCACAATTTACCCCAGCTCCCTCATGTTTGATATCTGGGGATTTGTAACATTGCACTGAACGTGAATATGCATTCTGTTTCTTGGTGTGACCTATGGGCACAGAGAGACCGGGCAAAACAGGAATTGTCCCAAAATCCCTCTCTGTCCAAGGAGAAATGCCCCTATTCAAATTTCACAAGGCTGGACTTGTACGTGTCATAACCCCTCCCAACTCCAGTGAGGATTAAAAACACAATGACACTGAGCTCAACTGGTCCTACATCTTTGTCGAATACCATCCCAACAAGCCAGCTGGACACTGGAAAACTGCTTCTCACAAAGGCCTCCAGCCGCATGGCAATTGGCCATCTTGGACCTTTTCTCCAAAAACTTTTGATTGCCGCAGGGACTACCAATAACGGTATTTGAACTGTTTTCTTTTCATCTCTAATCTTTTTCTATCAACCCAATCTGTTCTGCCGGACAGGTATATTTATCTGTGGGTTAAAGTATATTGTGTGTATGTAGTTTTAGAATAAAACTAACAATTTTATCGTTCAGTCTTGTGCCTGTTCTGGTCATCTGATTTTTGCTACAAAGAATCTGCCCTCCGAGGAGTCATACCACTGCATTGTTTTATTATGTTCTTATAAGTTGTCATTTTGCTAGTTAGGTTGTAAATAACCATTTTCTTCCTTCTAGCAATAGCTAGCGAGAGTCACTTTTCCCCAAACGAAAAGAGTGGTGGCAGTGAAATTACCCGATTTCCAGTGCGAAATCGATATTTTTAGTTTACCGATTGTATATACAATCGGGATTGTACATGTATGGGTACCTCCAACCAATCTTAACCGTTTACTGCGCACACAGAGAATTTGCCTCCAGAAGTCTCTAGTGCATGAGACCTGCATGGCAACCATGAACTAGTAAGTCAGGATTGGCGGGTGGTTGTCACATTACATTGTCGACAGCGTTGCGACTTGTGACCAATCCTTAGCATCAGTCTGTTAACCGTATTTTAAACCATCGGAGGTGACTATTCCTCGAATGTTAACGGGAGCAGATTAGACGGGATTGACATGCTCTGTCACTTTACTACCTTCTGACGATCCAGCAACCGGTCTTTTAAAGTTATTTAGACGGGATTGCGGGGCTGGATTGTCACGCAAGCTAACTCGGGTGTACCTGTAAAAATAATGACCAGTAAAAAGGGGGTCGGATATAGTTTTCATTGTAATAAAGCAGTTACTGCAGCTGTTTAAGTGGGTGCCTTGAAAACTATGCATAACAAGTACCCTCCCATAACTATGCCTAACAGGAAACGTCCCCTTTCTATACCTAACAGGAACCCTCCCCTTTCTATGCCTAACAGGAACCCTCCCCTATCTATGCCTAACAGGAACCCTCCCCTATCTATACCTAACAGGAACCCTCCCCTTTCTATGCCTAACAGGTACCCTTCCCTATCTATGCATAACAGGAACACTACTCTACTTATGCCTAATCACCCACCACGCTAACCACCCCCACCTATTCCTAACACTAACCTTTCCCCATATATGCCTATAACATCAACCTCCCCAACCTACTCCTAGCCTTCTACAGCTATAAAGCTGCAATGTAGCCGAGCACCTTTTAAACCATTGATTACAGCTTCCGTAAAGCTGCAACTAACCTGTGCAGCTGTAAAGCCGCTAATTACAGTGCCTACAATGGCTATACAGTTGCAAATTGGAACAGCTGTAACTGCTAATTAGAACCACTAACTTACTGTAACCGAGTGCCAACTTGGCTCCATTAATACAAACATTTGTTTTTACTCGGGGCTATTTTTTTATACTGTTTTTACTGGGGGCTATTTTTGACCAACTAGCAGACAGTGAAGCTGTCAGCCAAAAGCATCCTTTATTTTTTGATAAGCAAACAGAAGCTTATCTACTCTTCTCCCTACATCAGAGCGCAATGTCCTGACAGCAGGGAGACCTGAGTGTTGCACAGTTTCTGTTCCTGCAATCATGTGAAAAGCCAAGGGGAAGTTAGCATATTAACCAATTCAGGTCCAAGTCTACAAACAGGATTCTGTCTTTTAGAAGTTATAATGGTATGCAGAAGTTTTACTGTAATTCCACTTACATTTTAGAGACATTTTTAAGCTTATAGGACACTGTTAACCTGTATGTACTGCTGCTGACATATTATAACAGTATATACAATTCAAAATTATTGCAGATAATTTTGTAATCAGAGTTCAGCTATCTTCATGATTAAACAACAATTCATACACATTTGCATATCTCAAACTACATTAAAGTTGGAAATTAATTTGTTTAGCAGAGGCATGATCTTTCCTCTCTATCAAGCAATCTTTAATCATTTGGCTACATTTGAGTCTCGGGCCATTCCTTTCATTCCACAGATACTCTTGTGGTATGCTTATCTTTTTATATAAGAAAATCTTCCAGACTAGGAGGTCTGACTCCTAACCAGATGACTGTATTTCAGAACATTTCCACTTCCACTTTAGTCTGACTTATTCACACTTTTACCCTTCTTAATTTTCAAGGCAACAGAATAAGTATTGTAAATAGTATTCATTATCTTTTGAACCATTTTCGGAGCTAAAAACACATGTTCAGGAATTTAAATATTATCTCCCCCATTCAGTATACCAGATGAATCTGCCCTGCTATTTGGAGGAGGCTGAATGCTGTATTATTGCAACAGCTCAACTTCCTGTAACACTTCTTGGGATGAGGCATAGCACATGTTGTCACTTAAAGGGAACCAGAGATGAAGCACCCTCATGTATTTACCATATACAGTATATCATAGGAAAACACCTACCCTGCTCTCTGCTTCATCCTTTACTGCTCAGCCTGCTTGTTATCAGCCCTGATAAAATCCCCGACTGAGCATTCAGTCTGGCTTTGCTCAGGTATAATTATATCTGAGTCTTTCTTCTCTGATGTCTTTTCAAGCCCAAGCCTTCCCCCTTCTGGCTCTGCTATAATGACTCAGCTATAATGATTCCTGCACAAAGACTTTTGATACTGTTCCCCACAAAAGGCTTGTGCAGAGGCTGAGGATGCAAGGACTAGGATGAAATGTGTGTATGTGGACAGAGAACTGGTTAAGGAACTAAAAGACAAAGACAACATGGCCACATGGGCAGACATATGCCAGATTACATTTAATGTTGATAAATGCAAAGCCATGCACCTTGGATGTACAAATGGCAGAGCAACATATACAGTCAATTGCATACAGCTGGAAACATCAGGACTAGGAGAAGGACTTAGTTAAGTAGCTGTGTACAATGGCAAGCAGTGTTATCTACAGCAAATCAAATTCTGTGATGCTTAGAATGGGAAATAAAATTTGAAATGCTTGTCTGCTTCTTCTGGAGTGTGGGATACAGTTTTGGGCACCTCACTATAGAAAGAACATTGACCTTCTAGAATAGGTACAAAGATGGAAAGGTCAGACAAACTGGACTAATTTAACTTTAAAAAAAAGATGAGAGGTGATCTGATTAACCCATTCACTGTACCATCCGTAGAAATGGTGGCTGCGGGCACGCAGGGTGTCTCCGCAACCGCCTTGCCTTTTCGCTCAGGGACTTTGCTCGTGTCTCTGGCGTCTAGTACGCCGAGGACGGGGTTGTCTTTTGCACATGGAGTTGCTGTCTGCCGCGGGCGCGTGCGCAGACGGGACCTTTATGCGGGGAGGAGGCGCGTCAGCTGACCGGCCGGTCGGCTGACGTCAGAGGAGACTCACGGCGCTCCGGATTGGTTGATTGTCGTGGGCGCGGCTGTGGGGCCTCCTCTGCTTCATAAGCCTGCACTGTTCACTCGCAACTTGTCTGCTGTTGCGAATACTTATGTGCTAGCGCTCAGACCTTAGATAGTATCCGGTGTGCTTTGATCTGGGAGGAAACCAGGGATTTCACACAAGACTAGGATATTGTATACTGTTTATTGATATTCTGTGTATGACTCTTGCTACCCTCTGACTGCGCTCTTGCTTATCGTTCCTGTACATCTGCCCATCTGACTCTGTTGCTGAACCCTGCCTGTTATCTTACTATTCTCTTGCCTGTCGATTCTGTACTGTGCCTGCTCGCTCGTTACTGATCTTAGCCTGTCTTACTTCTCTACTCACCAGTGAGCCCTTGTCACTGGTGAGGTGCTCTTTGATAGTACCCACCAGCTCCTCTGGTGAGGTTAAGCCAAACTAATCAGTTACAGTGTTCTATAGTACCCACCAGCTCCTCTGGGGAGGTCTAGCTAAACTATTCTGTTACTGTTGCACCAAGCACTACATACCTTGTTGCTTACCAGCTATACTTGTATTATTGGTGATACTGCAGATCACCACATAATCAAGTATAACGTCTGTATTATTGGTGATTCGGCAGATCACACATAATCAGACATCTGTGTTGCTACACCAATTGTTACATTCGCGTTCCGTCGTTTTCACTTGAGCAATGTTCACTTCCCATTCATTAGCCTATAACTTTATCACTACTTATCACAATGAACTGATCTATATCTTGTTTTTTCCGCCACCAATTAGGCTTTCTTTGGGGGGGTTACATGTTGCTAAGAGCCACTTTACTGTAAATGCATTTTAACAGGAAGAATAAGAAAAAAACTGAAAAAATTAATTATTTCTCAGTTTTCAGCCATTATAGTATTAAAATAATACATGCCTCCATAATTAAAACTCACGTATTGTATTTGCCCATATGTCCCGGGTTATTACACCGTTAAAATTATGTCCCTATCACAATGTATGGCGACAATATTTTATTTGGAAATAAAGGTGCATTTTTTCCGTTTTGCATCTATCACTATTTACAAGTTTAAAATAAAAAAATATAGAAAATTTCATCTTTACATTGATATTTAAAATGTTTAGACCCTTAGGTAAATATTTACATGTTTTTTTTATTGTAATGTTTTTTTTTTTAATATTAAACATTTTATTTGGGTAGTTTTGGGAGGGTGGGATGTAAACAATACATTTATAATGTAAATGTGTGTTTGAGTTTAATTTTTTTTTACTTTTAGTTGTAGTTTTACTTTTTGGCCACAAGATGGCGGCCATGAGTTTGTTTACATGACGTCACTCTAAGCGTAACATACGCTTTGAGAGACGCATGGGGGACACTACAGCAAGAAAAAGCGATGCTTCCGAGAGAAGCTGTCGCTTTTTCAGCAGGGGAGAGGAATCAGTGATCGGCACCATAGCCCAATTCACTGATTGCCTGGCTAACGAACCACGGCCGGGAGCGCGATCGGCCGCGGGAGCACGCATGGTTCCTGGACGTGATTTCTACGTCCAGGAACTAAAATAGGTTAATGTGCATACATCAGAGAGCAATAAAAAACCTTGGCAGATGAGCTTTTTGTCTCTAGGCTTGTACCAAAGACAAGGGGACATGATCAGTTAAAAACTTTTTTTGCCATCCATTTAGAAATGGGTTCTTTAGAATAAGAGTGGTTCAAATCTGGAGTATCTTGCCACAGGAAATAGTTATGGCAAATTCAATCTGCATTTAAAGAGGACTTAGATGCTTTATTTGTGGTGAAGGACATTCACAGTTATAGGTAATTCCTGACATAGTTGATCCAGGGATTAATCTGACTGCCATCAGGAGTTGGGAAGGAATTCCCCTTTTAAGTATGGAACTACAATACTTTTGAAAAAAAATACATCTTACACCCCTCCAAGCTTAATTTAGTTAATATGTATGGAGTAATAAGTCATTAAAGAGAACCAGAGATGAAGCAACCTCATGTATTTTACCTTATAAATCAGTGGGAACATGACAGTAAACACCTAATCTGCTCTTTGTTACATTGTTCTCTGTTTAATTTGCCTGTTATCACCTCTAAGATAAGAATCCCGACTAAGCAGTCGGTCTGGCTTTGCTACAGAATAATTATAGCTGAGACTGTGTTCTTTGCTGTCTTCAAGTCCAAGCCTGCCCCCTGCTGGCTTTGCTCAGGAATCATTATAGCTGAGTCATTATAGCAAAGCCAGAATCAATGCTCAGTCCGGGATTCTTATCTCAGCTAGATAACAGACACTTTTAGCAGTGAGGATGGAACAGAGAGCATGGTAAATGTTTTCTCTAATGTTCCCACTGATTTCTATGGTAAAATACACAAGGGTGCTTCGTCTCTGGTTCACTTTAATGATTCATATCATTCTGAGACAAATTAATCTTAACAGGATACCTTTTTTTTTTGTCAATAGATTTTTATTGAATTTTTCAACAATAAACTTACAACAGGTTGTATACGTTGCGTAACATATACACATATGCATGTATTTTTCTTTACATAGATTTTTGAGCAAAGGTTGGACAGAGGATAACAGCCAAATCGTATAACAACCTTTAACCCACTGTACAGGATCACATACATGCATAGATAGATGTCTTCGAATATGCTAAGAAGTATGGGCAACCACCCAGTTCTTGTTTTTTACTAGCTATTGATAACTTGAGAACTCTTAAGTACTAAACCTAAGGTTGTAGATTTTCAATCGACATATGGTAATCTAAACCTATCACTCCTAATTTTTGTGCGCCTAACAAGGTTTCCAACTACCTTGGTTCTTTCCCGATGTGACGCTGTAACACCCAGACTCTCCCAATCTTGGAAGCTGGGGTTATAGCTCAGAGAGAAGGGCCCTTCAACCAGAGGGGAGGGTGGGAGGGGTTGGGGGGGAGGGGAGTGCATCCATATCTATCATAATTCTGGAGTTACTCCAGCTTAGTGTACTTTTTATATCTTTGTTATAACCATCAGGTCTAGATCAGTTATAATGTTTATAGAGTCAACATCTTCCAGTTAAAGGACCAGTGATCTAAGTGTATATTTTGGTTATCACGGAGTTTAAAGAGTTTCTCCATTTGGAGATTGAATTGGAGTGTGTTTATTAAGTGACCGATACTGGGTTTGTCGGCTTGTTTCCAGTTGGACACTATTAGCTGACGGGCAATGCATAAGATATGGGTTGTGACCAATCTCAGATTTCTAGGGAATTGATCTATGTCTAAAGAAAATAGGGCCATTTTAGGGGATAATTTGAAGTTAGTGTCCAAGATTTTGGAGAGTATAGCTTCTATTTCCTCCCAGAAGGGGCGTATTGTGGGACACTCCCATTAAGGTCCCTGGATGAGAGCATTGCCTCCAACAAAGTGGAGAGTTATTTGTAGAGAATTTAGAAAGCTTGACCGGAGTATAATACCATTTGGTTAGTATTTTCTGAGTAGTTTCTATATAGGAGGCACACTTTGAGTATTTCCTGATATTTGTAATGGCTCTATTTATTTCTGCTAGGTTTATTGGAGTTTGAAGATCATATTCCCATGTACTTATACATTTGTTTAAGGTGGAGGCACTATTTTTAGTAATCCAAGATTGCCATAAAGTTATACCTCTTTTTGGATGTATAGGGTTAGTTATGAATGCCCAAATGTCCGTGGGAAATTCAGGTAAAATTAGAGGACTTTTCTTGTGAAGGTGAGCTATCTGGAAATAGCTATATTGTTCCGAGTCAGGGAGTTTGTACTTCCACTTGAGGAAAGAGAAAGACTGAAGTTGTTTATTAACTATGATGTCATTCAAGTGTGATATCCCAGAAGCTATCCTTAACAGGATACCTTAACGCTGGGTAAAAATCCAAAACCTCTGCCCCCCTCTACTATGTTTTAATAGCCCCCAAAGCTACTTCCAGGTCAGGAAGATCGGTGATCAGTGCGCAGGCGCAGCTATCTATCTACTTAAAGAAACACTGAAGCCAGTTTAAAAATGGCTTTTTCCCTTTTATTTATCTGAGGCATGTTTGCCCCTGTTAAAACGCTGCTATCCCACGGCAGAACGAGGGGTCTTTACCTCCCAAATCCCCCCTGCAAAATCCATGACTTTCTTGGTCATGTATTTTGCTGCTCATGGAGGCAGAACTTTTGGCTGCAGCTCTGCCTCCATGCGCGCCTGTCAGCCGGCAGATCTCCACCTCTCCCCCGCCCCTCTCAGTAAAGGAAGACTGAGAGGGGCGAGGGAGAGGCGGAGATACGCGCTGACAGATGTGTGTAGAGGCAGAGCTGCTGCTGAAAGCTCTGCCTCTACAGGAAGCGCTCCCCGAGTGTGCCCTAGGGGATTTGGGGGGTAAAGACCCCTCGTTCTGCCGCGGGATGGCAGCGTTTTAGCAGGGGCAAACATGCCTCAGATAAATATAAGGTAAAAAGCCATTTTAAACTGGTTTCAGAGTCTCTTTAAGTGCTTTTAGAGTGTCCTTAACAGTACTAACATATTTGTGGTCATTACTTATTTAGATAAACAGCAAAGCACTATAGAGACTGGTAAGGGTGCACTAAGACACGTTGGTGGGTATTATAGGATAAAAGCTTGCTAATAACTACTTGCTAGCGTAACCACTTCCAATCTAGACCTTTTCCCTTTTTATGGACTGGAGCAGTTTAAGCTATGTGCCTATTTAATCAGCAATAACACTTTTTCCTTTCTAATGCCACCTTAATCCCTACTTCTCAGGCAGAGAGGGTGCTGGGTTAAGAGATAAAGGAGGTTTGTAACTTTCTTCTTAGAAGAAGATTCTTAATATGGTAGAATCTTATTAGAAATAGAAATTATTAAAACGATGCTGTGTATGTGTAAGATGGTGTAGAAGTTTCTTCTGGTTACCCTTTTAGGACTCTGAATTGACTTAACTGGGCTTACTAGGAACAAATGTGCACCTAGAAACATTTGGTTAGAACTTGTTCCCTAGTTACATGGCACCTATTTATTTATCACAACACTTAAAAATCGAGAAGGATTCTAGTGTGATACTGCACAGTGTATGTTTGGTATGGTGTAGTCCAATTAAGTGAAATTAAGTGCAGTAGTATTTTTAAATAGAGGGTTTCTTGTGTTCTAACATGGTTTTAGGGGATCATTTACAATAAGGGGTTTACTATTCAATAAAGCCCTTTGTCATGTAATTCTCCTCAGCAAGGAGCCTATTCTTTTGCTTACAGTATATACTGAAATATTGTGTTAGAATTGTTTCACAACAATTTATGATTGGAGAGACATAGTTAGGTAGTAGACAAAGGAACTATTTTGTTTTCTTTGGTAGAGATGGCCTAGAAAAAGAGCCTTAGGACAGAAAGATGAATATTATTGTAGCTTTGTACAATGAAGCAGAGACTATGAAGACAACAATTCAAAAATCTGACCAATGTACCACACACCTATGTTCAAATTTTCCCCAATCATGAATAAAATAATTGAAAGCTCCGAAAAAATTGATTGGAACTATATATCAAGTAATTGACAATCCATCACACACCATACAATTCTTGATAAAGTTGGTCTGATATTTCAAACATGTCCAATCTCCAAAAAAACGAAAAAAAAAATCTGGGAAATTCAATCGGATTTATCGATCGAAAATAAAGAAAAGCTCTCAATTTTTTTCGGGACAACCGATCAAAATTATCGAATGGTGAAAAATTGGATCTTTTAATTGTATGTTGTGTGGCCACCTTAAAGGGATACTGTAGGGGGGTCAGGGGAAAATGAGTTGAACTTACCCGGGGCTTCTAACAGTCCCCCGCAGACATCCTGTGTTGGCGCAGCCACTCACCGATGCTCCGGCCCCGCCTCCGGTTCACTTCTGGAATTTCAGACTTTAAAGTCTGAAAACCACTGCGCCTGCGTTGCCGTGTCCTCGATCCCGCTGATGTCATCAAGAGAGCACAGTGCAGGCCCAGTATGGTCTGTGTCTGCGCAGTACACTCCTGGTGACATCAGCGGGAGCGAGGACACGGGTGTGCAGGCGCAGTGGTTTTCTGACTTTAAAGTCAGAAATTCCAGAAGTGAACTGGAGGCGGGGCCAGAGCATCGGTGAGTGGCTGCTCCAACACAGGATGTCTGCGGGGGACCATTAGAAGCCCCGGGTAAGTTCAGCTCATTTTCCCCCGACCCCCCTACAGTATTCCTTTAAGTGTACTGATAATTATCCAGTATCTGCTGGCTCGAGAGATATGTTTCTTATTAACAAACAGTCAGAGGGTTCTCCCATCTCTGCAGACCTGTAAAATCAGTAATGGACTATAATTACATGATTGATTGAGGACATTATTGGGGTTAATTTGGCAAATGTAAATTGTAAGGGAACTCCTCCTTTAATGGAAAAAACTCCTGAATAAAAAGATCACTTATCTTTAGCTTAATAATTAAAAACTTTATAAAATACCTTTTATAGCTTAACATTTTATGTTTATTTTATTTTCCTATTGCTATCAGTATACTTACAATGTATCATAATTACTATGGCCGGTATATTTTTATCATGCTGTAGCATTCTTTGACAGAAATGGGATAGCAGCACATGCTCTTTAAATGAGTTGTTCCAAGCCAAGACGTTTGTCATAGAATAACAGTATAATCATTTTTATTTGCTCCATGGCTCTGCCACCTCTGGGGATTTCTTTGAATATATATGTTTTAGGCAGGGAAAAGCAGAGTGATTTTTAAGTAACTGAACTGAAATGTCTGTTTTGAAAATTTACAAGTCATCTAACCTTCAGGCATTTCTACACATCCACTTAGGAATAGTTTATACTCTTTCATTTTAACCTCTTGCCAAGTTTGATTGTGCTGCTAAGAAGAAAAAAAGATGGAATTTAAAGTAAAATGACTCATGGGCAAAAACACACATAAGCATAAGGTTTGTTCAAGGGAGGAAATCAGACAAAAAATCTTGCTTAACGTGACAGATGTGAAGTGCTTCAACACATCACTTGATCTGTCTTGTGTAATACAAAAGCAGGCATGCGTTACATATAGTTATTTAAAGCGGTTTAAAACTCTGACAAAATTTTCAACAAAAATGTGTTTTCCTACTTTTTATAACCCATACAATTATCATATTTGCTTTTGTGCACAAGTATTATTATTCATTTAGACATTATAACTTCCCAAAGTTCAGTTGATTTATTTTTAAAGCTGCTGGTGCATTTTATTCATAACTGTTGTAATTCTGTTGTGAATGCAGCAACCAGTGATTTCTGATCTGTGTTTCACCCCAGGACTCATCAGCTGAAGTCCTGCACAGCCAGAGAATGTTTACATAAATGTATCAAGTAAAGAATGTGTACACAAGATAAGCTTAACAGCAGTTCGGATGCGGGTTCTCCCTTCAGAAGAAAAAGTCAGCCCTGTGATGTAACCCTTTGAATGCTGTTTTACTAAAAAAAAAACATTGTGTTAGTATATTACATGCTGTAAATAATCTTTTAGAGCAAAGAAGAAATTCTGGGTTATATTCCGCTTTAAGTATTCAGTTGTTATAACTGATTCATAAAAGCGATAAAGGGTTTAATGATTGAGTGTTAAAGAATTTTATACAATACTATGAAACTGTAATATTTTTAATTAACTAGGAACTCAGTGACATATAGGAGAATTTTGTAAATTATTCAGAATACCCATTTTTACGTTAATTATGCTGGTTTTTGCATCAGAAACATTTTCTACTTCTATATATTGTTGTATATTGGTATGTAATCCTCGAAGCAGGCTACTACTGGTTAGATAGCACTGTGTAGTGCCTGATATCGGAGCAGCAAGAGGCTATAGCTGCAATACTATAGTACAAATCAGCCACATAGCTGTAATTCGGGTGCAGACAATAGCCAGACCCCGAATTACATGTTCTCCCCCGAGAGGGAATAGTAGTTTACACCTCCGTCAATTTGGTTAGCGCTGCGCCCAACTAACCGGTGGCAAACTAACATGTGCGCTGCCGTCCAAGTGATGTTTAGCCTAATCCTGCCCGAGTGTTCTGGGAGAATTACTGGTTTCAGAACACATAGTAAACAAACATTCTGCATCTTGCCAAAAGTAAAGCTGTTGCCACCTATGATACATTTCAGATAACAGAGTTTAACCCACACCCCTAGTCTATGCCAATGATTGGCATGCTCAGGCCAAATTTTTTGGTGATCGACAACACCCCTTTAAGTAACCCACTAGATAATAGAAAGGCTGGCACTTCAAAAATGTGTGTATTTATTGATGCAGGCACAGAGTCAACATTTCTGGACACAAACGTCCCTTCATCAGGGCCCATCAGGTCCGTCAAGGCATCAATTAACATTATTGGGACTGGAGTCCAGGCAGCAGACCTATACACTCGCCAGCAAGTGATGTGCCTGGCCTGGTGGCTGCTGCATAGTAATGATATGTTTGCACATTTTGGAAGTGCCAGCCTTTCTATTATATTGTCATATGTGATTTTACAATGGGCAAACACTGCCTAAAAAATAAGCAAGTTTTCCATTACATTATATTCAGAAAAGTTCCTCTTTAATGTGAAGCTCCATTCAAAATTGTTCAATCATTCCATACAGATGTCAAAGCCTTGATCTAAATTTACCCACCAAAATCAGTAAGGACAGGAGGCTGAAGGAACATTGGATAACTAAAATGTCTTTTATTTTTCTTACTCACACATTATTATATACAGTATGCTGGCATACAAGTGTGTAATGGTCAGCGAGTGAGCTGCAGCACCGACTTATCTTTGCACTGACATTAGAGAAATAATAGGCTACAGCCAAAGTGCCACAATCCAGCGGATCAATATTTCCTTTGATGGTGGAGCCCCAAGGTTATCTGCCGCACTTGTTGGGACTTAAGTGGATACACAGCAGACAATAGTCACTTCATGTTCACGGGGCTCGCGTGCTTCCAGTTTAGACAAGATAGTTTAGATCAGAGCTGCATAAAGAGTAAGACACAAAAAGTGTTCTGGTAGGATTATAAAATAAAAGAAACCAGTAGTAAAATGGATAGGTAGGCTGACATATGTATTCCCATTTAAAAAGTACCAGTTGCTTAACCATCTTGCAGGTGGGGTAACTAGAAATCACTGGGTGGGGCCCTCTCCTGCTTTCTGCACCGGTAAACTGAGAACTAATGTTAATCAATTGGCTAGTGCACACTTGAATGTGTTTTCCCCATGCAGATAAAAACAGACAGCAGTCAAGCACTGCACGCATTTTCTCTAACAATTACATTAACTTCTGTGATAAAATGTGCATGTTTCCACACATACAGACACACATGGCATACAGGAAAAGCATACAGAAAACTGACAGACTAGTACGCTCCCAGTTCCAGCTTCTTATTACACTCACTCTGTCCCCCTAAATGGAGCAGAACTGGCTCTGCATATTCCTCCAGCATCACTACAGTACAGAGCACTTGGAAAGGGGGTGGATAGGCTGGGGGCAAGATGCTATACACAAGACCCTGCTGAACACTGAACAGGGACTGTCTACAAGTCTTTGTCTGCAGAACTTATCAGTGACTGGGCAGATGCATTCTTAGAACAAGTGTGCATAGAGCAGAGAGCTTTTTCTCTATGTGACCTTGGTTGTCAGTCTCTCAGGACAGGGAAAAGAAACTTCTCCCCCCATGTGGTCTCCTGCGGCTTCTGGCCCCCCTGCGGCTGCCTCCCTTGCAGGGTCTTTTGTTACGCCCCTGCCATCTTGTCACTGTTTGGCTTTTGGCAGTCAGTAGTGTAATACTTAAATTAAAACATCTGATTGGAAAACTTCCTCATTTCGAAATGTGCAGACAGCAGTGGTAATCCACATTTTTTCTGCACATTGCATCTGCATCACTGTACAGAAAGGATATGATCACATTTTGCTAAGTGACAGAGGCCACAGTAATACAAAAGGATCTCATTTGCAGTCCTTTAGCTTAGTAAATCAAGCTCAATGCATTTTGTAATCAGCTGTTATGTTCCAAGTATTACTATGTAAAGACGAAGTCACAGTGCTGACAACTGCATGTGACTCTGCTGCGATCCTCTGTACTGAACTGTAAAAGCTATGACTACCATGTGTTTGTTGATCGTGTTTGAAACTTTTAGATTGAATAAACACAAATTGTATTCAAGACAAGAGATGTTTTAAATTGGAAGAGCATATGCAAGGATGTTTTTTTCCTGGTTGATTGTAAAAGAAACGGCCATCGTCATTATTGAAACCATTTTACAAGACATTTAATGGAGCTTGCTGTGCATTTTATCTCACCACCCGTTGACAAGGACACACATCTGCCAGCAGCCTGTCAACTGGTTAGCGCTTCTTCTGAGACTGTGTACAGGGCTCCAGAATGGGGAGAAAGCTTACCATATTGTTTAGGGCGGGCCCTTTTACCATCCCTGGATGGGCAACTGCCTGTCCCCAGCACACTTCGAGCCAATTGGACTCTCCGCACACGAGCCCAAACTGGTAAAACTTCACCTTTGCGCAGTGCACGGCATCAAACGGATGATGCGCATGCGCAATATGCGTCTACCCTAAATGATTCTCGGCAGTTACGTGATCCCCGAAAGATATGGGAGAAAGTGCAGTGGTTGCTAGGTAACAAGGGGCACAGCTTTCTCAATTTTACATCATGTAGTGGGCGCGTACAGAAGAGCAGATCCGCTAATAAAGGGTTTAGAAAAGGCTAAATATGCTTAAGTTAAGCATCAATTAGAAGAGAGAAATTTAAATATAGTTATTAAGGTCCAACATCCCAGATAGACACCAATCAGTAGGCAAATCAAATGATTACATATCATTAAAGAAACATGTATATACACATTCATTCTAAAGAGCTTTGGGCTGATAACATTTATAGACAATACAATAGATGTTATTATGTCTCCATGATTATTGAATACAACAAATTGGCAATGAGCATGGTGTCCTGGCATTACAATAACCTCCACCTTTTCTTCCACACATGGGTAAGCCTGCAAACACTTCCCTCCATGGATTCAGGTGTTTGAGAATTACGTACTGGCTGCAAACAAGAATGTCTTACTTGATGCTAGAAAACATGCTTTGCTAATTCACTGCCTGGGATCTGAAGAGCAGCGTATATTCTACACTTTAGCCCTCACTTCATTAAAGAACTTCTTTGCCCCTAAAGTAAATGTGGTTGCAGAAAGATATAACTTCTAACAATGTGGACAGAATGGCCTCGATTCATAAAGCATTACCGCATGCGTTATCGCCCAAGCGGTAAATTACCACATGGTATGTTGTTGATAGAGGATTCATAAAATTTAACGCATGTTTTACGCATGGTTTACCGCATGCAGTAATAGTGCAGTAACAGTGCGGTAATAGTGTGGTAATGAAACCGTTGTTTGTGTCGGTAAACTGAATGATGTGTATTCATGAAAAAAAAAAGGGGGGGGTAAGGAAGCGATAAATAACATGTTGTTATAGCCAACACAGACCTGGCGAGTTTGCTCTACATAGCAGCATTTTAGGTGACAAATGGAGCTCTTTCAACTTCATGTTATAGAATTTTTAAGGATACAGAGGAAGAAGGGTGGTTGTAATATCACCCAGATGTTTAGAAATCATAAAGAGTTAGATAATTTATAAGAATAATTATATATATATTATACATTTATAAAAATGTATATAATATTATATATATATATATATATATATATATATATATATATATATATATATATATATATATATATATATATATATATATATAGTTATATAGTTACATAGTTATTTTGGTTGAAAAAAGACATACGTCCATCGAGTTCAACCAGTACAAAGTACAACTCCAGCCTGCTCCCTCACATATCCCTGTTGATCCAGAGGAAGGCGAAAAAACCCTTACAAGGCATGGTCCAATTAGTCCCAAAAGGGAAAAAATTCCTTCTCGACTCCAGATGGCAATCAGATAAAATCCCTGGATCAACATCATTAGGCATTACCTAGTAATTGTAGCCATGGATGTCTTTCAACGCAAGGAAAGCATCTAAGCCCCCTTTGAATGCAGGTATAGAGTTTGCCATAACGGCTTCCTGTGGCAATACATTCCACATCTTAATCACTTTTACTGTAAAGAACCCTTTCCTAAATAAATGGCTAAAACGTTTTTCCTCCATGCGCAGATCATGTCCTCTAGTCCTTTGAGAAGGCCTAGGGACAAAAAGCTCATCCGCCAAGCTATTATATTGCCCTCTGATGTATTTATACATGTTAATTAGATCCCCTCTAAGGCGTCTTTTCTCTAGACTAAATAAACTCAGTTTATCTAACCTTTCTTGGTAAGTGAGAGCCTCCATCCCACGTATAATTTTGTTGCTCGTCTCTGCACCTGCTCTAAAACTGCAATATCTTTTTTGTAATGTGGTGCCCAGAACTGAATTCCATATTCCAGATGTGGCCTTACTAGAGAGTTAAACAGGGGCAATATTATGCTAACATCTCGAGTTTTTAATTCCCTTTTAATGCATCCCAAAATTTTGTTAGCTTTAGCTGCAACGGCTTAGCATTGAGTACAATTATTTAACTTGTTGTCGATGAGTACTCCTAAGTCCTTCTCCAAGTTTGAAGTCCCCAACTGTATCCCATTTATTTTGTATGGTGCTAGAACATTGGTACGACCAAAATGCATCACTTTACATTTTTCAACATTGAATTTCATCTGCCATGTATGTGCCCATATAACCATCCTATCCAGATCCTGTTGCAATATGACACTATCTTCCTGAGAGTTGATGATTCTGCACAATTTTGTATCATCTGCAAAAATAGCAACATTGCTCACTACTGCATCTACTAGGTCATTAATAAATAAATTGAAGAGCACTGGACCCAGTACAGACCCCTGTGGGATCCCACTGCTAACAGTCTCCCATTTTAAGTACGATCCATTGACCACAACTCTTTGTTTTCTGTCCATTAGCCAGTTCCCTATCCATGCACACAGACTCTTCCCCAGTCCTTGCATACTCAACTTTTGAACCAGACTTTTGTGGGGAACAGTGTCAAAGGCCTTTGCAAAGTCCAAGTATATCACATCTACAGCATTCCCAATATCGATATTAGCGTTCACTACCTCATAAAAGCTGAGCATGTTAGTCAAACATGACCTGTCTTTAGTAAACCCATGTTGATGCTGTGAAATAAGATTATTTTCTACTATGAAGTCATGTATAGTATCTCTTATTAACCCCTTAAATAGTTTGCATACAACTGATGTTAAGCTTACAGAAATATAATTTTTGCCCTTCTTAAATAATGGGAAAACGTGGGCTGTACGCCAATCCACTGGAACTCTGCCAGTTGAAAGAGAGTCAAAAAAATAAGGTTTATCTATAACTGAACTTAATTCCCTTAGGACCCGAGGATGCATGCCATCCAGGCCAAGTGTCTTGTCTATTTTTAATTTATTTAGTCTTGCCTTCACTTCTTCCTGCGTTAAGTATTTAATATTACAGTTAGAAGATTGAGACTCTTCTGCCTCTGTAATTTGCAACAGTGCTGTTTCCTTTGTGAAGACAGAAGCAAAGAAAGCATTTAATAACTCTGCCTTACCTTGGTCATCCACCATTGAGTTCCCACCCTCATCCTTTAGGAGTCCTATACAGTCAACCTTCCTTTTTTTTAGAGTTGATGTACTTGTAAAACTTTTTTGGGTTAGATTTGATATCCCTAGCGATTTGATTTTCAGCTTCGATCTTTGCCAGCCTAATCGCCGCTAGGGACTGTTAGATGCCAGTCGATCACCACTAGGGACTGTTAGATGGTGAAACCGACATCTATTTACACTGTACATTGCTTCGATCTACGGCAGCACTGTACAGTACTGAGGACAGCTGTGTGACACAGCTGTCCCCTCTGGAGGCTGGGAAGCGATATGCTTTCATAGGCTAAAGCCTATGACAGCTGATCGCACTGATTGGCTGGCAGGGGAGGGTGGGCAGGGATTGAAAAAAAAAGGCATACTTATTAAAAAAAACCATAAAAATATTTACTAAAAAGTAAACAAACATCCCAGGAGCGATCACAGCCCTTCAACTGAAAGCTCTGCTGGTGGGCATAAAAGGGGGGGGGGAAGGAGGAATCACTTGTGTGCTGAGTTGTATGGCCCTGCAGCGAGACCTTAAAGCTGCAGTGGCCTATTTTGTAAAAAATGGCCTGGTCACTAGGGGAGGTTAAGCACAGGATCCTCAAGTGGTTAAAGACTACTATTACTTATTTACTGCATTCGTACCACTGAAATATCGGACGTTTTACCGCACTTAATGCATTAACCGCATGTTTTACCACATATTCGGAAATGCCTAAAAAAATTCAGAATTTCTAAAAAAAAAAGAGGAAAATACCGCATGAGGTATTTTACCTCCCAAAAAATTTTACCTCACATAACTACCAGAATTGAGGCCAATGTCTTAAATGTGGGTAAAAATTAGACCTTCAATTCAGATTAACTTTTATACACTGTTTCTAATTGCCACTACTTATCATAGCCATTCTATTACCTAGATGCTTCATACAGTTTCTGCTGTTTCTATACTATCTGAGGACATCTACTTCCGGTAATTTGCAAATACGTCACTTACTATGCCTATTTTGAAGCTGGTGAGTTATCTAAGAGACCCTATTCCTGTGCTTGGTTGTCCGAAAGTGACTGTTACATTTCAATCAACTAGGGTGCATGCCGAATTCTACATTGTATAGAAAGGTTCAGTTCAATCAGCAGCAATGACCAAAGATCTTTTTGCTGCATTAAATCTACAATTAGTCAATGGTCTTATAATAACAGCTTCAGATTCTCATATACAACCAGTATCCAGTGTCTCATCACATGTGGACAATGCATTGAGCATTGCAAAAACCAAACAAAATTAAAGTGCACCTGGATGGCTAACCAGTGTGTCACAAGTTAAGGTATTTACCTTTCTCTGTCAGAGAGAAGCTGTCTCCCAAGAGCTAAAACATATATGATTGAGAAAATTGAATCATCACAACAGGTTTCCCCTATTGTGGTGACCATGAAGAAAACAGGAGGTATTAGACTGTATGAACCAAATAAAGCAGCTGTTATTGATAGTTACGCCCTGCCTCATAACTCAGAGGAGTGAACTTCTTTTCTACTTTGGATCTTTAATGCACATATCATCAAGTGCTGTTGGATGAGGAAAGTAGAGATCTACATAACATGCGCCACATGGAGAAGACACAGGCAACGGGGCTGAAGGCAGAGATCAGAAAGGAGCTGCCGCCAGGACATGTGAGTCATTTCAAGGCAGCTGATTTACCGAACATGTGGGGGCAAGGGGGAACAGTCGGGGGGAGGCCACCTGGGGGGTCTGGCAGCACGGGAGCTTTGTAAGAGCTGACATTGACGGGGGAGTAGGGGGCCCCAAGTTACTTTTGCCCCCGGGCCACCATGTGACTTAACCCGCCCTGCCCCAAACTATGCCACAGTTGTGGAACCAATGAGAGCCTGTCTAGGGGAATTATAATACTTGTACTCATTGCATAACTGTGTTCCTTTCCTATTGATTATAGGGCATTCCTCAAGCCAAATACTTTTTTGTTTTAATACTCGAATTCCCTATAAACTAAATAAACCACGCCCACAGGTTTTCAGAGAGCCTTGGCAGTAGTAAGGGCTCATGGGAGCTCAGTCTGGGCAGGAGGAGCAGGAGGTGTTACTAACCATTGATTTCAGAGGCAGAGAGGAGGAGGGAGGAGGGGGAATTAAGTTTTTTTGCACAAGATGCAGATAAGCCTGCCTCTGTGTGATGTTTACAAACAACATGGCTGCTGTCATTGTATCACAGGAAGAAATAATCATTTTCTATTAAAGCTGTTTGCAGCTAGATTTGCTGTGTAAACTATCTAAACTTTAGATAAGATATATACAGGTCCTTCTAAAAAAAATTAGCATATTGTGATAAAGTTCATTATTTTCTGTAATGTACTGATAAACATTAGACTTTCATATATTTTAGATTCATTACACACAACTGTAGTTCAAGCCTTTTATTGTTTTAATATTGATGATTTTGGCATACAGCTCATGAAAACCCCAAATTCCTATCTCAAAAAATTAGCATATCATGAAAAGGTTCTCTAAACGAGCTATTAACCTAATCATCTGAATCAACTAATTAACTCCTGCAAAAGATTCCTGAGGCTTTTAAAAACTCCCAGCCTGGTTCATTACTCAAAACCGAAATCATGGGTAAGACTGCCGACCTGACTGCTGTCCCGAAGGCCATCATTGACACCCTCAAGCAAGAGGGTAAGACATAGAAAGAAATTTCTAAATGGATAGGCTGTTCCCAGAGTGCTGTATCAAGGAACCTCAGTGGGAAGTCTGTGGAAAGGAAAAAGTGTGGCAGAAAACGATGCACAACGAGAGAGGTGACCGGACTCTGAGGAAGATTGTGGAGAAGGACCGATTCCAGACCTTGGGGGACCTGCAGAAGCAGTGGACTGAGTCTGCAGTAGAAACATCCAGAGCCAACGTGTACAGGCGTGTGCAGGAAATGGGCTACAGGTGCCGCATTCCCCAGGTTAACACACTTTTGAACCAGAAACAGCGGCAGAAGCACCTGACCTGGGCTACAGAGAAGCAGCACTGGACTGTTGCTCAGTTGTCCAAAGTACTTTTTTCGGATGAAAGCAACTTTTGCATGTCATTCGGAAATCAAGGTGCCAGAGTCTGGAAGAAGACTGGGGAGAGGGAAATGCCAAAATTCCTGAAGTCCAGTGTCAAGTACCCACAGTCAGTCATGGTCTGGGGTGCCATGTCAGCTGCTGGAGTTGGTCCACTGTGTTTTATCAAGGGCAGGGTCAATGCAGCTAGCTATCAGGAAATATTGAAGCACTTCATGCTTCCATCTGCTGAAAAGCTTTATGGAGATAAATATTTCATTTTTCAGCACGACCTGGCACCTGCTCACAGTGTCAAATCCACTGGTAAATGGTTTACTGACCATGGTATTACTGTGGCCTGTAAACTCTCCTGACCTGAACCCCATAGAGAATCTGTGGGCTATTGAGAAGAGAAAGTTGAGAGACGCAAGACCCAACACTCTGGATGAGCTTAAGGCCACTATCGAAGCATCCTGGGCCTCCATAACACCTGAGCAATGCCACAGGCTGATTACCTCCATGCCACGCCGCATTGAAGCAGTCATTTCTGCAAAAGGATTTCCGACCAAGTATTGAGTGCATAACTGAACATAACTATTTGAAGGTTGACTTTTTTTGTTATAAAAAAACTTTTTTTTTTTAATTGGTCTTATGAAATATGCTAATTTTTTTAGATAGGAATTTGGGGTTTTCATGAGCTGTATGCCAAAATCATCAATATTAAAACAATAAAAGGCTTGAACTACTTCAGTTGTGTGTAATGAATCTAAAATATATGAAAGTCTAATGTTTATCAGTACATTACAGAAAATAATGAACTTTATCACAATATGCTAATTTTTTGAGAAGGACCTGTAGACAAGTTACTTGTTATAGTTAGTTTTTCATCTCGGATCCGCTTTAATGAACACCAACTGGTTGAGTCTGAACTTTGACAAAAGAGAGGTGTTGGTGGTAGGCGATCCACACATTGATAGATAAAGTCCAAAGCTCTCCCCACTTCAAAGTAGCAATTGGGGGAGATACTGCGCAGTAGAAAGACTCTGTGCAAAACCTGTGGGTGATCCTGGATGGAAAGCTAACACTCAGACATCAGGTACTACCTGCTGTCAAATGCTCATTCTTCCATCTGAGAAATATAGTGAGAATTAAACACCTTATCCCAGCTAAAGACCTACCTACTCTAATTCATGCATTTGTATCCTCAAGTCTAAACTACTGCAATGCCCTGTTCATTGTATCCCTGGATAAAGTTCTGTGCCCTTTACAACTAGTACAGACTACAGCAACCAGACTCCTAGCCAATGCCACCTGCAGCCCACACATCCCAGTACTGCAAACTCTTCACTGGCTGCCAGTAAAATAGAGAATTGATTTTAAGATCTGCCTGCTGACATTCAAGGCTCTAAACCAAATGGGACAAAAGTACATAGCAGATCTATTGGAACTATATGCCCCTCCATGGACCCTCTACTCTGCCAATAAGACAAATTTAGTTATTGCCAGGATCCATTCAAAATATTTGGTGTCTTTTCCTATGCAGCCCCTACTCTATGGAACTGATTTCTACAATCAGTGTGAGAGGCTCCTTCTCAGGATAGCTTTAAGAAAAGGAAACATCCACAACATCCAATGGCTCTAAGATCATCAGTTGCTAAGACTGTTAAAGTGCAACAAGATAAAAGTAAGGAATACTCTGATGTGAAACACAGTGCTAGAGAAGTTCACTGTCAGCCTGGATCTCTAGAGTTTAGAGACCTGTAATACTGAAACAAGGCAAGGAGGATCTTACATCTATGAACTATCTGATGGACATATATGGAATACCAGCCATATTGCACCTGTTAGGCAGGACTTGTTAGATGTTTCATTTGATGAAGGATATGATCATATTACGACTAATGACCAAACTGGAGGACAGGAAACATAATTAACCAGACATACTCAAAGAGTCAGAAGACTACCTCGGTGTACAAAGGACTAAGTGATGTACTTAACTTCTATAGTATTGACTTGTATTATAATTTGATATTAGCACACTTGACGTTTTTTAAAGTAGCTTTTGTAACGAGAGGAGAATATGCATTGCTCATCCATCTGGCCTAGAGATGGCATTGTTATACTTGTATTGCTGTATAAAAGTATCTAGAATGTGGTGGGTCATTGGCTCCTGTTATGCTCTAGCTAGGAACAAAGAGTGAAGACACTGCTTATGTAGAGAGTTGGTGAATCCTGTAAATAAACCTAGTTTTAGTTATCCTGCCTCAGTGTGATTTGCCTTCTTAAAACAGAAGGTATTTGCGATAATTCAGCTTTAAGTGAACATCTGTAGTTACCCACAATGCACGGCTACTGAATATGCAAATTATCTCATCATGTCCCGGAAGCCAGGCTTACATCCAGAACCGCTGGTGTATAGCAAGCCCAGGGCCAGGTCGAAGCAGAGGCAAGAGAAGCTCCAGCCTCAGGGCGAAGTGTAGGAGGGGGCGCAAAACTCACTCAGCTATCATTCCCCATTCCCCTATTGTGATTGAAGCAGAGAAAAATAAGAAAAGGAGATACATGGCAGTGACTGCAAGCCAGTTAACTAGAAATTAAGGTTTTGGGGGTTCTGGGGCACCTCTTAGTGTAATAGCAATCAGTGTGTGACAGCCGGGTGGGAGGGATGTAAGGGTGCACTTTGGTGTCTCAGTCTTGGGTGCTGGAGGACTTTGTCTTGGCTCTGAGCAAGCCTATAGTTTTAGTGGTTTTCGGATCACCCCGAGCTGCTTAGGTACTCTGTTATCATGCCTCAGTGACTACTGAACACAACTCCATGTGCTTAATCTCCCATATTCCAAGTGCAGCAGCTTCTTTCTTTCATGTACAATAGATGCTCTCTTACTAGCACAGCATTTCCTTACACCTCACCCATCACCAGACTCTCTCCTCTTCTACACTGTAGGCTACATGACCTTTGCAGACATTTTTCCCTGCCTGCTGATGATCAGGAGATAATAATCTCATGTCTATGGTCAACTTTGAAAATAATGAAATTATTTTTGTGTGTTTACTGAATGGTTCAGTGAGTTTTTGATTTTTGAAAATTATGCTTCGTGTTGTACTACAGTATATGCACCTGATCAATTCCTAATTTGAGAAAAACATCCTTTTTCATATATCTTACGTGGAATTTTAATGATATCAGAACTGCAATAAAAACTTTAAAGGCAAAAAGTGTCACTTTATATTATATCTGAGCAATGGCCACATACAAAAGTAAATTTTTATTATATGAGAAGTGCAGTCTGACAGAATTAAGAGAAATACAGTAACACAGAAATGTTCTAAAGTTAAAGACGTTCTGGGCTTTTTCTACGGCCCTTTCTTTCAGCAGTCCTTTCAAAGTTTGTACGGTACCTGAGCTTTCATTTTTGAGTTCAGTCAGCTCAGTTGTACAACCTTTTAACATGTTTTCACATCTTTTCATCGTATATTATATTTCAAAGGATAACATATGCTACAGAGGGACTGTGAATAGGCCAGTGAAGTTCCTAGTGTACTGGTCAGGGTCATGTCAAGTTTGAAATATGAATCAGATTTCTTGATTGTTGAATACATTGATTGGACAAGAAGATGACTACCATGCTCCTTCAATGCTCCGAGAAGTGACATTAGCAACATGACTTTTATTTGCAAAAAAAAATTTTTTTCAAAAATTCCTACAAGTATAAAATTGCATTCTTACCTTTGCCAGACAGCATTAACTTCTTAAAGCAGATTCTAACTCTGGAAATGAATTTATGGATAAAGTATAAGGTATTCATCTGTAGTTAATGAAAGAAAATGTTTATCTTCTACCTAAAACGTAAGATTCAGATTTTTGTATCTTGCCCAGATTTTTCTCTGCCTGCCCACTGCAGTGAGGGTTCAGAAGTCCCATGAAGGCTGGTGACCTTAATGGATGAAAGTGTGTCATGGTTAGAGGAGTGAAGAACTGAGTGTGATAACCTACAACACAGAGTCACACTAAAGACAACTGTGCCCAATAATTATTTTAGGATGTTTGTACTTACATGTCACCAATTGTACAGTCCTCTCTTTTTAAGACAATGATCAGACATTACACATTTATGTCCTAACTATCATTAAAATCATGATCCAGGTCTGCTAGTTGGAGGCATCTTGTTTTTGTATTTTGTTATAGCTTGTGAAACAATATCATATTTATATTACATCCTGTTATAAGAAGGTATTTCTGCATTTTACAACAATAATGGAAAACCTTTTTCTTCCTTTTGACTCCTTCAATATAACTTGTCCAGTTATACCACAAACGCTCCTGGTCACACTTAGCTTGTACTGAAATCTGCCATCTTGCATTGTTATGTGATACCTAGTTCAGTTGGAAAGTTTTGCAGCCAGGAAAATGCAATGATAACAGTAGGTGTTTGATATAATTCAGATTAAATTGAGAAAATAAGATATCCCATCATGCATCACAGCTAAAAGAGTTATAAAAATAGGTGTGATGTATCTGCATTAAACACTCACACCGATTTTAATCCCCTAGCCCATGATATCTCTACAGTTAGTTCCAAAACTCTAATCCTAATGCCCTCCGGCGTAGACAAACCCTTATCACATACCTCTAACCAAATCTATACATCCTACCAAACAAGTGAAGGTGCTTGGCAGATATTTCTGTGCAAAAACGTGTGGGCTTGAGAAGAAACATTGCTACAGCATGTGCCAAAACTTGTCTTTCCAACTTTGGATTATTTGTTTATTACATACATCTTTGATATAGAAAACAATTGATATTTTGCACATAAAGGTGCAAGCATACACAATTAGGGCCAGCAGGTTTTGAAAACTATGAGCAAATTGAGTGCTTGATCTCTCATACTCCATGGGAGAGTTGAATTTGGGACATAATTAGCCAATCCAAATTGCATGTGTGTACACACCCTAAGCAGCTAAGCTATCTTTTATTCATTACAGCAGCTCAGCAACACAATAAACAGGGTAATTCAATAAGAAAATCAATATTGTATAAAAGTACAACAAGGCTTTTAAGCAGAGAGAACAAATATACTGTACATGCACACCTACTCAGGACTTACCAATCTGCATCAAAGTTAATTGGAGCAGATTCATCACAACCAAATGAAAAACGCAGCACAAACAGTTGTTTCACTTTTGCAATAGTTTTAGTTTTCCCAGTGGCATACCTACCACAAGGCTGCAGGTGTTCACAGCATGGCTAGGGGTGTTGCTATGGTGCTGAGCCACTGTGTTCTTCCACCTGGGACCTTTTTCATAGTTCGGACAACATTCGGGAAATTAGTAGCGGGCAGTGCATGGGACTGTACTACTTCCTGCACTAGGTGTAGCACCGCTCCCCCTTCCTGTCCCGTGGGCAATGTATTTCCTTGCTCTCTACACACAGCCTGCAGTGAGTAAATGTGCAAAGCAGCAGGGTGAGTAGAGAGAATGATTGCTGTGCTGCAGCTTGGACATTCGCAGGGAGAGGTGGCAGGATGTGTTTAGTGCTTCAGAAGTTGCCTGTCATTGGTAGGCATGTACACTGGCTGCTGTAATACCAGAGTGCCCTAGACTATTGATTATTTATCCTGATCAGAGTAATTAATCAATAATGCAGGGCAGTATGCTGTTGCAGAAGCTAGTGATACAGGTGCTGACAGACAAATTCTGTAGTGAGCAGAGAAGCAAGCTCCAGGTAATTTACATTAGCTTGATTGCTGATAATCTTATCTCTTTTCCCAGCTCCCATTCCCTTCCTGTTGTCTTCCCCCATGACACTTTCCTCTTTCCAGATTTCAGTGGCTTCTTTTAACAGCATGTCCCTCCCCAACAGCACTGGTGATTGTCTGCAGTCCTGATTAGAGTCCTTCCTGCCATTTCTCCTCTCCCACCAGCCTCTCTGTCTTGTGCCCCCTCTTTTGTATGTCCCCCTTTTCTGACTGTCCTCAAAGGAGCTCACAATCTAATCATACCATAGTCATAGTCTTATGTCCTACCATATTAATTAGCACTGACATCTTCTGCAGCATTGTACAGAGTTTCATAACGATTAGCTCCATCCACATTCTGATGACTTCTTTTCCCCAAAAATCCCCCAAAATTTGCAGCAACATGCTCGGCGGTCCAAAACCCGTCAACCATCCTATGAAAAAAATTGCTTGTTTTGGGAAGGTCTGTAAAGAATCAGCACCTGATGTCAAATTCCCTAGGCATGCCACTGAGATTTCTCTCCATTTTGCATGCACTTGTACCTGTCTGATAATAAAAGCCCCAGTGATTTTTTGGCTATCTATAAAAAAACTCCTTCAATCTCGTACTGGCATGTTCCCAGTTATATGTACTAGTACGGGGGGAGGGGAGGTCTCAGCTTGAGAGCAGAAAGGAGTTATTATTATTTAGTATTTATATAGCACTGACATCTTCCACAGCGCTGTACATATATAGTCTTGTCACTAAATATCCCTCAGAGGAGTTCACAATCTAATCCCTACCGTAGTCCTATCCCTATGTATGTATCGAGTAGTGTATGTATAGTAGTCTAAGGTTAATTTCTAGGGTGAAGCCATTTAACTTATCTGTATGGTTGGGATGTAGGAGGAAACTGGAGTGCCTGGAGGAAACCCACACAGACACGGGGAGAAAATACAAACTCCTTGCAGATGTTGACTTGGCTGCCTAGTAAAGTCTGCTAGTATTAAAGATGAGTAGCGGCAAAGAAGTCAGAAAGTATTCTAGTCCCTACATTCATCACAGATTTTGGGAAACAAAAGACACAGAATTGTCTTATATTTGCTTTCACTAACCGCTACCCGACCTCCACCCGCAGCCTGCTACCCGCAACCCGACCCCCATTTTCATCTGCAACTTCCTCAGCCCAAGTTCTCATCTTGCTATCAAGCAAGTATAAGATAATAAACCGGGACTGCTGAACTGCTATAGCTGATCTGAAGAAAGGACATGCATTCAAAATTTTGCAATTGTGCAAGAAAGTCGGAAAATACTTCTTGCTTCCATTATAACGAGTTAGGGAAGCAAGATGTGCATCCCTTCTTGGTTGTAGGGAAACAAGGCTAGCAGGTGATGCCGGTGCTAGGAGCAACGGAGAGATAGAATCAACATTAGTCACTCAGTGTTGCACACATTGACTCAAAGAGCGATCATTCAAATTCTCATTCCATGCATCAATTAAAGGAGTCACAAAATCATGCACACACAGATTCATTTCAGTCAAAGAAAAAGCAGACTCAATGCATGCATGCAAAATTATGTCACTCTTAGCGGTGTAAAATTCATAGAAATATTCTCGATCATTCTCCAGATCATAAATCAAGCCTTCAGTTTCCCATTTTTTAAACGGAGGATCCCATTCATTCTTGTCAGGAATTAGACAATTATTCTGGACATCATTCTCAGCTTGAACAGTCTGTAGGAAGCTAGCTGGAGTGGACTTGGCTTGGTTTACTCCTGACAGATAATCAACTTGACTAACTGGATCATTACCAGGGTATTTCCTATTCTTAAGAATGTCCAGTACTTGCAATAATTGTTTAACTGCAGTATATGTAAATGTTCCTTGCTGCACAAACAATGTTGATTTGCTTAATACTCTGTAATATTTCCTCATAAGAATATTCAGACAACTCTTTTAACCACTTGAGGACCACAGTCTTTTCGCCCCTTAAGGACCAGAGCCTTTTTTTCCATTCAGACCACTGCAGCTTTCACGGTTTATTGCTTGGTCATACAACCTACCACCTAAATGAATTTTACCTCCTTTTCTTGTCACTAATACAGCTTTCTTTTAATGCTATTTGATTGCTGCTGCGAGTTTTAGTTTTTATTATATTCATCAAAAAAGACATGAATTTTGTCAAAAAAATGACTTTTTTAACTTTCTGTGCTGACATTTTTCAAATAAAGTAAAATTTCCTATACATTTGAGCGCGAAAGTTATTCTGCTACATGTCTTTGATAAAAAAAAAAAACATTCAGTGTATATTTATTGGATTGGGTAAAAGTTATAGCGTTTACAAACTATGGTGCCAAAAGTGAATTTTCCTATTTTCAAGCATCTCTGACTATTCTGACCCCCTGTCATGTTTCATGAGGTGCTAAAATTCCAGGATAGAATAAATACCCCCCAAATGACCCCATTTTGGAAAGAAGACATCCCAAAGTATTCAGTGAGAGGCATGGTGAGTTCATAGAAGATTTTATTTTTTGTCACAAGTTAGCGGCAAATGACACTTTGTGACTAAAAAAAAAATAAAAAAAATTTTCATTTCTTCTAACTTGCGACAAAAAAACCTTGAAGTGTCTACTTTCCAAAATGGGGTCATTTGTGGGGTGTGTTCACTGTCCTGGCATTTTGGGAGGTGCCTAATTGTAAGCACCCCTGTAAAGCCTAAAGATGCTCATTGGACTTTGGGCCCCTTAGCGCAGTTAGGCTGCAAAAAAGTGCCACACATGTGGTATTGCCGTACTCAGGAGAAGTAGTATAATGTGTTTTGGGGTGTATTTTTACACATACCCATGCTGGGTGGGAGAAATATCTCCGTAAATGACAATTTTTAGGTTTTTTTTTACACACAATTGTCTATTTACAGAGATATTTCTCCCACTCAGCATGGGTATGTGTAAAAATACACCCCAAAACACATTATACTACTTCTCCTGAGTACGGCGATACCACATGTGTGGCACTTTTTTGCACCCTAACTGCGCTAAGGGGCCCAAAGTCCAATGAGTACCTTTAGGATTTCACAGGTCATTTTGCGACATTTGGTTTCAAGACTACTCCTCACGGTTTAGGGCCCCTAAAATGCCAGGGCAGTATAGGAACCCCACAAATGACCCCATTTTAGAAAGAAGACACCCCAAGGTATTCCATTAGGAGTATGGTGAGTTCATAGAAGATTTTTTTTTTCACAAGTTAGCGGAAATTTTAATTGTGTTTTTTCACAAAGTGTCATTTTCCGCTAACCTGTGACAAAAAATAAAATCTTCTATGAACTCACCATACTCCTAACGGAATACCTTGGGGTGTCTTCTTTCTAAAATGGGGTCATTTGTGGGGTTCCTATATTGCTCTGGCATTTTAGGGGCCCTAAACCGTGAGGAGTAGTCTTGAAACCAAATGTCGCAAAATGACCTGTGAAATCCTAAAGGTACTCATTGGACTTTGGGCCCCTTAGCGCACTTAGGGTGCAAAAAAATGTCACACATGTGGTACCGCCGTACTCAGAAGAAGTGTCACACATGTGGTATCGCCGTACTCAGAAGAAGTAGTATAATGTGTTTTGTGGTGTATTTTTACACATACCCATGCTGAGTGGGAGAAATATCTCTGTAAATGACAATTGTTTGATTTTTTTTACACACAATTGTCCATTTACAGAGAGATTTCTCCCACCCAGCATGGGTATGTGTAAAAATACACCACAAAACACATTATACTACTTCTCCTGAGTACGGCAATATCACATGTGTGACACTTTTTTGCAGCCTAGGTGCACTAAGGGGCCCAGCTTCCTATTCACAGGTCATTTTGAGGCATTTGTTTTCTAGACTACTCCTCACGGTTTAAGGCCCCTATAATGCCAGGGCAGTATAGGAACCCCACAAGTGACCCCATTTTAGAAAGAAGACACCCCAAGGTAATCCGTTAGGTGTATGGTGAGTTCATAGAAGATTTTATTTTTTGTCACAAGTTTGTGAAAAATGACACTTTGTGAAAAAAACAATAAAAATCAATTTCCGCTAACTGTTGACAAAAATAAAATCTTCTATGAACTCGTCATACACCTAACAGAATACCTTGGGGTGTCTTTTTTCTAAAATGGGGTCACTTGTGGGGTTCCTATACTGCCCTGGCATTTTACGGGCCCAAAACCGTGAGTAGTCGGGAAACCAAATTTCTCAAAATGACTGTTCAGGGGTATAAGCATCTGCAAATTTTGATGACAGGTGGTCTATGAGGGGGCAAATTTTGTGAAACCGGTCATAAGCAGGGAGGCCTCTTAGATGACAGGTTGTATTGGGCCTGATCTGATGGATAGGAGTGCTAGGGGGGTGACAGGAGGTGATTGATGGGTGTCTCAGGGGGTGGTTAGAGGGGAAAATAGATACAATCAATGCACTGGGGAGGTGATCAGAAGGGGGTCTGAGGGTTTGGCCGAGTGATCAAGAGCCCACACGGGGCAAATTAGGGCCTGATCTGATAGGTAGGTGTGCTAGGGGGTGACAGGTGGTGACAGGAGGTGATTGATGGGTGTCTCAAGGTGTGATTAGAGGGGGGAAATAGATGCAAGCAATGCCCTGGTGAGGTGATCAGGGCTGGGGTGTAAGGGCGTTCTGAGGGTGTGGGCGGGTGATTGGGTGCCCTAGGGGCAGATTAGGGTCTAATCTGATGGGTATCAGTGACAGGGGGTGATTGATGGGTAATTAGTGGGTGTTTAGGGTAGAGAACAGATGTAAACACTGCACTTGGGAGGTGATCTGACATTGGATCTGCGGGCGATCTATTGGTGTGGGTGGGTGATCAGATTGCCCGCAAGGGGCAGGTTAGGGGCTGATTGATGGGTGGCAGTGACAGGGGGTGATTGATGGGTGGCAGTGACAGGGGGGGATTGATGGGTGATTGACAGGTGATTGATAGGTGATCAGTGGGTTATTACAGGGAAGAAGAGATGTAAATATTGCACTGGCGAATTGATAAGGGGGGGGGGGTCTGAGGGAAATCTGAGCGTGTAGGCGGGTGATTGGGTGCCCGCAAGGGGCAGATTAGGGTCTGATTTGATGGGTAACAGTGACAGGTGGTGATAGGGGGTGATTGATGGGTGATTGATGGGTAATTAGTGGGTGTTTAGAGGAGAGAACAGATGTAAACACTGCACTTGGGAGGTGATCTGATGTCGGATCTGCGGGCGATCGATTGGTGTGGGTGGGTGATCAGATTGCCCGCAAGGGGCAGGTTAGGGGCTGATTGATGGGTGGCAGTGACAGGGGGTGATTGATGGGTGGCAGTGACAGGGGGTGATTGATGGGTGATTGACAGGTGATTGACAGGTGATCAGTGGGTTATTACAGGGAAGAAGAGATGTAAATATTGCACTGGCGAATTGATAAGGGGGGGTCTAAGGGCAATCTGAGCGTGTAGGCGGGTGATTGGGTGCCTGCAAGGGGCAGATTAGGGTCTGATCTGATGGGTAACAGTGACAGGTGGTGATAGGGGGTGATTGATGGGTAATTAGTGGGTGTTTAGAGGAGAGAACAGAAGTAAACACTGCACTTGGGAGGTGATCTGATGTCGGATCTGCGGGCGATCTATTGGTGTGGGTGGGTGATCAGATTGCCCGCAAAGGGCAGGTTAGGGGCTGATTGATGGGTGGCAGTGACAGGGGGTGATTGATGGGTGATTGATGGGTGATTGACAGGTGATTGACAGGTGATTGACAGGTGATCAGGGGGGATAGATGCATACAGTACACAGGGGGTGGGGTCTGGGGGGGGGGGTCTGGAGAGAATCTGAGGGGTGGGGGGGTGATCAGGAGGGAGCAGGGGGCAGTTTAGGGTTAAAAAATAAATAGCGTTTTTAGATAGTGACAGGGAGTGATTGATGGGTGATTAGGGGGGTGATTGGGTGCAAACAGGTCTGAGGGGTGCTGTGGGCGATCAGAGGGAAGGGGGGGGGCAGGATCAGTGTGCTTGGTGCAGACTAGGGTGGCTGCAGCCTGCCCTGGTGGTCCCTCGGACACTGGGACCACCAGGGCAGGAGGCAGCCAGTATAATAGGCTTTGTATACATTACAAAGCCTATTATACACTATCTGTGCGGCGATCCGGGTGCTAGTAACCTGCCGGCGCTTCCGGACGGCCGGCGGGTTACAGCGCGGGGGGGGGGGGGGGGCGGCGGAGCCAGTTGTCGGCGGCTGATCGCGTCACGAATGACGCGATCGCCGCATAACCACGCCCGCCGCCGCCACCGCCGATGGGCTTATTGCGGTCGTTTGGGCCCAGCCCTTGCCGCCGCCCATCGGCTTAAGGCGGTCGGCAAGTGGTTAAACAACAATCTTTATTCTCCCTGGCTAGCAAGGAAAGTTCATTGGTAGTTTCATAAGTCCATTAGACTCCCATGCATGACAACTGAATTTCATTATCTGCTAATGACAGAGTCTGACTATGGGTCTGATGCGCAGCCGCTATGGGCAACAGCACTGCTGGTTGTGAGTACGCAAATTCCCACACAGCTGAATGGTAATCATTTAATCCTGAGCTGACTTGATTACCATTTTCTAGCTGAAAGGCTATCATAACAAATGCATGCAGTACTATGCAACAACATGCATGCAGGAAATCCAGGCCTATCTGGTTGCAGTTCAACTGCAGCAAACCACAGGAGGAATCTTGACAGCATCCTGAACTGCTCTGAACTGCAGAGTGATTGCAAATGACAATAAGACTCACTGCGAATGCGCAACGGAATGCAAGCAGACAAGTCAGAACTGCCCAGTTGCAGCTCCACTGCAAGCGACAGAACATGCTAAAGGAGAGATCCTGACAGGGGTCCTTCACAGTGAGAATGATGAAAATCTGGAATATCTTACCTCAGGAAGTAGTTATGGCAAACTCTATATCTGCATTTAAAGAGGGCTTGGATGCTTTCCTTGCATTAAAGGGCTTTCCACAGCTATAATTTTTAGGTACCGTATATTCCGGCGTATAAGACGACTTTCTGAACCCTGAAAATCTTCTGCAAACTGGGGGGTCGTCTTATACGCCGGGTGTCAGGTGCGGGGTGTCAGTATTGTGCCAGGCAGAGCTTACCGGTTGCAGCAGCCTCGGCGGAAAGGTCCGCTCGTGTCCTGGGTTCTTCTATGTCCTCCACTGTCCCCCAGCATCATTCATGTCCACGTCCCGTGTGTTTGAAAAATCAAAGCTGCAATACCATAGCGTCTTGCGAGCAGCCGCTCGCGTGGGTAACAGGGCAGCTTCCTTGTTCCGGGTCACCTGACTGGTGACGTGCATAGGAAGAGGAAGACACTTATTTGTGAAGCGCATGTCACCAGTCAAGTGACCCAGAACAAGGAAGCTGCCCGGTTACCCAGGCGAGCGGCTGCTCGCAAGACGCTATGGTATTGCAACTTTGAGTTTTCAAACACACAAGACGTGGACATAAATGATGCAGGGGGACAGTGGAGGACATAGAAGGACCCAGGACACAAGCGGACCTTTCTGCCAAGGCTGATTCAAACGGTAAGCTCTGCCTGGCACAAATCCTGACACCCTGCACCTGACACCAAATTCTTAAGAATCACAGCCTGATCTCTTTTCCCTCCCCTGGATGACTGCGGCACCCAGTATTATGCAAAAGGTGTATACAGGGTTGGGCCAGGAGGATGGAGGAGGCAAGATCTGAAGAGGGGTAGTCTTAAACGGCGAATATATGCCAAACTCTTTATTTTAACTGGAAAAGTTGGGGGGTCGTCTTATACGCCGGGTCGTCTTATACGCCGGCATATACAGTAATTCCCAGAAGAGTTGATTCAGGGATTTATCTGACTGCCATCTGGAGTCGGGCAGGGATTTTTCCCGTTTAAGGCTAATTGGCCCAGGCCTTGTAAAGTTTTTTTGCCTTCCCATGGATCAACTGGGATATGTGCAGGTTCAGCATGGTGTTTTATTTTACTTTTTTCTGGTTGGACTTTATGGACAAATGTCTTTTTTCAACCAAACTAACTATGTAACTATGAGGTTCCACATTGAGCTTCCAGTGACCAGTATGAGTATGAGAGCTATAACACCAAACTTAACATACCTGCTCACCATTCACACCCGAAACCATGTAAGCCTAACACGTAACATGACACTGGTAAGGGAAAATGTCTAATTGGGCAGAATTTTTACATTCTTAAATTGGGGAGGACTCACTTTTGTTGCCAGCGATTTACACATTAACCACTTCGCCGCCCGGGTACAGTATATCTACGCTCCTTTTAACTTAATTTTCCCGCCCTGAGTGTAGATATACGCACCCCCGCCGCTACCGCCGATGTCTGCGCTCCCACTCGCACGTGCGCACGCACGTGCACGCCGCCGCCCGCTCGCCTGGAGATCAATGAACGGGAAAAACCATTCCCGTTCGTTGATCTAAGCCCCCCAGCAATGATCGACTGCTTCTATGAGAAGCAGAGCGATCATTGTGAAAAAAAAAAAGTTTCCCAGCCTCACTGAACTTCCTGTAAGCGTACTTCCTACGCTTACAGGATGCAGTTACAAAAAATGACTGTGGCCATCTTGTTACCAAAAAGTAAAACTACAGTCATATGCACTTTTCATATACAAATACATTCTATTACATTATAAATTAACTCATTAACTCCCACACTCCCCAATTGTTACCATTTTTTTTAATTAAAAAAAAAATTACAATAAAAAAAACATAAATAGTTACCTTAGGGACTGAACTCTTTAAATATTGATATCAAGAGGGTATAACACTGTTACTTTATAAATTATGGGCTTGTAATTAGGGATGGTCGCAAAACTGAAAAAATGCACCTTTATTTGCAAATAAAATATTGGCACCAAACATTGTGATGGGGATATAATTTAAATGGTGTAATAACCAGGACAAATGGGCAAATAAGTTACATGGATTTTAATTACAGTTACATGCATTATTTAAAAACTATAATGGCCGAAAACTGAAAAATAATGATTTTTTTTCCAAATGTTTTCCTATTTTCCCATTAAAACACATTTAGAATAAAATAATTCTTGGCATAATCTCCCACCTAAAGAAAGCCTAATTGGTGGCGAAAAAAAAAGATATAGTTCATTTCATTGTGATAAGTAATTATAAAGTTATAGGTGAATGAATGGAAGGAGCGCTGAAAGGTGAAAATTGCTCGGATGCTGAAGAGGTAAAATCCCTCAGTTGTGAAGTGGTTAATAACTGTGTTGAGTTATTTTGATAGGACAAAACTGTTATACAAGCTGTGCACTACTTTATATTTTCTCAAAGTGTCATATCTTCAGTGTTGTACCATGAAAATGTATACAGTAATAACATATTTATAAAAGATGTCAGAGTTGTACTTACTTTTGTGACATACTGTATATAGAAATATAAAATATAAATTATTTTAAATAATTGCATACAGAAAACATCAGCAACTATGCTAACGAATACTGAACGTTTAACTTCCACTGAAATATTGTGTACATCTAAAGTCCATGCTTATATTTAGCTTATTTCAGAACATGTGCTTTGCTTAAAGGACCACTATCGCGAAAATTGTAAAACTTAAAATACACGTAAACACATACAAATAAGAAGTGCGTTTCTCCCTGAGTAAAATGAGCCATGAATTACTTTTCTCCTATGTTGCTGTCACTTACAGTAGGTAGCATAAATCTGGCAGAACTGACAGGTTTTGGACGAGCCCATCTCCTCATGGGGGATTCTCAGGGGTTTGTTAATTTTCAAAAGCACTTAGTGAATGGCAGTTGCTCTGTACAACTGCCAAACAAGTATGCAGTGAGCAGGGAGGCTGGCCAGCATGATTGTAAAAATCCTTTTCAGGGAAATTCTTTATAAAGAATAAAAGCCTTGCTGAGAATCCCCCATGAAGAGATGGACTAGTCCAAAACCTGTCAGTTCTGTCAGATTTCTACTACCTACTTTAAGAGACTGCAACATAGGAGAAAAGTTATTTATGGCTCATTTTACTCTGGCAGAAACATACTTCTTATTTGTACGTGTTTACATGTATTTTACATTTTACGATTTACAATTTTGCAATAGTGTTCCATTAAAGAGAAACTCCGACCAAGAATTGAACTTAATCCCAATCAGTAGCTGATACCCCCTTTTACTTGAGAAATCTATTCATTTTCACAAACAGACCATCAGGGAGCGCTGTATGACTGATATTGTGGTGAAACCCCTCCCACAAGAAGCTTTGAGTACCGAGATACTACTGGCAGTTTTCTGTCTGTGAACCTTGTTGCCTTGTGGGAAATAGCTGTTTACAGTTGTTTCCAACTGCCAAAACAGCATACAGCAGCTACATCACTTGCCAGCAGTAAAAATGTCACCATGTAATAAATGTCAGAATATAAATCAGGGATTTAAAAGATTTTACAATGGGCAAACACTGACTAAATCATTTATACATAATTTTTTTACATACTTTTTTTATTACATTATTTTCACTGGAGTTCCTCTTTAAATCTTAAGTATATACTGTGTCTGTGTACTATAGAAAAATGGTATCACACATATACAGTAAGTACTTCGGCATGCTGAAGAATACTTGCCCCTATTTCCTCTGTGATTTAATGGACTGCATGCATTAACAAACTCAGTTCTGCACGTGCAGCAGTCGTAGTGCAACATCAGATTGAGACATTCAAAGCTGTATGTAAGCAAAACGAACATGCAAGGGAGTTTGTGGCTCTTCTTATCCTTTAGCCATTAGAGAACAGACTGAAGAAAACACAGGAAACAAAAGTGAATTTGAAGCATAGGCTTTATGTGTGTAAAAAGAACAGTGTGAAGAGTAGATTAGATGTATGAGCATTTTCTGAACTCCCTTTTTTTCTTTGTTCGGTAGAAGGCAAACTGCTGCTTCATCTCCCTCCAGCAACTGATAATATGATTCAAAAACATCAGAGGGAATCTAACCCAAGATAGGTGCAGCACTGGAGGGAGCTTGCTATCCTTTGTTTTACAGTGTGGTTCCGCTTAGGATCTTGGAGTATTTGCAAGCAACATCTTATTTCATGGCCCTGCTTCTTAATTTGAGAGATTAAACTTAATGCTATCCAAGGGGCTTTTCTATGAAGGTGGTTAACATAGTCATATTGGCACAGAAAATCAATTAAGGCTCTGACAGCTTTTTCGGATCATATGATGGCCACACTAGCTCAACTGAACTATCAAATAAGGAATTAAAATGTAGACCTTACATTCTGCAGTGTTGAAATGACCTGTTATTTCTTTTAGGTATAGCGTGATTTAATTTTGCGTGCCTTTGTTTATTCCTTTTGATCATTTGAGATCATGAAATGTGTTTGTAAAATTAAACAAAAGCATACAATTACCTTAAGATATTTGTAGCTATAAAGTTTGTTTGGCCTATGATTAGTTGTGCCAGTAGGATTATTGGTCCTAAATCACTAATAGATCCCAATGCTGGAGATCATAGGAGATCCTGCAGAGGATTTCTGGATATATTTTATGGCTAGGGTCACAGTAACAATTGTGTAAGGGCCTGTACACACTGCTGCGCTTTTAAAATCGCATGCGATTTTTAAATCGCAAGCCTTTATGAGAATAGAAAAAGCGCATCGCGCCAGTGTATACAGGTCTTCATGATTTTCATTATTTTTCAAAAGACCTTGCGATTAAAAAGCACTTGCGATTTGAAAAGCGCAGCAGTGTGTACATGCCGTTAGAGTGGGAAAGCCTTGCCGCATGATTACCCAAGCATTGCATACAGTGAAGCATACAGTTAATGAAAAGTATGCTTCATTGTACTGTTAAACTGGCATTATACTGTAAACGCCCTGCATGTGGGATGTTAGGATGCTGCCAATATGCACTGCAATAGCCCACTGTGAACCTAGCCTAAAAAAAATGTCCACTTATAGGAGAGAAACTTTTGTTTTGGTTCTTCCAGACCATATATGGGATTGCTGAGAGATTAGTTAATTGGCACATATCTGCAGTGAGACATGTATTTCATACATTTATTTAATAAATATAGACATAGCCAGTAAGTTAGCCTTACAGGCACCACATTATTATCTAATATGATATGATATGATATGATATAGTGAGAGTAGAAAAATCTTGCCATTTAATAGCAGACCTTTTTTTTTATTATTATTATCATTATTATTTTCTAAATCCAGGTAGGTTTTGTAAGATGACTTATGTAGTAGGAGAAATAAAGCAGGGTGTGCTAAAGCGGAAAAGGAAAAATCAATTAAAACAAAAGAAAATTAAATAACAAAGTGATGCAGAGGGAGACTAAAACATTGGATGGATAGCACACAGAAAGAAAAAACATAATTAAAACAAAGTTAATGCTGCAAACTGGTCCCTCAACAACGCAGCAGTTCCCAAATGTTTCCCTGATGTGATGTGCATTGTGACAGCAGGGGCCTATCTTTTATTTATGTATTGTATTTATAAAGTGCCAACATATCACACAGCTACCTTTTCCTCCATACCAATGCAGAGATCATTGTAGTAAAAACACATGGATGTAATGCAAAATACATGTAAAAAATGCACCTGCGGATGTGGCAGATCAGTGAGCTGCGGCTCTGAAGCGGTTAAAAAGGGTGCAGATGAGAGAGTTACTGCAGTGCAGCAGTGGCTCTGTGAGTGAGGAGGCTGGGAGCCGCAGATTAGAGAGCAGCGACCCTCTCTGTGAGAGCTGTGACAGCTCACTGGCTTACCGATATAGGGTACCCAGCGCCCAATTTACTTCCCTGGCACCACCATAGCCAATAACAACATTGTGTGCTATGGCGGTACCCAAATTAACAGGCTTGCTGTGCTCTCTTTTTAACCGCTTTGTTTACTGTCTCCTTTATCAGGTACTTTCTCCCTCTTTCATGCTCAGTTCCACCTACTGATACTCAATACATATCTAGAGAGGGTCACTAGGGATGGTCAGAAATGCCGATTTCTGATTCCGATGAAATCCTAATTTCAGAAAATGCTGATTACCAACACTGCAACATTAAGACTAGAGATGATCAATGATATGTAAATATTTCTGAGTTCATGAAAATGTACATTTTTTGTAAATTTTATGCAAATATAAGCAGCTTGAAAATGGATCAATCAATTTAATTGTGGGTGGGACATTTTTAAGCTGCATACATATGCAAACAAATTTATATACATTTGCAAAAACATAGAAATATTTGCATTATCATTGACCATCCCTAATTCTGACAGATTTCCAATTCCGATTTCTTCAGAAAGTGTTGTTCTTTGCCAATTCTGTTAAGTTAGGTTATTTAAAAGTGTTTTTTTAATGGAATCTGTAATAGAGCCTGACTCGGAAATACATGGTAGTATTAGACTGATCAAATAATGCAAATCTTTACCACAGAAATCGTATAGAAAAACTCACAGAAAGACCACCTACAGAGAGTATGAACCTAATTATCACCTCCGATGAAACCTTACCCATCATCACCTCAAATCCAAATGAAATAACCCTTGAAAAATACATCACCACCCAACTCAAAGGGAGATCCCGCTTTTATCCTACTGCCTCAAAAGGAAATTTCATTGACACCATCTATTCCCTTGTCCTAGAGGATATACAAACCCTGCACACCAACAATTGTTCCACACTTCTGAACTTTACCCGCCAAGAAAAACTAGCTCTCAACACCTTCAAAAACAATGACAAGATAATCATCAAACAGGCTGACAAAGGTGTGGGGGATTGTTATTCTCAATAAAATTGATTATCTCAAAGAATCAGCTCGACTTCTGAATGACCCCAACTTTTACACTCTTTTACATTCTGATCCCACTACTGACCATAACAAACTTTTAAAAGACTTGATAAATAATGCCTTTTTAAATAATATAATCACAAAAAAACGAAAAAAATGTCATAATAAACCACCAACCAAAAACTCCCTTTTTATTATTTACCTAAAATCCATAAGAATCTTCACAAACCTCATGGCAGACCCATCATTTCCGGAATTGACTCCGTTACTAGTAAGTTATCCCGATTCATAGACTAACACCTTCAAAAACATGTTCAAGACCTGCCCTCCTATCTCAAAGATTCCTAACATCTTATCCAACTCTTAACTACCTACACCTGGCAGTCCGACCTGGTTTGGCTTACCTGTGATGTCACCACTCTATATACAAACATACTACATTCCTTTTGCCTCACAGCAATAGCACATTTCTTGTCCAAAGACCCTCTCATGCCAGCAACCCAACAACAGTTCCTGGCCACTTGCACTGAATTCATACTCTGTCATAACATCTTTACCTTCCAAGATAACATCTAACAACAGACCAACGGGACGGCGATGGGCAGTTTATTCGCACCGTCCTATGCAAATCTCGCAATTGGATACATTGAAACCATCAAATTCCAAAAATGCAACCCCTTCTCCAACAACATTATCTTTTACAGACGTTATATTGACGACCTTATCTTTATTTGGAAAGGTGACCCCACTTTCATTCCCTCCTTCATTGAGTATTAAAATTCTAACCCAGCTGGCCTCCAATTTACATACCATACAGACCCCACTAACATCATCTTTCTCGACTTACATCTCTACATTAAAAACCAACTAAGCAAAACCAAACCCCATTTCAAACCTGTAGATGCCAATAATTATATTCACTTTTAAAGTTTTCACCACTGACCCTGGACTAAGAATATACTATATAGCCAATACCGGAGAATCTATAGAAACTGCACCAACATTAAGACATTCAATACACAATCCAATACCCTGACACAGAAGTTCTTAGCAAGAAAATATGCCCAAAGCAGAGCAAAAACTACCAGTACAACAAAGCCCAACAATAAGCCTAACAAAACCCCTGACACGTTCCCCCATTTCATTACCAAATTTAGCTCCGAACATAACCAAATCAAACAGATCCTCCAAAACAGATGGGAAATCCTACTCCAAGATCCTACCTCCGTACCCTCCTACCCACTATGCCAACCATCACTTACAGAAGAGCTCCCAACCTTAAAAATATCCTGTACGCTTCAGTAGAGAAAAACACTTGGCACACAGCTGGTTAAGTGGGGGGTAAAGCTAGCCCCAATGAATCTTCATTAAGCTTCACCCGTAAGGCAGCACCCAATGGTCAGCTCACAGTCCAAGCATGGAGAAGTGCAGCAAACTTTCAAACAGTGCAGAGCACAAACTTAAACATAAAGCACACAAAAAGAGCGCTGTGCACCTTCTTCCTGCATGTTTTTATTCCATTTCTCAGCCAACAGCCAGCATCAATGACATTGAAAAACAGAACTGTCAAACCTGGATCGATGGGGGTGCCGAGGTGAGCGGGGAAGAGGTGACCAGGGGATGTAAGGACGGCACTACAGCCGTTTCACGCCAGCTGGCGCTTGTTCACGTGCTTTTTTGGACACACGCACGTGAACAAGCGCCAGCTGGCGTGAAACGGCTGTAGTGCCGTCCTTACATCCCCTGGTCACCTCTTCCCCGCTCACCTCGGCACCCCCATCGATCCAGGTTTGACAGTTCTGTTTTTCAATGTCATTGATGCTGGCTGTTGGCTGAGAAATGGAATAAAAACATGCAGGAAGAAGGTGCACAGCGCTCTTTTTGTGTGCTTAAAAATATCCTCGCCCCCAGTCGCTTACATTTACCACCACCCACTGAACCCTCTCCCTCTGCACTAGACCTTGGATCAGGTCCCTGTAACGTACCAGATGCCGAGCATGCCCAATTTTTCCTCAACCACAACCAATTGCAGCTACCATATCAAGGAACCCATCAACTGTCGGTCCAAACATGTTATTTATGTCATCTCATGCCCCTGCAATTTACAGTATGTTGGACGAACAACACAACAAGCTGGCGCTAGAATTGGCCAACACAAAAGGAATATTCTCAACAAATACCCGCTGCACAGTTTATCACGGCACTTCAGCACCACTCAGGACAGCAACCCTAATCTATTCCGGATCACACTCATTGAAAAAAATCACCCACACGCACCTTGACGCTTTCGAACTACTCAAAAAAACGTGAGATGTATTGGATCCAAATCTTGAAAACACTTACCCCGAGTGGGCTCAATGAACAACTCGAGAAAATGTACTAATCACTACCCAACAATATATTGATTTTATGTAGTCCTCTCTTATTAACCACTTGAGCCCAACTGGACAAACATTCTCATCCAGTTGGGCTGCGCGCACTCCCGTGGGCCGCGCACGCTCCCGCCGCCGGCCGTTAGCCCAGCGATCAATTAATGGGATTGTAGATCCCATTCATTGATCAAAGCCTACCGCAGGCTGCGGTTTTTCTGAGTTACAAAAAGTTCCCCATCTTCATTTTTCTTCCTGGAAGCGTACGATCATGCTTCCAGGACTTTTTCACTGTGGCCATCTTGTGACCAAATAGTAAAACTACACACACATCCTTTTTTTTAATAAATAAATAAATACATTTTTTTTACATTTAAAATTAGCTGTTTACCTCCCACTCCAAAAATTACCCACATACAATTCTTAATACAAAAAAAATAAAAATAAATAAATAGTTACCTAAGGGCCCGTTCAGATCAGAAATGCGGATGGCCATGCGTGCGGAACGCGTGCGGACCGCAACGCGTACGAACGCATGGCCATCCGCGTTTGTGTGCGTTGCGTGGCTGATCCCATCACTGAAAAGTGAATGGGACAGCCACGCGTTTTTGCAAAATCTGCGTGCAGCATGCGTTCCCGGACCGCACAGGTCCGGAACGCATGCAGTGTGAACATCAGACATTGCACTCTATGCAATGTCTGATGTCGTGCGTTTTGGCCACCTGCACGCGTTTCCAAAACGCGGCTGGAAACGCGTGCAGTGTGAACGGGCCCTAAGGGTCTGAACTTTTTAAATATGCATGTCAAAGGAGTATGTTAATATAATTTTTTAAATTATGGGCTTGTAAATAGTGATGAACGCAAATTGAAAAAATGCACCTTTATTTCCAAATAAAATATCGGCAGCATACATTGTGATAGGGAGATAATTTAAATGGTGTAATAAGCAGGACAAATGGGCAAATAAAATACATGGGTTTTTGCTACGGTAGCATGTATTAATTTCAAACTATAAAGGCCAAAAAGTGAGAAATAATGATTTTTTTCCATTTCTTTCTTAATATTCCTGTTAAAATTGATTTAGAATAGAATAATTCTTAGCAAAATGTATCACCCAAAGAAAGCCTAATTGGTGGTGGAAAAAAACAAGATATAGACCAATTCACTGTGATGAGTAGTGATAAAGTTATTGGCAAATGAATGGGAGGTGAAAGTTGCTCAGGTGCAAAAAATAAACAACCCATCGGGTTTAAGTGGTTAATTTCACCACTAACGAAATGGGTGATTGAATTTCTCCATTGTCTTTGATTTTAATTCTTATGCAACATACTTCCTCCCCAACCCCCATCTATCCTTTACCTGCCAACTTACCTTAAATCCATTCACCTGCCAACTTACCTATAATTGTCCATCTAATTGCCCTTTTTATTCATAATATATATTTTTATGTTTATGTCTCTTTTTATGTATTCCAATATTTTATAACTGTAACGTACTTCTAATTTATGGACTTGCCAATTTCTTTTATATATCTATGTCTATTTCATGTATCCAAATGTTCAAACCTACTATTTCTTATAACTTTGCCATTGCATATATTTTTACTGTTTCTCCCTTATATTTATGCGCATAGGCTCTCTCCATCCAGCAGAGGGCACCAGTGTAACAACATATGGTCATACAATATGACAATGTTATCATTATGTCTAAGTAATGATTTTTCTGTAAAAATGAATTGCCTAGATGTGTTTTAAATTGTTTAATCATCACAGACAAATAGGTTAAATTAAGAAAACAAACATATATTTTTATAACGCCACGTTCATAGGGCAAAATGCCCTTATCCACTATGGCTGCCGACACACTTCTGCCCAGCATCCACCTAATCCCACACAATACACCTATCCACGCATGCGCATTGTAAACTTCGACTCCGGCCACCACCACCCTTATGTTGCGTGCCTACGTCATCTAGTTCCTCCCCCATAGCCGCGCACATGCGCAATAGGTAGCAGCGCAGTGGCGGCTTCGTACACATAGCCCCATTACATTTCTTCTTACAACATGAGCCTCAACCAATAAGCAGCAATTCTTGCATGCCTCTCACCCGCTGGCCATAACACTTCTCTACCATGTACCATAAAAGAAGTAGCCCTTTCACCTCCCAAAACTTTACCTGTATGTGCTAGGGTTGGTGCACACCAAGTGCAGTTCTGAGCATTTTTTAAAATGCTCGCGGGCTGAAAACCGCTCAGCTAATGGCTAATGAAAGTGAATGGGTTCACAGAGCGGTTGGTTTTTTCCCCAGACACAAACTCGGGTCTTGCAGCATTTTTGCTAGTTTCTGAGGCGATTCTGCCTCAATGTTAAGTATAGAAAAGTGGAAAACCGCTCTGAAAAACGCTAGATCAGAGCGGTTTTCCAAGCGTTTTTGTTACAGTCGCTGTTCAGTTACAGCTTTACTGTAACAAAATATAAAATCTGCTACACAAAAATGCTCCAAAAAACGCTAGGCATGTTTAGAAAATCTCTCTAAACATGCCTAGAAACGCTTTGAAAAACAGCTTAAAAAATCGCTAGCGTTTGCAGATCCGCTAGCGGTTTTTGGTGTGCACTGGCCCCTAATGTTAGTGACTGATGAGTGAAATACTAAAATATGATATAAAGCAGGAGTTAAAGGCAAATTTTGTTCATCAGGATCCAATGTACAAGCAGTCAACAATTCAGCAAGATAAAAAAAAAACACTTCAAAATGTTTATTTCTGGTACATGTGACTTATAGTGCATACTGCTTTTGTCTTATTTTGGTACTTTTTTCCTGCTACATGTTGAAAGTGTATCATATATAAATATATGATGAGGTGTCTCCTGAGATAAGTTTTTCTTGCTTTCGTGCCATAAGTATAATGACCTAGTATATATGTGTGAGCATGTGCCCTATAAACTGTTTTTCTCCTGTCTATATTTCTACAATTGTATAAAATAAGAGCAAAGGCAAGTTTGGGTCTGAAACGACATTTATTTGCCTGCCAGATCAGATGATGGGATAGCCTAAAAATATCAATCTCTTTCACAAAAAGCAGCCCAGCATGACAAATTTATCACCCAAAAAGAGGGATGGCGGATTCAGAAGCTTTCAGCTCATATCTCTTGTAAACATTTTATCATCCCCACCTCCGACCATCATCAGCCACAGCTTGGAAAAGCCAAAGACAAATTGATAGCTAGCCTTCAAAAACTGGGTTATCACAACTGGGTACATTTCATTTATCCTTCCAGGAAAAAAAATACATGCAGACAGTGTAAACATATTTAAATTTCTAGCTATAACACAATGAAGAAAATTGTATGTATATATATATATATATATATATATATATATATATATATATATGTATGTATGTATAAATATACTATATACTGTATATATATATATATATATATTTTGTATTACAGACATGCAGCGTCATGTGATTGTATTTGCCTATTTCGCACTGTCTACTACTACTACTTCTGCATAGAATTTAAGTGATCTCTGTGCGAAACCTAGGGGTGATCCTGGATGGAAAGCTAACACTTCGTCTCATTCTTCCATCTGAGAAATATAGTGAGAATTAAACACCTTGAACCTGGACTACTGCAATGCCGTATTCATCAGATCCCCAGATAAACAACTAATACAGAATGCAGCAGCCATACTCCTAGCCAATGCCCTCCATGGCTCACGCATCTCCCCACTGTACTGCAAACTCTTCACTGGCTGCCAGTAAAAGGAAGAATTCATTTTACATTTTAAGATCTGGCTGCTGACTAGGGATACTCATTACGATTCCATAGAAAGGAAATTTCTGCATTTCCGATCGGAAATCACATTTCCACATCGGAAAGCGTAAATTAGAGTGCGGAATGCGGAATTTGTAGGAAATTGCAGAAATTTCCTGTATGCGATAATCGGTAATTTTAAGACTCAGGATGAATCAGCCAATCAGAGAATGAGGATTTGTATTGTGGTAAGCATTAGTGGAAATTTCCATGGAAATCCTCTGTACCAATAGTCGGTAATCTTAAGACAATCAGAAAACTAGGGATGAATCAGCCAATCAGAGAATGAGGATTTGTAGTGCGGTAAGCTGTAGCAGAAATTTCTGTCGAAATCGGAATATCGTCGGAATACTGCTAAATACCATTGGAATACTACGGTAGCGGAAATCTGCATTGGTGGAAGGCGGAATTTCCATGGAATTGCAAATCGCCAATTCCGACCATCCCTAGTTCTGACCATTCAAGGCTTATTGGAACTATATGCCCCTCCATGCACCCTGCAAATAAGATAAATTTAGTTATTACCAGGATCCACTGAAAATCATTTGTTGCATGGCCTTTTCCCTAGCAGCCCCTACTCTATGGAACTCACTTCCTCAATCAGTGTGAGAGGCTCCTTCTCTCCACAGCTTTAAGAAAACGCTAAAAACCTGCCAATCCTACCAATTCACCAATCCGTGCTCCTGCACAGAAGCAGTACAATCTGGCTCCAGCAAGGCACCTGCACAGTAGAGCGGATCCAAACGGGCTCGGCTATTTCCCTGGAACCCGAGGAAAGCTTGTACTGCACCTGCGCAGGAGCACATATTGCCGACAAACTTGGCAGATTTTCAGGGGCTGCCAGTGCTGGATCCCTGAGGCTGAAGAGGATGGGGCAAGCCTCATTAAGATCCAGAGGCGCCCCCCTCCCAAGGTAAGTACCCCATGGGGCACTTTTTTTTCCTTACAGGTGTACTTTAAAGTTCACCCATCATCTACATTCCAAGTCCTGTATAAATTGCTTTAATATCACAATTTAAATTAACAATATGTTTTAACAGGGGAAAAAAGCAGCGAGGCGTTTACTTTCAACAGGAAAAAGAAATGTCATGGCCCACCATACAAGAGCACTCTGGGAGTTGATAACATTGTTACAAATAAACTGCCTGCAAAGTCATAGGCACATGTGTGCAGATACCACCAAGCAGAGTATTCTGATTCAACCTCCAAGAAAAACACACAACATGGCTGTCCCCATCATTTAAAACAAATAAGGTTTATATTTTTATGTTTGGTACCTCATCTGGGATTATTTAATAGACTGTTTATTTGGTTCTTCATGATCCCATAAATACAAATTGCTAATTTTAGGGACTTACCTGAATGGTCCCGTGTGAGTTTGCTGGGATCCCTGCTGTCCAGGTCTTCTTGTCGCATCTCCTCTTCCTGTGCAGCGCGCACAGCCAGTTGCATCCCTGCGGCTGGGAACATGCATGCATCTTGAAGAATTGAACTGTTCCTGAACCTGTCTTGCCTAGCGTTTTGGTACTTTGAAACTTTCTGATACCCGTTGCCGACCCAGACTGTTGTTTAACCTTGCTTTCTCCCTCCATTGTGGTTCTGGAGGCTTATTTGCCTACCATCCATTCAGCTCCAATACCTTGTGCATTTAAGACCTGGGTGTAACCGAAGTCAGGTGGGTGTTATTTCCTCACCTCCCGTTCAAGCGGGGCGCGTCATATAGGGTGAAGTCTACGGTGAAAGATTGGGGCATTGGAGCTGATCTGTAGATGGATAATCTCCCAGGCCTCACAGCTAACAAATATCTTTCCAGTATAAGGAAGCCAGATATCCATTTTGTGATATACAATACCACTTCTTCAGAGGCAAGAAACACTTAATTATTATATGATTTTGTTGTTAAAACTATTTTATGTGTTAAATCATATTTTATACCACCATAATGAGGGTAGTTGATAAAACAGTGCAATGACTCCATGCTTGTGCATAATAGTGTGAAGCCAAAACCTTTCCAAACCCAATGGTGGGCTGATAACAGGCTAGATATTATTATGATAACAGTGCTTTTTGTCTTGCTACCTACCTATGATTCTCACTTTTCCCATATACTTACTTGGCATTGAGTCATGAACACTTAGCTGAGGCTACAGAGCCCTGCAGCTATTTATATTTCCATGTGAGATGCTATGAAACTTCCTCAATGAATTGTTTCTGCACTTTTATTCCATATGCATTTTAATGGGAATTGATTTTAAGCCAATATAGTTTTAAAATAAAACATGCGACTGTAGATAAAACCTACACATTTTATTTGCCCATTTGTCCCAGTTATTACAAAATTTAAATTATGTTCCTAGGAAAAAGTATAGCAACAATATATTATTTGAATATAAAGGTGCATTTTTTTACGTTTTGTGTTAGTTTAAACTATGTCACTAGTTACTAGCCCTTATTTTCAAAAATAATAGTAATATACCCTCATGACATACATATTAAAAAAGTCCCTAGAGACCCTAAGGTAACTATTTATATATTTTTTTATGTATGTTACATAGTTATTTTGGTTGAAAAAAAGACATACGTCCATTGAGTTCAACCAGAATGTATGTAGGAGGATTTATTTAATTTTATTGTATGTAGGTGTAATTTTACTTTTTGTCCACAATATGTACCCAGACTTTATTCCTGTGTATGTATTTTTATATTTATTTCACAATCACCACTGCCACCTCGCTGATGCTGGTGATCATTCATTACAGGCAACACATGTTCCCATTCACCGAACAGGGTGCTAACAGGTGGTGATGGGTGGGCAGGCGATCGTGACGGAGTACATATAGCTATTCTCCAGGTGCTAAGATAAAGTCTCCAGGGGCGTAGATATACTGCTGCTGGGCACAGAACTGGTTAAATTTTGATTGTCACCAAAAGATCAATGATCAATTAATTATGCAGTTTAGTAAATTACATTTATCAGGTATTCATTAGCCAGAACGTAATGCTACCAGTCTAGTCCAACAAGCACATGAAGATATTGGTTGATAGATGCAGATACTGGTGTATAATTAAATTACATATACTCATCCAGCAGTTCATGCTCAAAGCACTGACACATCATATTGCATGGTAGGGCAGTAATATGCAAGACTCATGAAACAGAGTATTTTTAAATAGTGATGGCCATGTCTAAATGAACTCATGGAGAAGCATGTGATTTGTTTGATCAGCTGATAGATATGCAAGGCTTTGCTGTCATCACATGTTTAGCACATGATCATTCATGACTAGAAAATCAGACTTATCTATATCACCTGACCAAACTGATCCAATGCCTCTCCATGTGTTTTCCTAGACATGACCATCACTATTTGCAAATTGATAGAATTGTATACAGCGCCCTATGGGCCTAATATACAAAAGACCACTAAATGTGCTTTGGGCAAAATTACGAGTACTAATGTCAGGGGGGCACTGCCCGATACACTATTATTACCAGTTGCGTTACTGGAACCATGCAGGAGCGCTATCAGGCTCAAGTTCCGATATTATTAAAAATGCCGGAAAAAAAGGAAAGACTGTAGTATGATAAAATTGGATATAGTATTTTAACTTCTAAGACCTGTGCATGGCAAAATTACCAGCCTTTTGTGCATTCATGTACAAACAGAGCCCCAATCAAATATGCTTGAATACCAAATAAAGCATATGAGGCACACGTAGTCTATACTGAAATTTAGGTTCAACAGTTATCCAGAGTACATAAACAGAAATGTCTCTTTATTGTAAATTGCAGTTTTTTAGGGAGCGCCTCAGTTTAAAGCAGACCCAAACTGAAAATAAGTTTGTAAGATAACTATTTGGATGTGCAGCAGCAATATAATTTACAGCCTCTGCGCAATCTGAAAATCCTATTTTCAGTTTAAAGAGACACTGAAGCGAAAAAAAAATATGATATAATGAATTGGTTGTGTACTATGAATAATTACTAGAAGATTAGCAGCAAATAAAATAATCTCATATTTTTATTTTCAGGTATATAGTGTTTTTTCTAACATTGCATCTTTCTCTAATATGTGCAGATTACACAACACTCAGCATTCAAAATGATTCTTTCAGAGCAGTCTGTGAACTAATGACCTCTCCTCTGTCAGAGAAAAAGTAAACAGTTGAGATAATAAAAGTCAGATAACAGCCCTCTCCACGACTTTGAAAGTCGTAGAGCTTAATGGCTTTTTTGCATAGAGATAACAACTGGAGTTTCTTAACTCTTCCTGTACTAAAAACAATTAGACTGATGTTTCTGATCTTAATGTTTTGTTAGCTGTACTACACATACAAATCATAATATCATAATTTTTTTTTCGCTTCAGTGTCTCTTTAAGGAGTTAAACTTCATCTCTGAATTTTTTAAAGTTTGCATTGCAGCCATTTCAGTGTGATGTAAAATTTAGTTCATTAAGCTACCAGCAAAAAGAGATATTGGTAGTAAAAATGTAATTTTCATGCTTTTGTTATTGGCAGTGTTTCCTCACGGAAATAAAAACTAATTTGCTTCTGTTTACCTTTCCAGGACAGCCTTTCTGCATTCGACTTTATGTTCAGCTGCTTTATTTGCTTACAAATAAAACTGTTCCTTTAACCACCTTACAACCAACTAACGCTAGGTGGCTCCCCCAGGATTGCCTACTGCCGATTGGCGTCAAGTCCTGGAAGTGGAGATTGCAACTGCGCATCCCTGCTTAAGTAACAGTCTCCCAGCAGCGATCACCACTAACAGACTGTTAGACGGTGAAACTGCCATCTATTTACATTGTACATCCCTGCGATCTACTGGGAGCAGCCCTGTCACTCAGCTGTCCCCTGGATAGGCTCCAAACGCGATCCCCTCTCATAGGCTGATGCCTATGAGAGAGGATAGCCCTGATTGGCTGTCGGGGGAGGTATAAATAAAAATAAAATGCGCATTTTTATTAAAAACACAAAACAAATTAATTAATTAATTAATTAAAAAAATAAACAAGTCAGAAAGCTCTGTTGGTGAGCAGAAAGGGGAGGGGGGATGCATCTGTGCGCACAGTTGTATGACTCTGCAGCGAGCTGATAAAGCTGCAGAGCACTGAATTGTAAAAAATAGCCTGGTCACGGGGGGGCTGTGGTCCTTAAGTGGTTAAAGGACTCACGAGATGAAAGATAAACTTAATTTTTACTTACCTGGGGCTTCTTCCAGCCCCAAGAAGTCGTCTGAGTCCCCTGCAGCTCCGGTGGTCCTCGGTGTCCTGCTGGCTGGTCCCTGGTGTCCTATGTGCAGGTACAGTACTCACCTAATGACAATAGCGCATACATGAGTAGTCGGCCAAGCGCCAGCGCATGCGCAGAAGCGCCAACCCGCTAATGGGTCAACAAGCTTGGCGGCCGGCCAGTGGGACACCAGGGACCACCGGAGCTGTGGCAAAAGATTTCTAGGGGCTGGAAGAAGCCTCAGATGTGAAGATACACACAGCCAATCAGATTTGTTTGTTTCACAAACTGCTTCCATTTTCGTGTTATTAATGCCAAGGACCCCAAAACTCACAAACTTGGCCATTGAGTGACTGTGCCAAAGTTAGAAAAGGTATGCGGAGCCAACAACCAAATTCTTAAATGGAAAGATTTAAACAACAATGTTAATGGCAGGGCACTCAAACTTGGTACAGATGGTTACTGGTTGACTGGGATTATATAATAACTTTTCATTACTCTGCAATTGAAAAAGTCACGAAAAGTAGGTGAAAAAGTAGTATCAGAATTATTTGCCTATTTTCTCGACTGCTGATGGCTTAAAGAGACTCCGAGCAGTGCAGAAACTATAGAAAGATGCATATCATTTTAAAGCTCTCTTTCTCCTCTTTCCAATGATATATAAACCGCCGCCCTACGCCTTTTAGTTTTCTCTATTTCGCGGCCACGACTTAAATCGCGAAAATAGAGAAAACTAAAAGGCGTAGGGCGACGATTTAGGTGTCGCCAGAAAAAGGAGAAAGAGAGCTTTAAAACGATATCCATCGTTCCATAGTTGCTTGTATTACACAGGACAACTTTTTTCTAAAGTCAGCAGCTTCATTCTGCTGAATGGAGCTGCTGACACTGGGGAAAGTGTCGTCCTGTGTAATACAAGTAACTATGGAAAGATGGATATTATTCTAAAGCTCTCTTTCTCCTCTTTCTGGAGACACCTAAATCGTCGCCCTACGCCTTTTAGTTTTCTCTATTTTCGCGATTGAAATCGCGGCCGCGGCAATTTCAATCGCGAAAATAGCGAAAACTAAAAGGCGTAGGGCGGCGGTTTATATATCATTGGAAAGAGGAGAAAGAGAGCTTTAAAATGATATGCATCTTTCCATAGTTTCTGCACTGCTCGGAGTCCCTTTAACCACTTGCCGACCGCGCAATCATAACGCGCGTCGGCAAAGTGGCAGCTGCAGGACCAGCGACGCAGATCTGCGTCGCCGGCTGCAGGCTAATTAATCAGGAAACAGCCGCTCGCGCGAGCGGCTGTTTCCTGTCATTTCACGGCGGGGGGCTCCGTGAATAGCCTGCGGGCCGCCGATCGCGGCTCGCAGGCTAAATGTAAACACAAGCGGAAATAATCCGCTTTGTTTACATTTTTACAACGCTGCTACAGTAGCAGCGTTGTAGTAGATCAGCGATCCCCGGCCAATCAGCGACTGGGGATTGCTGTCACATGACAGCGGGGAGCCTGTTAGAGGCTGCACAGGACAGATCCGTTCCTGTGCAGCCTCCGATCTCTCGGGCAGGGAGGGAGGAGAGGGAGAGAGGGAATCTTGCAGTGGAGGGGGCTTTGAGGTGCCCCCCCCCCCGCCACCCACAGCATGCAGGAGCGATCAGACCCCCCCAGCACATCATCCCCCTAGTGGGGAAAAAAGGGGGGCGATCTGGTCGTTCTGCCTGTCACTTGATCTGTGCTGGGGGCTGTAGAACCCACCCAGCACAGATGTAAAAAAAAACAGCGCTGGTCCTTAAGGCGGGGTAAAGGCTAGGTCCTCAAGTGGTTAAAGTTAGAGTTGGGCCGAACGGTTCGCCTGCGAACGGTTCCATGCGAACTTCCGTGGTTCGCCGTTGCGTCCCGCAGGCGAACCTTTGCGGAAGTTCGGTTCGCCCCATAATGCACATGGAGGGTCAACTTTGACCCTCTACATCACAGTCAGCAGGCCCAGTGTAGCCAATTAGGCTACACTAGCCCCTGGAGCCCCACCCCCCTTATATAAGGCAGGCAGCGGCGGCCATTACGGTCACTCGTGTGCCTGCATTAGTGAGAGTAGGGCGAGCTGCTGCAGACTGTCTCTCATAGGGAAAGATTAGTTAGGCTTAGCTTGTTCCTGGCTGCATACCTGTTCTGTGAACCCAACACTGCATACCTGTTCTGTGAACCCACCACTGCATACCTGTTCTGTGAACCCACCACTGCATACCTGTACTGTGAACCCACCACTGCATACCTGTTCTGTGAACCCAACACTGCATACCTGTTCTGTGAACCCACCACTGCATACCTGTACTGTGAACCCACCACTGCATACCTGTACTGTGAACCCACCACTGCATACCTGTTCTGTGAACCCAACACTGCATACCTGTTCTGTGAACCCGCCACTGTATACCTGTACTGTTCAGTGAACCCGCCACTGAATACCTGTTGTGTTCAGTGAACCTGCCACTGTATACCTGTTCTGTGAACCCGCCACTGTATACCTGTACTGTTCAGTGAACCCGCCACTGCATACCTGTTGTGTTCAGTGAACCTGCCACTGTATACCTGTTCTGTTCAGTGAACCCGCCACTGTATACCTGTTCAGTGAACCCGCCACTGCATACCTGTTCTGTTCAGTGAACCTGCCACTGCATACCTGTTCTGTGAACCCGCCACTGTATACCTGTACTGTTCAGTGAACCCGCCACTGCATACCTGTTCTGTTCAGTGGACCCGCTACTGTATACCTGTTCTGTTCAGTGAACCCGCCAGCAGTACCTTAATTACACTACCTGATTGATGTATACACATGCAAGATGTTTTAAAGCACTTTAGGCCTGTCATTTAGCATTCAATGTGATTTCTGCCCTTAAAACGCTGCTTTGCGTCAAATCCAGATTTTTCCCGGGGACTTTTGGCGTGTATCCCACTCCGCCATGCCCCCCTCCAGGTGTTAGACCCCTTGAAACATCTTTTCCATCACTTTTGTGGCCAGCATAATTTTTTTTTTTCAAAGTTCGCATCCCCATTGAAGTCTATTGCGGTTCGCGAACTTTAACGCGAACCGAACCTTCCGCGGAAGTTCGCGAACCCGGTTCGCGAACCTAAAATCGGAGGTTCGGCCCAACTCTAGTTAAAGGGCATTTTATTGAAAAGATGTAAAAATATCATCTAGGAGAAACTTTTTATATCCCTGTGTTTCTGACAGTTTTGACATCTCCCAAATCTTAAATAAATTAATCTCCATTGTGTTGTCTCTGTGTTGGTATTCTTGCTGCAATGGCTAAATGTAATCTGTGCTCGGTTTCCTAAAGATACTGTAAATTTTTGTCCTTCCTGAATATGGGCCAATGTTTATTAATGATCTTTCTTATTACTCCTGCTTGTGCACTATATCTCAAGTTTACGTTCATGGTGTGGCCTTCTTCCATTGTTTTTACTTTCTTGTTCAAAAGTTGTTTTCTATTTATAGTTTCAACATCTTCCCTACCTTTCTCCACTACACTGGTACTGTATCTTTTTTCCTTGAATTTTTCCACCATTTTATCCGCTTCCTTTTTGTATTGATCGATTTCAGTGCAGTTTCTTTTTTTTTTTGCTGTATTAGTGGCACTTGGGTATGTTATTGTGGCCAATATATACCCATTGACATCAGTTGGTTTACGAAAGGCCATGGTTTATGCAGTACCATCCTCTATGTAGATGCTGATATCCAGGAAATTCACATTTTGTCGCTCACCTTGTCTGTGAACTTCAATACCCATTTATTCACATTGATTTCTTGTAGGAACTCTTTTAAGGAGGCCTAGTCTCCCCTCCAAATGAACAGGACATCGTCAATAAACCTCTTCTAGAAATCCAGGCTTGCACCGGGGTCCCTTACACCATATATAAATACAGATTCCCAGTAGGACATAAACAGATTTGCAGATCCCGATGCAAACATGGCTCCCATTGCCATCCCGCTTGTTTGGAGGTAGTGCTCCCACTCATATTGAAAGTTATTGGGAATTAAAATAAACCAGATGGCATCTATAATAAACTTTCTTTGGTCCATTTCCAAGAGTGGATCGTTCTACAAGTAGTGTTCCACCGCCTCCAGGCCCTTCTTGTGCTCTATTATTGTGAACAGGGAGAACAAATCAAGGGTACCCAGTAGCGATTCCTCTTGTCAACGTATCTCTCTACTAGATTTAATACATGTCAACTGTCCTCCAAAAATGCTGGTGTGTTGTATGTGTTGTGTTGTTGTAAAAAGAAGTCCACGCATCTAGTTAAATTGGAGGTGCTTGATACTAGGTCCAATAAAATCTGGTCTTCCTGGGGGATCTTCTTATGTATCTTCAGAAGGGGGTAAAAGATGGGGTCTCTTGGGAACCTGACGTTAATAAACTCCATTTCCTTTTTTGTTAATTTTGCCATTATTATATGCTTTCTTTACCATTAGTTCAATTTCCTTCTTAGAGTTCTCCTTTGGATTTCCCCTTAATTTGATTTATGTTTCGTGGTCTCCAAGTAGTCTTTTTGCTTCCTGCCTATAATCTGTGGGTTGCTGAATCACAATGCCTCCTTCTTTGTCTAATCTCACTAATATTATAAATGCAAAAGTTTGGATGTTTGTTACTCAATCACACAACAATGGCTGAATGTGATTTGAATGAAATTTGGCACACACATAGTACATTACCTTTAATAACATATAGGATACTTTTTATCCCCATAACCAAAAAGTGGGCGGAGACAAATACAAATTTCACTGGGAAAATGTGAACTGCAGCCATTCTTACACTGTTTATGGTAGGGTTCTCAACAGGGCCGTTTTTTGGGGCGTGCGGAACGTGCAACTGCACGGGGCGCAGTGCAGCAGGAGGGAGAAGGGGGCGCTGACAGAAGTACCGACAGATAGGAAGACTGTGACACGCAGACTAGCGTGATCACCTCTCTGCACTCCTCCTGGGCGTCCTGTTGCCTTCCCAGCCGTGCCCAACGTCAAGTGAACACCACATGACCAATGCGTGGTGACACTGACGTACAGTAGGGGTACTGCAGGTGTCAGGGCGCCCTAGAAGGAGATGACTTGCTGCAGACCACATGTGTTTCCCTGCCTGGGTTTCCGCTGCATCCTCTCTCCTGGATGGTTCCTGAAATGTGGCAACAGAGGCAGGAGCCACCCCCGGTCAGTAGTTAGCTCCACTCTTTATCTCTCTGACCTGTCGCTCTCCTCCCGATATGGCTGGCTGCTCTCAGTGGGAAGGGGGAGGCGCAGGTTCCAGTCAGCAGCCGAAATGACTGATAGCATGGTCAGGCAGAGGCAGGAAGGCTGGGTGGCAGGGAATGGATCAGGGTGGAAGAGCGGTGGCAGAGCAAACACACAGCTGCAGGCATGACACTTGCCTGCAGCTCATCTGACAGCCTCAGATTATAACTTCCTGAAGTTCCTGAAGAGAGGGTCCCAGGCAGCTTCTTCCTTCTCCCCTCCCCTCCTAGAGTCTAAGTCCGGACTGCAAAGCATGGTGTCGGGGGAAGGGGAGAGTGTTCAGCAAAACGGACAGGATGTGTCTGTGTCTCTGCTGCCTGTGTCCCCCTGGCCTGCATGCTGTGAGTACTTGCCCTGCTCCTCTGTCCTGACGACCCCTCCTCCACCCCACAGCATTAGGGGGCCCATTTATTCCCTTCTCTATCAAGGTAGCACCACTGCTCCCAGCAAGCCCCCTCCCCTTTCTATAAAAGTACCACTGCTCCCAGCAAGCCCCCCTTTACTCTGTATAAAGGTACCACTGCTCCCAGCAAGCCCCCTCTCCTTTCTATAAAGGTACCACTGCTCCCAGCAAGCCCCCCTCTCCTTTGTATAAAGGTACCACTGCTCCCAGCAAGCCCTTCTCCCCTCTGTATAAAAGGTACCACTGCTCCCAGCAAGGCCCCTCCCCTCTGTATAAAGGTACCACTGTTCCCAGCAAGCCCCCCTCCCCTCTGTATAAAGGTACCACTGCTCCCAGCAAGCCCCCCTCCCCTCTGTATAAAGGTACCAGTGCTCCCAGCAAGCCACCCTCCCCTTTGTATAAAGGTACCACTGCTCCCAGCAAGCCCCCCTCCCCTTTCTATAAAGGTACCACTGCTCCCAGCAAGCCCCCCTCTCCTTTCTATAAAGGTACCACTGCTCCCAGCAAGCCCCCCTCTCCTTTCTATAAAGGTACCACTGCTCCCAGCAAGCCCCCCTCTCCTTTGTATAAAGGTACCACTGCTCCCAGCAAGCCCTTCTCCCCTCTGTATAAAGGTACCACTGCTCCCAGCAAGCCACCCTCCCCTCTGTATAAAGGTACCACCGCTCCCAGCAAGCCACCCTCCCCTCTGTATAAAGGTACCACTGCTCCCAGCAAGCCCCCCTCCCCTCTGTATAAAGGTACCAGTGCTCCCAGCAAGCCACCCTCCCCTTTGTATAAAGGTACCACTGCTCCCAGCAAGCCCCCCTTCTACAGAGGTGCCACTGCTCCCAGCCTATACAGATACTACAGCTGCCAGCATTTCCCTCCCCTCTGTAGCGGCATCAAAGCTCCCAGCAAGCCCCTTCCTCCCTCCCTTTATAGAGGCATTACAGCTCCTAGCATGCTCCTCTCCTCCACAGAGGCACCGCAGGTCCCAGCATGCACCTTCCTTCTCTAGAGGCACCACAGATCCCAGCATGCCCCTTCTCCTCCATATAGTATTGTGATTTCCCCTAGGGCCCAAGAGCCGGCTGGCGAACCCTCCTGGTCTCCCAGTGAATAGTGGTCCCTTGGAGCTTCTGAGTATTCGTAGCAGAGCAGATCAACAATTAAATTCCCCGTTAGAGAATGTAGAAATATAAAATATAACTTTTATTAATTTATACTAAAACCATATTTGATATATTTTTCCTTATAATTCAAATGAGATAGGTGTATTTATATTAGTAATCAATATATGACCTGTGGGTCCATATAGTACTTGATCCCACCTATTCCTCACTAAAGATTGCTTAGGTGCTATTTACAATTCCCCCCACCACAAATCCAACATGTTTCAACCCCCTCTTATGGGGCCGTCGTCAGGGACAAAAGTGCTAAGTGCTAGGGTATAGAGTGCATAAGAACATTACATTGCAATCATTATATACAGAAAAATAAAAACGAGAGCTGTGCTCCCAAGCTCAGTCAAGCATCAACTGAGACGTGGTGCTTAGCAGCCTTATATACTGGTCAGATGGGTGGGACTGAGTAATTTTGTATCCACCCTCCAGAGGAGTAATCCTATTGGCTGCAGCATCTATCCATCAACCATTATATTGTGCTCATTGGCTGCCATATCCTCGGCAATGATGCGGAAAAATACTGTTTGCCATTGTGCTATTGTTCCCAAAAGACATGAGTGTGGTGAGCGCAACTGTAAGAATTATGTCTCTTACCAGCGGACTCCCTCCTATAACGCCGGCTGATATCAACAAACGCCGTCCCTTTCTCCCATAGGAAAGCATTAGAGGCCTCCCATTGGTCAATAGCCTCTCATGTGCCTCCTACACTGCTAACGTCACAGGACTCCGCTCATCCCTCATTGGAGCGCTCGTGAGTAGTTTCCATTGAAGGATTCACCCACAGTCGCCGCCCCTCCACCAATCAGCGCTCATTTCGCTCGTAGCTGCATTGTTTATAAACAATGCAGTTCATCTTATGAGCTTAGAGACTATATATTAGTGACAATATTGCGTAGAGTCATAAACGGGGCAAATAATGCTTCACGCATACAGGCTCTCAGATACTTTGTAAAAATTCTCTTCATATATATATATATACTACACTCAATACGCATATTCTTTGTCATTCAGAGCTTGAACTCCAGCATCATTGATTAAAAGAAACAGACAGTAATTTCATGCCGAGGCATATATTCAGCCACATTGAGCACAAATACAACATTCTGTGTTAGCGTTTCCATACTATACGGCGGTCATTATTACTCATCCACTTAGTATATATAGTGTGATGAATAATACCAGTATATTCTTGTCACTCAAATATGGCCACATTACTTTATTCACTCTTCTTCACCCTATTGGTTGAAGAATAAGTGGGGGATCTATCAACTCTTTCCCCACAAACCCTTTTATCCAATTTGTCATATTACATTGCACATTACCATAGATGAGAGCTAACATACAGTATGTGTATATATCTCTGACCACACGTCCATTGTAGACGTTCCTCAGACCTACTCATCACCCCTCCCCCATGCCAGCATTTGATAACATACATCATTAAATAAAGGGAGTATAGGTAAAACCCTCATTTAAACCCCCTGGACTCAAAGTTCCAAGGCGATATATCCACTTTGCTTCTAACTGCCGAAGTTTCTGATCCAAGTTACCACCTCTAGGTCCCAGCTTCCACTGTTGGATTACAAAGAACTTTAAACATGAGGTGTCACCCCCATGTTTTTCTCTAAAATGGCGGGCTACTGGAGTATCTTTGGGATTCTTTATATTTCCAACATGTTCCAAGATTCTCTGTTTTACCTGGCGAGTGGTCTCGCCTATATACATCATTGGGCATGGGCATACAATCGCATAAACTACTCCTTCTGTTTCACAATTGAAAAAATCCAGTATCTCGAATTTCCTCCCATCTTTCGGAGCCACAAAATTCTTACAGTTGTTGACATTGGTACAAGCCTTGCATTTTCCACATTTGAACATACCCTTTAAGGGTTTATTTAACCATGTCTTTTTTACCGGTTTATTGGATATTGGTAAATAGGAATGTACCAGCTCATCTCCAATATTTCTCCCACGTCTATATGTAAATCTCGGATTGTTTGGTAATATCTCATTTAGTTGGGAATCAAGTTTCAGAATGGACCAGTGTTTTTCAACTATCTTTTTTATATCATCCGCTTGTGTGGAGAAGGTATTAACAATACGCATTGTCGCCTCATTTTGAATTTGATCCCTTTTTTTAGGGGTCAGTAGATCATTTCTTGTAGTGTGCTTAGCCTTTTCCTCTGCCTCATTTATAATATTCTCTGGATAACCTCGTTCTTTAAATCTATTGTGCAAATTCCTACACTCAGACTCAAAATCCTCGGGGTTTGAGCAATTCCTTCTTGCTCGTAAGAATTGACCCCTAGGGATTCCCTTTTTAAGGGGAAATGGGTGGTGGCTTTTCCATGCCAAAAGAGAGTTAGTGGCGGTGGTTTTCCGATATATCTTGGTTTCTAGCCTACCCTCATCAGTTCTTGTAATCTGTACATCCAAGAAACTTAGAGAGGTTCGGTCGATTTCATAGGTAAAAAGCATTCCTATATCGTTCCTATTAAGAACTTCCACAAACTCCACAAACATGCTCCTGGGGCCGTCCCACAAGATGAACACGTCATCTATGAAACGGCCCCAGAACAGTACATGTGAGGTATACATTGCCAATTCTTCCCCAAAGACCACTGTATCTTCCCACCATCCAAGAAAGATGTTTGCATAGGATGGGGCACACGATGTGCCCATAGCACATCCCTTTCTCTGTAGGTAGAACTTATTCTGAAACAAGAAGTAGTTGTGAGTTAAAATAAAATACAGGAGATCCACAATGAAGCAAGAATGTTTTTCCAAGTGAGTGCTTCTAGAACGAAAGAAGTATTTCACTGCCTGAACACCCAGGTCATGTCTAATGTTGTTATATAATGATTCAACATCTAGGCTGGCTAGCCACACATTTCCATCCACTGTTATCCCCTGTAGCCTATTCAGCAGATCCATTGTGTCTCTGATATAGGAAGGGAGACTCACTACAAATGGTCTTTACCTATACTCCCTTTATTTAATGATGTATGTTATCAAATGCTGGCATGGGGGAGGGGTGATGAGTAGGTCTGAGGAACGTCTACAATGGACGTGTGGTCAGAGATATATACACATACTGTATGTTAGCTCTAATCTATGGTAATGTGCAATGTAATATGACAAATTGGATAAAAGGGTTTGTGGGGAAAGAGTTGATAGATCCCCCACTTATTCTTCAACCAATAGGGTGAAGAAGAGTGAATAAAGTAATGTGGCCATATTTGAGTGACAAGAATATACTGGTATTATTCATCACACTATATATACTAAGTGGATGAGTAATAATGACCGCCGTATAGTATGGAAACGCTAACACAGAATGTTGTATTTGTGCTCAATGTGGCTGAATATATGCCTCGGCATGAAATTACTGTCTGTTTCTTTTAATCAATGATGCTGGAGTTCAAGCTCTGAATGACAAAGAATATGCGTATTGAGTGTAGTATATATATATATATGAAGAGAATTTTTACAAAGTATCTGAGAGCCTGTATGCGTGAAGCATTATTTGCCCCGTTTATGACTCTACGCAATATTGTCACTAATATATAGTCTCTAAGCTCATAAGATGAACTGCATTGTTTATAAACAATGCAGCTACGAGCGAAATGAGCGCTGATTGGTGGAGGGGCGGCGACTGTGGGTGAATCCTTCAATGGAAACTACTCACGAGCGCTCCAATGAGGGATGAGCGGAGTCCTGTGACGTTAGCAGTGTAGGAGGCACATGAGAGGCTATTGACCAATGGGAGGCCTCTAATGCTTTCCTATGGGAGAAAGGGACGGCGTTTGTTGATATCAGCCGGCGTTATAGGAGGGAGTCCGCTGGTAAGAGACATAATTCTTACAGTTGCGCTCACCACACTCATGTCTTTTGGGAACAATAGCACAATGGCAAACAGTATTTTTCCGCATCATTGCCGAGGATATGGCAGCCAATGAGCACAATATAATGGTTGATGGATAGATGCTGCAGCCAATAGGATTACTCCTCTGGAGGGTGGATACAAAATTACTCAGTCCCACCCATCTGACCAGTATATAAGGCTGCTAAGCACCACGTCTCAGTTGATGCTTGACTGAGCTTGGGAGCACAGCTCTCGTTTTTATTTTTCTGTATATAATGATTGCAATGTAATGTTCTTATGCACTCTATACCCTAGCACTTAGCACTTTTGTCCCTGACGACGGCCCCATAAGAGGGGGTTGAAACATGTTGGATTTGTGGTGGGGGGAATTGTAAATAGCACCTAAGCAATCTTTAGTGAGGAATAGGTGGGATCAAGTACTATATGGACCCACAGGTCATATATTGATTACTAATATAAATACACCTATCTCATTTGAATTATAAGGAAAAATATATCAAATATGGTTTTAGTATAAATTAATAAAAGTTATATTTTATATTTCTACATTCTCTAACGGGGAATTTAATTGTTGATCTGATAAAATCAGTTTGTGTGTTTTGTATTCGTAGCAGAGCACACAGACACCTGTCTGGATGGTGCGCTCCTCTGCGAGTATTTTGCTTTTCACCTTCACATACACCTCATTTCTGACACCACTGGAGTATGTTCATGCCGTCAGGTCAGATGAAGCGCCCACCAGTATGAAGCACATAGAGGAGCAAGCCAGCCAGACAGGACAGTGCGCTCCACTGAAAATGTTCTGCAGGGGACCACAATTCACATTGGGCAGCCATCTTTTGAGGCCCTAGGAACAATGCAATACTATATGGGAACTGTGGTGCCTCTATGGAAGAGGATGAGCATGCTGGGAGCTGTGGTGTCTCTGTGGAGGGAAGAAGCATGCTGGAAACTGTGGTACTTCTATAATGTAGTTAGGGCTTGCTGGGAGCTGTGGTGCCTCAACGGAAGGGCAGGATAGTCCAGGGGTTTCCTATATCTTCCTTTCAGAATGCAAACGAGCATGGGCGAATGTATCTGTTCTGGGCATGCACAAGCAAGGTTCGCACATGCCCAGTAAAATTAAGTGCTTGTGCACAGAGTAAAAAAAGCCTTGCACAAGTGCCTTAGTTCTACTAGGCATTCACAGACTTTACTTGTACAGTATGAATACGCTCGCCCACGCCCGTGCTTGCGCTATGAAGAAACCTACTTGAGCAAAGAGCGTCCCAGTGCTGGAACGGTGGGATGTAAAAAGCTTTCTTTTGTAGTTTCAGGTACTGTTCTTTTTCTGTTAGTGTGTGTGTGTGTGTGGGGGGGGGGGGGTTTGGAATATGTGTATTGGTGTGTGGGCATCTGGTGACAGAGGGCCTCGGGCAGTAAAAAGTACAAATCTAGCCGTGGGTGTGTCTTAAAGTGTCCCCCTCCCCCCTTCTCATCTCAAAAAGTTGGGAGTGTGGCTGCAGCTTCTAGCAACACTCCTCCCCTTGCAGGCAGGAGCCAATCACCACGTTTGTTAATTTCTCCCCTCACGCAATGCTGCGCTTGCCCACAACATGTCACTGAACAGGTAGGACCGGTGTCAGCGGCCTAAACTCTTTAGGGCCTGTACACACTAGTGCGCTTCTGTCCGCTTTTCAGCAACGCGTAACAATCTGTAACATTAATGTGCTGATAAAAAAGGACAGAAGCGCAGAAGTGCAGTTGGCAGAATTTTAGCTTGGGGGGGGGGGCGTATTTTTGATACCCGCCCTGAGAGCAATTTAACCTAGAAACTGCACTGGTTCTCAAACTTTGCACGGTTGGTCACTGGGTGACTGAGATTAATATTCAGAAAAGTGGGTGGAGCCTACAAAAGCCAATCAAAATTCACTTATTGATTTTCAAGGGAAATATTTAATTGCTGCCATTCTTGCACTGTTAACGGCACATGCCTCAAACTTGGTACAGTTGACCATTGGGTGACAGGGGTTCAAATTCAGAAAAGGGGGTGGAGCCACAAACTGTCAATCAGATTTGTTTAATTTCAATGCAAATTATTGATGCCAAAGACCGCAAAGCTAACAAACCAGGTCATTGAGTACTTGAGTAGTTGTGCGTTAGGGTTAGAAAATGTGGGCATTGCTAAAACCAGCCAAATACATACCCGAGCAACGCCGGGCCATCAGCTATTGAGGAAATACATTAATACATTCATTAATTGTGGGTAAGGAGTGGGCCTTTCACAGGCTTTTTTATACTGATGAAGAAATAAAAAAATGCATGTTTTTCATTGCATATTATTGAATTGAATAAGTTCCAAGCGCTTTTGTGTTTAAAGTATTTTTATGGAATATGGATACTTTAAAAAGGAATGGCTGGAGGGTTACCAGAAATCAGATTCTGACAAAGGCAGTCATGACTGCCAAAACAAGTGAGCCAATGGAAAACAGGGAACAAGGTAGATCAGTGCTGGGCTGTCTACACCAAATGGTACATTAAGGAGCAGCAATCCACAGAGCATTTCAGCGCTATACGCAAATGACGTCAATAGGTAATACGGCCCATGACAGGTGAGTGGTTAGCCGACCTGAAAGTAGTGTGCATGCTACACAAATGGGGAACGGAGACCGGACCTTTCAGGCAATACCTCAAAGGTAAGCATCTGTTGGAGAAGAAGAAGAACAAAGAGAGATACATAGACCACTAGAGATGGCCCGAACGGTTCGCCCGCAAACGTATTTGCGCGACCTTCGGTGGTTCTTGTTCACTGTGAACGGCAAACTTTATGGCGGTCCGACCCGCCCCCTATACTACATCATTAGGGTCAACTTTGACCCTCTACATCACAGTCAGCAGGCACAGGGTAGCCAATCAGGCTACACTCCCTCCTGGAGCCCCCCTTCCCCATATAAAATGCAGGCAGCGTCAGCCATTTCACTCACTGGTGTGGCTGCAGTAATTAGAGAAGGGAGAGAACCTTGCTGCTGACAGGGAAAGCTTAGTTAGGCTCTTGTGTTAGGCTTGTTAGGTTGCTCCTTCTTGCTGATCTTATTGCTAAAAAGCACTCTCATCCTCAACAGCTCTTTTGAGAGCTAATGTTGTTCTTGTGATCTATTTTTTGTGTGTGTGTGTGTCCCACTTGTGTTGCATATACAGCCTTGGTAATTCCTACTGTGCCACTGCCAGGCCCAGCACATTCAGTGACTACCTGTGTGTGTGACAGGCAGCTGCACATTTGTAATACCAATCACTGCATACCCACCTGTTGTTCAGCGCACCTACCTACCTACGGGACCGCACGCAGTGTCATTGCACCTGTTCATGGTACCTGTGTGTGTGTGTGTGTGTGAGTGTAACAGGTGCACATTTGTAATACCAATCACTGCATACCCACCTGTTGTTCAGTGCACCTACCTACCTACGTGACCGCACGCAGTGTCACTGCACCTGTTCACAGTACCTGTGTGTGTGTGACAGATGCACATTTGTAATACCAATGACTGCATACCCACCTATTGTTCAGTCCACCTACCTACCTACATGAGCGCACGCATTGTTATATACCACCAGTCACTGCACCTGTTCACGGTACCTGTGTGTGTGTGACAGCTGCAAATTTGTAATACCAGTCATTGCATAATTGTTCAAAGTACCTGTGTGACCGCACGCTGTGTAATATACCAGTCCGTGCATACCTGTTAACTGCACCTGTGTGACAGCTGCACATTGTATTGTAATACCAGTCAATGCATACCTTTCACTGCACCTGTGTGACTGCACATTGTATTAGTCAAGTCAGTGCATACCTTTCACTTCATCCCCCCGAATATGGGCAAAACAGGCAGAGGCAGGCCACTCGGCAGGTCTGTTTGAGGTCGCGCTGTCGTGATTTTGTGCGGCCCTGGACCAAAGTACAGTGTTCAGAAGGCACATGCCATCAACCTCCAAGATTGTCAGGACGTAGTTGGCTATTTAACACAGAACACCTCATCTTCCTCAGCTTCCACATGGAACTGTGACATATCTTCCTCCTCCTGCTCTGATTCTGGCACCCCACTTAACACTTAGTTGGCCACCACCACCAAAGTGCCATCATCCCAGGGCTCAGTGGTGTGGAAATGTTTTTGTGTGTCTGCCTCCTATGAGAGCAATGCCATCTGTACTCTCTGCCACCAAAAATTGAGCTGTGGAAAGACCAAGACCCGCGTAGGGACAACTTCCTTATGAAGGCACATGATGACAAAGCACAAACTGCAATGGGATGACCACCTGAGCACACAAAAGCAAAGCCACACACTGCAGTGGAAGATACCAGGCCGCAATTATTTCTCAAAAAAGGTGATACTCAAACTGTACCGTGATGTTGAAAGGCAAGTGGTGTCATCTCTGGCACACAGTGTTGGGTCAAGGGTCCATCTGACCACATACAGTACTGGAAGGAAAAAACAAAGACAAACAGGAGCCCAAATGGTGCAGTATGTCATGAGTATTGAGTGTTAAAAAATACTTCTGTAAAAAGGTACTCACAAAGGTGGGTTGCACTGGGGGGCAACCGACCACTTCAGACACTTGGAGTATTTTAAAAAGAACCCGAGGTGGGATTTAATTATGTTAGTGGGGCACAGAGGCTGGTTGAGCACACTAACACCAGCCTCCGTTACCCCATGGTGTGCCTCCAGGACCCTCCTGCGCGCCGCTATACCCCCCGCAGTGCTAGCGACACACAGTGTGTCGCCAGCACAATGTTTACCTATGCCTGTCTGTTAGCGCCGCTCCCCCGCCTCCCCAATCAGTGGGAGGGAAGGGACGCGGGCGGGTAGCGCCGATACAGAGGAGGCGGGGGAGCGGCGCTAACAGACAGGCATAGGTAAACATTGTGCTGGCGACACGCTGTGTGTCGTTAGCACTGTGGGGGGTATAGCGGCGTGCAGGGGGGTCCTGGGGGCAACGATGGCTGGTGTTAGTGTACACAACCAGCCTCTGTGCCCCACTAACATAATTAAATCCCACCTCGGATTCTCTTTAAAACCTGACTCCACTCAGGTTTCCCAGGAATCCTGGACTCGGTCGCTCTCTTGGCAAAAAACCTGCGCTCCTTAGGTAGGTGCGCAAGGCCCCCCTCCAGAAAGGATGGGGGGAGTGGGGTACGGTAGAGGGTAAAGAGGTGCCCAATGGATATAAAACACTTTAAAATCAACAAAATGAAAAGGATTGAGGTGGCCTACCTCATAGATGACAAACTCACTTTAGGTAAGGAAGTTTAATAGATAGTTTAGCACAGGCAACACATTTCATGGGTCCACGCTTACTTCCTCAGGCCAAACAAAGTGCCGTAGCAGTCTCAATGCCGCATTTGGGATGCCTCTTACCCTCTACTGCATCTGACCACATGGTCTGCAAAGCACAGTCAGGTCTGCCCCAAGACTAAGTCAGTCCCCACACACAGCATCTCTGCCTGCACGCCATGTGACTGCCTGCCCCAAGACTAAGTTGGTCCCCACACAGCATCTCTGCCTGCAGGCCACTTGACTGCCTTCTCCACCACCACCAAAAGGGTCCAGGACTCCAGGCGGATTCCTGAATTTTTAAGGCCGCTAGCAGCGGCCGCTATAATATTTTTCTGGTGCGTGTAAATGCCTGCCTAATTTTTCTGGCTGCACTACAGCTGCAACAACAAAACAAAAGGCATGTAGATGTGTCAATTCCCCTTTGTTATCATTACCTTGCCACGGTGAAGGGGCTTGCGTATCACAATGAAGCAATGACCACCGGCTATATGAGTGTCTCGGGGGAGGGGGGGGGCACACCCAAGATAATAAGGTCGTTGCTTCATTGTGGACAGACCAAATTCGATCAGCTGGACAGTCACTGTTGTTTTGTCATTGAGCTACCTCAGCCCAGCGACCATATGGGCTTGAAAACCGCCATGGCCTACACTCTCGCCATGGTGCACACCAGTCCAGCACGGCCGTCACTACACAAACAGCTGTGTGCGGTGCATTACACAGTGAGTTTGATCTGTCAGTGTGAAGCAGTACTCTAATTTCACTCCCTGATTGTTGTATACCCTCAAGATATTTTAACCTTCCTAACGGTAAGCCCAAGCTGAGGCGCAGGATGATTTCTCAGGCCCTGCTGGGCCAATTTGCATAATTTTTTTTTTTTTTGAAACATGCAGCTAGCACTTTGCTAGCTGCGTGTGCACTGCTGCCGGGCCGCCCCCCCCCCCCCCAGAACTCGTGCGCTGCCTAGCCAATTAGTGCCAGGCAGCGCTGAGGGGTGGATCGGGACTCCCTTTGAAGTCACGACGTCGATGACGTCATCCCGCCCATCGCCATGGCGATGGGGGAAGCCCTCCAGGAAATCCCGTTCTTTGAACGGGATTTCCTGATCAAAGATCGCCGGAGGCGTTTAAAGCGGGTGGGGGGGATGCGGCTGCACAGTGACTATCATGTAGCGAGCCTAATGAAAAAGAAAACCCTTGAAACATCTTGAAACATCTTTTCCATCACTTTTCTGGCCAGCATAAATGTTTCTAGTTTTCAAAGTTCGTCTCCCCATTGAAGTCAATTGCTTTTCGCTAAAGTTTGCGCGAACCGAACTTTTGGCAGAGGTTCGCGTTTGAGGTTCACGAACCGAAAATCTGAGGTGCGAGCCATCTCTATATACCAACACCTACAGCAGAACAAGTAGTGAGACCTAAAGAAAGAAACCACAACCCTTATGAGGGCAAAAAGAGCAACAAACAAGTGCAGAAACAATCAATACACAAACTAGAGGACGGGACAAGAAGTAAGCACTTATAATGTGACAACAAGAAATAGATATGAAGCTTTGCAGAATATGGGGAATTCAAACAGAACAGTGCAAACAGGAGATGGAGGAGACAGATATGTGAAACAGGATAAATACAAGAATCATAACCAAAGCCATAAGATGAGGGTAACAATCCCAAAAATCCACCAATAAATAACTATTACAATACAAGAAATAAGACAAAAGATTGAGATAGCCTCAAAGATAACACAATTGACAAGTATTTTTTAGTTAAGGACAGAAATCCAGGAAAAGGGGTTGCAGAGGAGGGAGGAGACTACAGAAAAAAAAAAAGTTGTAGAGGAGTGAGGGGACTACAGGAAAAAAAGAAAAACGTTTGTTTTCTCCCAAACAAAATAGGGAGAGAACTGCACATCTTCCGCCAAAGTAAAGTGGAATTAAAAGAAATCAGAAAAAAAGTTTCCTATCTAAAGGATTGAAGTTTCCAAAAACAAACTTAACACATTTGAAACGTACATCGCCATCAAAAAGTACACCAGAATGTTATGCTTAAAAAGTATTTCCTAAAAAACCCAATTACAGAAAAACAACAAATGGATCCCTTTTAGCACACAACACTGAAGAACCGGTCAACCTCCTATCCTATCCAAGAATTGAGCTGGGAGAGGAGATTGTTCAAAGACCTTATTGAGAAAGATCTGAAGAAGATCGAGATGCAACAGACTATATTGAATAACCTCATTAAGGATGATATTACAGCTTTGAAGTACTTGCAGAAGAGTAATGATATCACAGTACACCCAGCGGACAAAGGAGGAGGCATTGTGATTCAGGACATCACAGATTATAGACAGGAAGCAAACAGAGTTCTTGCAGACCCCAAAACATATATCAAATTAAGGGGGATTATCTACAGGAGAACTTTCAAAAAGGAACTGATGGTAAAGGGAGCATATAATTGGGGCATAATAAACAAAAAGAAAATGGAGTTTATTCATGTCAGATTCCCAAGGGACCCCATCTTCTACCACCTTCCGAAGATACATAAGGGATTACAAGATCCCCTAGGAAGACCAATTATATTGGGCATAGGATAAAGCACCTCCATTTTATCTAGATACGTGGACTTCTTTTTACTAAACCAATGGTTAGCACAAATGGTTAGCAGACAACATTACAACAACATTAATGTTTTGGAGTCCTGACTTGAGAATCTGTGGAGGGAGCTAAAGATCAGGGTGATGGCAAGAAGACCCTCCAGCCTGAATGATTTGGAGCTCATTGCTAAAGATGAATGGGCAAAAATACCTGTGGAGACTTGCAACAAGTTGGTTTGCAATTATAGGAAGTGTTTGATTGCTGTAATAGCCAATAAAGGCTTTTCTACTGATTATTGAGAAGGGTATGAATAATTTTGGACAGGACACTTTTTGCTTAAATGAAAATAAAAGCTGATGCCTCTTGTACATCGTCTTATTATCTTTTGGGAGACACCTACAGTATGTCATTAGGTGCCGTTACTTGCTGGTTGAAGAAAAGTAACTTTAAGTCAAAATTTGCCAGGGGTATCACTATATATATATATATATATATATATATATATATATATATATATATATATATATATATATATATATATATATATAGTCAGGTCCATAACTAAACTATTGGGACAACGACACACTTGTAACATTTCTGGTTCTATACACAGCAACAATGGATTTGAAATTAAATGACAACATGCAGCTAGCACTTTGCTAGCTGCGTGTGCACTCCGATCGCCGCCGCTCCACGCCAATTAGCTTCCGGGCCTCCCCCCCCCAGAACTCGTGCGCTGCCTGGCCAATTAGTGCCAGGCAGCGCTGAGGGGTGGATCGGGACTCCCTTTGACGTCACGACGTCGATGACGTCATCCCGCCCGTCGCCATGGCGATGGGGGAAGCCCTCCAGGAAATCCCGTTCTTTGAACGGGATTTCCTGATCAAAGATCGCCGGAGGCGTTTAAAGCGGGTGGGGGGATGCCGCTGCACAGTGGCTATCATGTAGCGAGCCTAATGGAAAAAAAAAAAACTGCTGCGCTGCCCCCTGGCGGTTTCTAATAGACTGCCAGGAGGGTTAAAGCACTTTAGGCCTCCAATTTAGCATGCAATGTGATTTCTGCCCTTAAAACGCTGCTTTTCGTCAAATCCAGATTTTTCCCCGGGAAGTTTGGCGTGTATCCCACTCCTCCATGAAAAAAACTCAGATGTTAGACCCCTTGAAACATCTTTTTCATCACTTTTCTGGCCAGCATAAATGTTTCTAGTTTTCAAAGTTCGCCTCCCCATTGAAGTCAATTGCTGTTCGCTAAAGTTTGCGCGAACCGAACTTTTGGCAGAGGTTCGCGTTTGAGGTTCACGAACCGAAAATCTGAGGTGCGAGCCATCTCTATAGACCAACACCTACAGCAGAACAAGTAGTGAGACCTAAAGAAAGAAACCACAACCCTTATGAGGGCAAAAAGAGCAACAAACAAGTGCAGAAACAATCAATACACAAACTAGAGGACGGGACAAGAAGTAAGCACTTATAATGTGACAACAAGAAATAGATATGAAGCTTTGCAGAATATGGGGAATTCAAACAGAACAGTGCAAACAGGAGATGGAGGAGACAGATATGTGAAACAGGATAAATACAAGAATCATAACCAAAGCCATAAGATGAGGGTAACAATCCCAAAAATCCACCAATAAATAACTATTACAATACAAGAAATAAGACAAAAGATTGAGATAGCCTCAAAGATAACACAATTGACAAGTATTTTTTTAGTAAAGGACAGAAATCCAGGAAAAGGGGTTGCAGAGGAGGGAGGAGACTACAGAAAAAAAAAAAAAAGTTGTAGAGGAGTTAGGGGACTACAGGAAAAAAAGAAAAACGTTTGTTTTCTCCCAAACAAAATAGGGAGAGAACTGCACATCTTCCGCCTAAGTAAAGTGGAATTAAAAGAAATCAGAAAAAAAGTTTTCTATCTAAAGGATTGAAGTTTCCAAAAACAAACTTAACACATTAACACATTGTACTGGGTCCAGTGCTCTTCAATTTATTTATTAATGACCTAGTAGATGCAGTAGTGAGCAATGTTGCTATTTTTGCAGATGATACAAAATTGTGCAGAATCATCAACTCTCAGGAAGATAGTGCCATATTGCAACAGGATCTGGATAGGATGGCTATATGGGCACATACATGGCAGATGAAATTCAATGTTGACAAATGCAAAGTCATGCATTTTGGTCGTACCAATGGTCTAGCACCATACAAAATAAATGGGATACAGTTGGGAACATCAAACTTGGAGAAGGACTTAGGAGTACTCATCGACAACAAGTTAAATAATCATACTCAATGCCAAGTCGCTGCAGCTAAAGCAAACAAAATTTTGGGATGCATTAAAAGGGAAATAAAAACTCGAGATGCTAGCATAATATTGCCCCTGTTTAACTCTCTAGTAAGGCCACATCTGGAATATGGAATTCAGTTCTGGGCACCACATTACAAAAAAGATATTGCAGTTTTAGAGCAGGTACAGAGACGAGCTACAAAATTGATACGTGGGATGGAAGGTCTCGCTTACCAAGAAAGGTTAGATAAACTGGGTTTATTTAGTCTAGAGAAAAGACGCCTTAGAGGAGATCTAATTAACATGTATAAATACATCAGAGGGCAATATAATAGCTTGGCGGATGAGCTTTTTGTCCCTAGGTCTTCTCAAAGGACTAGAGGACATGAGATGCGCATGGAGGAAAAACGTTTTAGCCATTTATTTAGGAAAGGGTTATTTACAGTAAGAGTGATTAAGATGTGGAATGCATTGCCACAGGAAGTAGTTATGGCAAACTCTATACCTGCATTTAAAGGGGGCTTAGATGCTTTCCTTGCGTTGAAAGACATCCATGGCTACAATTACTAGGTTATGCCTAATGATGTTGATCCAGGGATTTTATCTGATTTCCATCTGGAGTCAGGAAGGAATTTTTCCCTTTTGGGGCTAATTGGACCATGCCTTGTGGGGTTTTTTTCACCTTCCTCTGGATCAACAGGGGTATGTGGGGGACGGGCTGGAGATGTACTTTGTACTGGTTGAACTCGATAGACGTATGTCTTTTTTCAACCAAAATAACTATGTAACTATGTAACATTTGAAACGTACATCGACATCAAAAAGTACACCAGAATGTTATGCTTAAAAAAGTATTTCCTAAAAAACCCAATTACAGAAAAACAACAAATGGATCCCTTTTAGCACACAACACTGAAGAACCGGTCAACCTCCTATCCTATCCAAGAATTGAGCTGGGAGAGGAGATTGTTCAAAGACCTTATTGAGAAAGATCTGAAGAAGATCAAGATGCAACAGACTATATTGAATAACCTCATTAAGGATGATATTACAGCTTTGAAGTACTTGCAGAAGAGTAATGATATCACAATACACCCAGCGGACAAAGGAGGAGGCATTGTGATTCAGGACATCACAGATTATATAGACAGGAAGCAAACAGACTTCTTGCAGACCCCAAAACATATATCAAATTAAGGGGGATTATCTACAGGAGAACTTTCAAAAAGGAACTGATGGTAAAGGGAGCATATAATTGGGGCATAATAAACAAAAAGAAAATGGAGTTTATTCATGTCAGATTTCCAAGGGACCCCATCTTCTACCACCTTCCGAAGATACATAAGGGATTACAAGATCCCCTAGGAAGACCAATTATATTGGGCATAGGATAAAGCACCTCCATTTTATCTAGATACGTGGACTTCCTTTTACTAAACCAATGGTTAGCACAAATGGTTAGCAGACAACATTACAACAACATTAATGTTTTGGAGTCCTGACTTGAGAATCTGTGGAGGGAGCTAAAGATCAGGGTGATGGCAAGAAGACCCTCCAGCCTGAATGATTTGGAGCTCATTGCTAAAGATGAATGGGCAAAAATACCTGTGGAGACTTGCAACAAGTTGGTTTGCAATTATAGGAAGTGTTTGATTGCTGTAATAGCCAATAAAGGCTTTTCTACTGATTATTGAGAAGGGTATGAATAATTTTGGACAGGACACTTTTTGCTTAAATGAAAATAAAAGCTGATGCCTCTTGTACATCGTCTTATTATCTTTTGGGAGACACCTATGTCATTAGGTGCCGTTACTTGCTGGTTGAAGAAAAGTAACTTTAAGTCAAAATTTGCCAGGGGTATCACTATATATATATATATATATATATATATATATATATATATATATATATATATATATATATATATATATATATATAGAGTCAGGTCCATAACTATTGGGACATCGACACACTTGTAACATTTCTGGTTCTAAACACAACAACAATGGATTTGAAATTAAACGACAAGGACGAGGGCTTGCTACTCAACCCCTGTTCTTGAGTGGTTTATGGAGAGGGGTAGCATGGTCAGCAGTTGAGGATGGGATTGAATGGCATTTGGGTAGTGATTTGGATGGCATGGTCCTTCTAGTTTGAGAACATTAGCTACTACTCTTAGAAAGCCTTCTACTAACTTGTCTCTATTAAGATTACGTCCTATAATGAAAACTGACTTTGACTTAATATGAAAATAGTTTCACGTAAGTTATTTCATGCCAATAGTAAACATATTTGGTAATGTAATTGTACAACTATTTTACTATCAACTTACTTGGTACCTAATTTTAACACTAACTGCCCTCTGACTGCCTAACACTAATGGTCTCCCTATTTCCTAACACTAACCCTCCTACTAACTCCGTGCCTACACCTAACACTAACCTCCTGCTGCTATTTATCAATCGCTGGCAGCGAAACTCCCTGTCACAATATAGCTGATCAGCTACTGATAGCTAAACAGTTTGACAATTGGCTAGATAGCCAAACCAGTAACGAAAGTCTCCGCTGTCTCCACTCTCCACAGCACTTCTGCCCTCATCACTGGTTTGCTGGGCTGCCCTCACACTAGGTAAAGGGAAGAAAAGTACAGGGATCTCATGCAGACTGTGCTATGTATTGACACCACACAAGACACCAATACACGGAGCTTGCAACACGGGTTTGAAAGTACCATTGAATGTATTGTATGTAATTTCTAATCACAACTTACTGACACTTTTGTGTCATAACATTAGTAATATTTTTACTTTTGCAAAGCATGTCAGATGCTGATTTCAGCATTTTTATAGGGTTTCCTGTTTTTGCCACTGGAGACCACCTGCTGTACCTTTGGAGACATCTTGCTTGCTAATGTGGCATCATCCTTTAATGTATTCTTATTATTTACACTTACAGTACACAGCTAAGTCTTACACACCTATGTCTGTTATGCATTTGCTGTTCCTGCATGATGGTAAGTAGTAATAGAAAAGGGATCAGATTTTTCCACAGCTTATTGTTTGCCATTATTACCTATGTTTTTGGGCTGTTAAATCTGGCATCAGGCAGCGCATGTAGCGTTAATCGGCATTTATGCAAACAAAATAATGTGCTTTACACAATCAGTGTACTTAAAGAGACAATGAAGCGAAAAAAAAATTATGATATAATGAATTGTTAAAACATTAGTAGCAAAGAAAATATTCTGATATTTTTATTTTCAGTTATATAGGTTTTTTTTATAACATTGCATCATTCTCCAATATTTGCAGTTTACACACCACTCAACATTCTAAATGATTTTACAGAGCAGGCTAGTGAACTTTTGAACTGTCCTCTGCAGGAAAAGAAAAAAACAATACAGTGCCAGACACTTGACATAATAAGCTTTAGAAGACAGAGCTCTCTCCTGGCTCTTTTGCATAGATAAGAACTGGAGTTTCTTAACTCTTTTTGTACTGGAAACAATATTAGACATGTGTCTCTGCTCCCAGTGTTTTATTTCTTAGCTGTACAACACATACAAATCATTATATCATAATTTTTTTTCCGCTTCAGTGTCTCTTTAAATGTTGATTGTTCACGTATGTTACTGGCTGATTAATACTGACCAAGTCAGTCAGTAACGCACGTTATACACACGATATAGATGTTGCAATAAACTTAGTGTGTGCTGCCTGCACACATAGAATATACAGATATTAAACACATATACCCCTATACATGGGCAGTCATTTTTAGTGTATGTTTTGGTTACTGATGATGTCCTCAGTTCTTTTGGTGTAGTAATATTATTCTTGTTATTTTTGATGGGTATTTATTTATGCTCTAACAAATGTATATTTAATTTTCCATATGTACTGCTCTTTCCATTGTTTACATACGTATTTTTTAATTATTATTACTGAATCTAAGTGGAACAATGTATGTGTTATGCTATACCATCTCTATCTATCAATATTATTGATATATAGATATCTGTCTATTGAAATATGTTTAAAAAATATCCATGGGGGGTGTAGTTATTTCTTTCTCTCAGGTACATTGCGTGTACCAACACTGATAACTATCTAGATTTTACATGTGTAAAGGCCAGACATTTTAAATCACAATAGAGAATAAAATGCATTTGCTAACTGGATGTCATAGATGTAAAAATCATATTAAAAAAATCAACCACCTGGAGTCAAAAAACTAAAATCTTGCCTGTCTTTGCAACACCTCTTAATATTTTATTTTTTGTCCGCCACATTATTTTTTAAACACTTCCCCAATTTCCTGTAGTTAGGCCAAAGATTTACACATGAGTAATTTGATTTGTGTATGTCTTTGTAACAGATTTTGGGCTTGAGCTCCAGCAATCAGAATTGGTTTACATTTCAGGTGAAGGGATCATGCACACATACACTCAAGGCCAGTTTCATACATAATCTAATTATTGTTGTCGTGCAATGGATTGGCAGCAAAGGACAACTCTTTTGTTGGCTGATTTGAATCCCAGCTGTTTAAAATGTTACATTCCTGAAGTGTGAAAGCCTTTCCCCTAAGCAACAACAGCTGGGATAGCTCCTGCTCTCTCTTCATTTACTTTCCCAAAGTTCATACATTCTATAAAAAAAAAAAAGACAGGCATCATATCATGGCAACGTTCCACAAGACTTCTCTCTTTGCTGGTCTTCAGGAATATATGCCCATTCCACTATCAGTCAAAAATACAGTGTGTTGCATGCAATCTTTCTACAGATAAAAATAGATTATATTTGTCATGCATTAGCTATGAAAAGATTTTTCATTGGATACTTGCTCATTTTTTATCATGAAGAAAATGGATGTAATAATAATAATAATGTATGAGCTGTCTGAATGCAAACATGGTTTGCAAATCTCAAGGGCTTTCCATTATACTAACACTGAGTTGTGTTTTATTATTAATTTCTCCGCTGCAAAGTAGTGTTAGAGCAGATATTCACATGCAGCATCCTTTATGGATTTCATCATTTAAACATGAACATGTTCTGATGCCAAAATGAAAATCCCAGTTCATACAATTTGGTAGCACGGTATTTGTAGAATAGTATGATGTCCCAGTATGACATTTGTAAGGATAAATGCATATGTTTGGCATTAGTGAGACTATCATGTGCATCAACTTTAACATACTGGCAAAAATCACATCTCTTTAGACAGTCTATACAAAGGGGTAGTGTTAAAAACATCTATGTAATTTCTCGACCTATGATTTCACTTCCCCAGCAGGGCTGCAAAGTCTGACCGAGATAACCAACACTACAGTCCTATGGACAAGCCCTATAGGTACATAAAAGAAATTGACCTTTTATTGTATATAGTCAAATAGTTAAAAATACAGTTGGGGCCCAGTGTCGTGGGTAACCCGTCAGTGAAGTCCCCATAATCGGGGGTAGACAACCTGAATAATTGTTTGTGGGGGTCTTTGCTGATCCCCCTCCACTCCCTTGCATTAAGGTTGTGGGGTGTAGCTATCCCACATAGGTTGTGACCACTTCACAAAGTGTTGTGGTGTTTTGGTGATGTGGACCCTGGCTAGTAGTGAGTCAGCATAGTTGGCTGCCAGTGTAGTACATTTTGTAAGTGTTCCACTGGCAGCCTGCTATGCTGACTCACTACTAGCCAGGGTCCACATCACCAAAACCACACAACACTTCGTGAAGTGGTCACAGCCTATGTGGGACAGCTACACCCCACAACCTTAATGCAAGGGAGTGGAGGGGGATCAGCAAAAACCCTCACAAAAAATTGTTCAGGTTGTCTACCCCCGATTGTGGGGACTTCACTGACGGATTACCAACGACACTGGGCCCCGACTGTATTTTTAACTATTTGACTATATACAATAAAAGGTTAATTTATTTTATGTACCTATAGGGCTTGTCCATAGGACTCTAGTGTTTGTATTTTATTACCTGGTACCGTTTTTTCGGTCAGTGTTAGAATTGTAGGTAAGTATGCAATTTTTATGGAAACAATTACTTTCCACTGTTTCACTACCCCAACTCTTACCTTCCTGCATCCAAATATTGTAATATTTTATTATATATTTTTAAAGAGGAACTCCAGTGAAAATAATGTAATAAAAAATGTGCTTCATTTTTACAATAATTATGTATAAATGATTTAGTCAGTGTTCTCTCATTGTAAAATGTTTCCTCTCCCTGATTTACATTCTGACATTTATCACATGGTGACATTTTTACTGCTGGCAGGTGATGCCAGTGGAAGGAGATGCTGCTTGCTTTATTGGCAGTTAGACCCAACTGTAAAAAGCTGTTATTTCCCACAATGCAATGAGGTTCACAGACAGGAAACTGTCCCGACATCCCACTGTGGGAGGGGTTTAACCACAATATCAGTCATACAGACCCCCTGATGATCCGTTTCTGAAAAGGAAAAGATTTCTCATGGGAAAGGGGTATCAGTTACTGATTGGGATGAAGTTCAATTCTTGGTCATGGTTTTTCTTTAACCTAATTATCCTGGTTTATATCTATATATAGCAGGATATTAGTATTTAGCCTCACCTTTCATTGATATTCTTTCCTATAGCACTCTGGGAGATCAAATTATATTTCTGTTGAACACGAGGAAGGGGGATAACAGTTAGCAGTTATTCACCTTGCCAGCAGTAAAGATGCCTGTACGTGTGGTAAATTTAGGAATGCGAATTAGGCATGTGGTAAGATTTTACAATGGACAAACACGGATTAAATAATTTTAAATACAATATTATGAAACATAAGCTTTTTAAAAAATGTATTTAAAGTAAAGAGTCCCTTTAAAGGATACCCGAGGTGACATGTGACATGAAGTGACTACAGTGAGGGTCACACTGTAGTCACTTCCTGTCTGAGTCAGGACTAAGGCCCGGTTCACATTAGCGTTCGCTATCCGGATTTTCCGGATCTGATCCGGACCGCATACTGTACAAACGGAACGTAGGTTCCGCATAGCAATGTAAAGTCTATGCGGACGTTCACACGTGTCCGTTCCGTACAGTACGGAGCCGGATCGGATCCGGACTCCGGACTCTTTTCCAACATGCGCTATTTTTTGGGTCCGGATCTCGGGCCCACGCACCCGGACCGGAGCCGGACCTCAGCCTGACAGCACCCTCAGGAACACAGAAACCAATGGGGAACGGAAGGCACAGAACACACTGCCTACAAAAACCTGACGTTCTACCCCACTTCCTATGCGTATGCAAGCGGCCATTTCGGATGGGGACACATGGGCCAAGCATGTCTGGAGTGGAGCAGCAGTGACAGACGTGCTGGAGCTGTTTGGCAGAATGTCGGAGGTGGAGGTGAGGCCTACAGCGGAGGAACCTGATTCTACACTTGCACCAGGTGCACCTTCTGCTGACCCCAACAGTTTTTTTTTAAATTTCGCTATTTTTTGCCCACGGATCTGGATGGCAGCCTGATACATGCCTGATACAAACGGACCGGATCCAAATCGGAACCGTACGGTTCTGATTAGGATCAGGTCAGGATCCGATCAGGATCCGGTCAGTTTATTTGCCAAAACGCAAGTGAAAACGGGGCCTTAGTCAGCCACTTACATACCTGATATTTAACTTTTTCAGGCAGAGAAAGAAAAAAAAGGAACACAACGCATAGTTATTGTGTGCTAGGCACTGTACATACCCATGTCTATCTCATCATGTCACATGTCACTTCGGGTATCCTTCAATCAAATTCTTTTTGGCCTCTGCAGGACAGCTGCAACAGCCAAATGTTCCAGAACAACAAAGATACCTCATCACAAGTTTAGGGAAAACATTGGTATTTACAAAAAAGGGAGGTAGTGGGGAGGAGTCATATTATATGGTTTAGATGGTAAACATACAAATCTTCCAACTTACAGGTTTGCAAGGTATCTTATAGCTATACACTATGTAACAAAATCTCTAAGGGTCACTTCTGAGACATATGTTAACAGTGCATAATTTGCTCTAAATGTCAAAAAAAAAATTAAACCTTAGTAAAAAACATCAGATAAAAAAAAATTACTTTTTTTATTATGGCATTTTCAGCCTCAATTAGGTGATAACGATGGTCTGGAATTTTCACCATGGTCATTTTTGCATAAAAATTTGCATTTTTACGAAAATATAATAGTTTTTTGTAATACATGTTTTGCGAAAAATTAACACTTTATTTTGAAGATGTGCTTTCCTATGCCCATTGATTTAAATGTATTTTGTAAAAATGTATTTTGACACGCATGACCATACCTTTTTGTGCATATTCTCATCTCAGAGTAAATGTTTGTCATGCCTATAGAATTCAATGCATTTGTCAAAAAAAAAAAAATGCCCATATATTTTCACAAATATATGCAAGATGTATGGCAAAACAAAAATGGCTTTCTTCGCACATTACTCTTGGCTTCGGTCTTGTCTGTAAGCTTTGGTCTTGTCTGTTTCTGGGTACGCTGCTCCCTTCTCCAGCTTGTTGCTCTTGGGCAGCTTCCTTCTTGCCCTCCCCTTGCATATCATCTTGCTGGTCCATGCCTTAAAGAGAACCCGAGGTGGGGTTCTGACAATGCTATCTGCACACAGAGGCTGGGTCTGCTTATATTGCCCAGCCTCTGTTGCTATCTCAATCCCCCTAGGTTCCCGCTGCGCTCTGCTGTCCCCCATAAATCCCAGCCGCGCTGTCGACACGCAGCGCATCGCAGCAGGCTGTGTTTACTTCTGTACTGTCAGTCTCGCCACTCCCCCGCCTCCTGCATAGCTCCGGTCCCCGCCCGTGTCCCTTCCTTCCCCGCTGATTGGAGGGAAGGGATGCGGGCGTGGACCAGAGCTATGCAGGAGGCGGGGGAGTGGCGAGAGTGACAGCAGCAGATGTAAACACAGCCTGCTGCGTGTCGACAGCGCTGCTGTGATTTATGGGGGCCAGCAGAGCGCAGGGGGAACTTAGGGGGGAACTGTATAGCAACAGAGGCTGGGCAGTATAAGCAGACCCAGCCTCTGTGTGCAGATAGCGTTGTCAGAACCCCACCTCGGGTTCTCATTAACTCCATTTTGTTTTATCTGCCACGCTTCTACCACTATCATGTAGACATTTTGTAATGTAGAGTTTTTTATCTGCCACGCTTCTACCACTGTCATGTAAAATGTTTTTTTTTGGAGCAGCAAGGGCACAAAGTGGTAGTGATAAAGACCACAAGCTATGCCTCAGTATCACTTTGCCATGAGGAACAAATCATGGAATTCAAGGGGTGTATTGACAAAGACCCCAAGCATTGTCCCATTTTCATTTTGCATTACAAAATGTTGTAATTTAATGATATGTATATTTTTTATTAGTAATAACTGAAAGTAGTAGTGACAAGATATGACTCAGTGTCAGTTTATTACAAGAAGAGAAGTGAAGAAGTGGTATTTATCAAAAATATATATGTATTACATGGACAAGGGTCTCTTCCCCTCCTCCAGTGCCCAGAAGGAATTGGGGCCCGGGGAGTGGGCCATATTTGATTCTGGGAACTCCAGATGCGAGCCCCCCAAGTGAACTTTGCATAGAAATACTAACATACCCCTTGCCCAATACCACAAAGGGTTACGTTTCAATGAAAACACAACCACAAAAATGTCTGTAATGTTCTTAATTAACCATAAATACCTTTAACCACTTTACCCCCGCGCGTACGTATTTCTCCGCCCCTTTTTCCATCCTTTAAAAACCAGGGACGGAGAAACACGTACTTTCCGCGTTCCCGACGCTGCCCGCGCTCCCGCTCGTAAACACGCCGCCCGCCGCTAGTAAAACCGCCGCCGCCCGCTCGCCCAGAGATCAATGAACGGGAAAATCCATTCCCGTTCGTTGATCTAAGCCCCGCAATGATCAGCTGCTCTCCTATGGGCAGCGCGATCATTGTGAGAAAAAACTCACGTGTCCAGCCTCCTTATTCTTCCTCCAAGCTTCCGGAAGGAAGCTTGGAGGTCGCATTAAAACAAAAAGTTACTGTGGCCATCTTGTGGCCAAATAGTAAACTACACCCTACACATTTTTCACATACAAATAAATGACTTTTACACATAAAATTAACTCATTACCTCCCACACTCCCCATTTTTTTTTTTTTTTGTAATTAAAAAAAAATTAAAAAATTTACAATTAAAAAAAATACATAAATAGTTACCTTAGGGACTGAACTTTTTAAATATTTATGTCAAGAGGGTATAACACTGTTACTTTATAAACTATGGGCTTGTAATTAGGGATGGACGCAAAACTGAAAAAAATGCACCTTTATTTCCAAATAAAATATTGGCGCCAAACATTGTGATAGGGACATAATTTAAATGGTTTTATAACCGGGACAAAAGGGCAAATACGTTTCATGGGTTTTAATTACAGTAGCATGCATTATTTAAAAACTATAATGGCCGAAAACTGAAAAATAATTATTTTTTTCCCCACATTTTTCCTATTTTCCCATTAAAACACATTTAGAAAAAAATAATTCTTGGCATAATGTCCCACCTAAAGAAAGCCTAATTGGTGGCGAAAAAAACAAGATATAGTTCATTTCATTGCGATAAGTAATAATAAAGTTATAGACGAATGAATGGAAGGAGCGCTGAAAGGTGAAAATTGCTCTGGTGCTCAGGGGGTAAAACCCCTCAGTGGTGAAGTGGTTAATTAATCACTCAATGCCAATATCCTCTGGACCTTGATTGAAGATCTCCATACCAGTCGCAAACATTGCTTTCCATTGTTGGCATTTGGTATATGAAAGTAAAGTAAGCCCTGGCAAAGCATCTTTAAATATGCCACCAGAGCTACCCAATGGGAATCCTCCCTGACCAATGGGTCAGACCTTAAAATGACCTTAAAATGGATGGATCCCATTGGTCAGTTTAATACTTAAAGAGAATCTGTATTGTTAAAATCGCACAAAAGTAAACATACCAGTGCGTTAGGGGACATCTCCTATTCCCCTCTGTCACAATTTCGCCGCTCCTTGCCGCATTAAAAGTGGTTAAAAACAGTTTTAAAAAGTTTGTTTATAAACAAACAAAATGGCCACCAAAACAGGAAGTAGGTTGATGTACAGTATGTCCACACATAGAAAATACATCCATACACAAGCAGGCTGTATACAGCATTCCTTTTGAATCTCAAGAGATCATTTGTGTGTTTCTTTCCCCCCTGAGGGGGGAGTGCATAGCAGAACCACAACACTGAAGAACTTGGCAGCCTTCCAGACACAGGCTGACAAGTCTGACAAGGGAAAGATACATTGATTTATTACAGAGACTGTGATAGTACAAAGTGCTGCAGTACGCCAGAACACATTAGAATAGCTTTTGGAACTTGTAGGATGATAAAAAACAGGATGCAATTTTTGTTACGGAGTCTCTTTAAAGGCAAATCCCAGCGGCAAATTGGTTTATATTAAAGTTTAACCACTTTTTCTTTGAATTTTTTTCTCTCTAAAACTACTAATTCTTTTTTATTTTTTTTTTACTTGTTCCCCTAATTCATTCATTGCTGGCTGTCAACTAATCAGAAACTAGTGATGGGGAAGTGGGAGAACATCCTCTTATTTTACATGGATGGAATACATTATACAATAAGCCACACAACTTAAATCATCACTCCTTCCTTGGAATGAAGCCTCTACACCTCCTACTTGCATGACATACAGTCACGGCCGGCCTTTGACCTGAGCGACCGGAGCGGTCGCTCAGGGCGCCCACCAGCCAAGGGCGCACATGCGCAGGGCTTTCTATTCCCCGCGTCTCCCTCCATCCCATCCCCGGCACTCACTGTCAGCCCTGTGTTAGTTCAGCCGTGGGCTACCCGGCAGCAGTGATGACAGAGGGAGCCCAGTGGTGGCGCTGTGTACCTCAAATACAGGAAGTGCTTTCCTGAATGAGCACTTCCTGTATTTGAAGTATACAGCGGCTTCACTCGCTCTGCTATCACTGCTGCTGGGCCACCCACCGCTGAACTAACACAGGGCTGGCAGTCTGAGTGCTGGGGATGGAGGGAGCCACGAATGAGGGGAAGTTAGTTTGATGCAGCCCACAGGTCTGTGTGTGCAGGAGCACATCGCCCCAGCTCCCCCAGAGTGCCCAGTCTTTCTCTCCCACCTCTATCCATCATCCATCCCTATCTGTCTCTCTCTCCCTCCTCCATCCATCCCTATCTATCTGTCTATCTCTCTCTCCCCTCCATCCATCATCCATCCCTATCTATCTGTCTAATCTCTCTCTCTCCATCCATCCCTATCTGTCCCTCTCTCTCCATCCATCCCTATCTGTCCCTCTCTCTCCATCCATCCATCCATCCCTATTTGTCCCTCTCTCTCCATCCATCCATCCCTATCTGTCCCTCTCTCTCTCCATCCATCCCTATCTGTCCCTCTCTCTCCATCCATCCCTATCTGTCCCTCTCTCTCCATCCATCCCTATCTGTCCCTCTCTCTCCATCCATCCCTATCTGTCCCTCTCTCTCCATCCATCCCTATCTGTCCCTCTCTCTCCATCCATCCATCCATCCCTATCTGTCCCTCTCTCTCCATCCATCCATCCATCCATCCCTCTCTCTCTCTCCATTCATCCCTATCTGTGTCCCTCTCTCTCTCCATCCATCCATCCCTATCTGTCCCTCCTATCTGTCTCTCTCCATCCATCCATCCATCCCTATCTGTCCCTCTCTCTCTCTCCATCCATCCATCCATCCCTATCTGTCCCTCTCTCTCTCTCCATCCATCTATCCCTATCTGTCCCTCTCTCTCTCTCTCTCTCTCTCTCTCTCTCCATCCATCCATCCCTATCTGTCCCTCTCTCTCTCTCCCTCTCTCTCTCTCCATCCATCCATCCCTAGCTGTCCCTCTCTCTCTCTCCCCCTCTCTCTCTCTCTCTCCATCCATCCATCCCTAGCTGTCCCTCTCTCTCTCTCCCTCTCTCTCTCTCCATCCATCCATCCCTAGCTGTCCCTCTCTCTCTCTCCCTCTCTCTCTCTCCATCCATCCATCCCTAGCTGTCCCTCTCTCTCTCTCCCTCTCTCTCTCTCCATCCATCCATCCCTAGCTGTCCCTCTCTCTCTCTCCCTCTCTCTCTCTCCATCCATCCATCCCTATCTGTCCCTCTCTCTCTCTCCCTCTCTCTCTCTCCATCCATCCATCCCTATCTCTCTCTCTCTCTCTCTCTCTCTCTCTCTCTCTCCATCCATCCATCCCTATCTGTCCCTCTCTCTCTCTCTCTCTCCATCCCTATCTGTCCCTCCCTCTCTCTCTCTCCATCCATCCATCCCTATCTGTCCCTCTCCCTCTCTCTCTCCATCCATCCATCCCTATCTGTCCCTCTCCCTCTCTCTCTCTCTCCATCCATCCATCCCTATCTGTCCCTCTCCCTCTCTCTCTCTCCATCCATCCATCCCTATCTGTCCCTCTCTCTCTCTCTCTCTCTCTCCATCCATCCATCCATCCCTATCTGTCCCTCTCTCTCTCTCTCTCCATCCATCCATCCATCCCTATCTGTCCCTCTCTCTCTCTCCATCCATCCATCCCTATCTGTCCCTCTCTCTCTCTCCATCCATCCATCCCTATCTGTCCCTCTCTCTCTCTCCATCCATCCATCCCTATCTGTCCCTCTCTCTCTCTCCATCCATCCCTATCTGTCCCTCTCTCTCTCTCCATCCATCCCTATCTGTCCCTCTCTCTCCATCCATCCCTATTTGTCCCTCTCTCTCCATCCATCCATCCATCCATCCATCCATCCATCCATCCATCCCTATCTGTTCCTCTCTCTCTCTCCATTCATCCCTATCTGTGTCCCTCTCTCTCTCCATCCATCCATCCCTATCTGTCCCTCCTATCTGTCTCTCTCTCTCCATCCATCCCTATCTGTGTCTTTCTCGCTCTCTCTATGTATATATACCTGTCTGTCTGTCTGTCCATCCCTTTCTCCCTATTCATCCATCCCTATATTATCTATTCAGACTTTCCTAGGAGAAAATTGCATAACGGCCTGTGTGTGGGTGCATGCGAAGAGGATGAGGGGGGCACCAAAATCAGGCTTCGCTCAGGGCGCTGTGAAACCTAAGGCCGGCCCTGCATACAGTCATGCATGCATCACGTGAGGGGAACACCAAGTATCTTCATTGACTTCCTTTCCTACATGGGGCTCTATTGATTAAACATTTGCGGAAAAAGAAATCTTGGAGGGAAAACACTGTATCGGTATTTTAGACGTTTGTGTGCTAATTCATAAAAAAGTGTTCATAAAAGAGTTGATACATTTTCTCTGTGCAGAGACAGAGATACTATAAATGAGGCAGCCCCAGCATCCCTTTAGATGTGCAATTTTTTTTAAACTGCCTCTCCTTGCCCTGAATCTGCGCTGAATCTGTATATTAGTCTTTCTAAACAATCTATTTAATTGTCACAGCTTAGAAGAACTTCCAGAAATGTTACACATGCAGGCTTTCTGATGTGAAATGTATCTGAAAACAGGTACCCAAGGGGTTAAAAAACACAGCCTTGGTATTCCTGGATGCCTTGTTTGTTCTGCTCTCACTGCAGCTGTCTGGGAGGTCTGTCTCCATTAGCTTGGCTGTCATCCGCATGCTTATCGCGTTATCTAAACAACTGGTATTCTCCAATGGGAACCATTCCGCCTGCTCTAAACTTTATGAATTGACATTAGTGACGTGTTGTGATAATCACCGCACAAGGCAGTAATTTCCTGCACTGCTCAGGAATTGTAGCTTTTCATGCGGAAACAGCTTTTATGAATTGACACTTTGCTAAATGGTCGGTAAAGTCAGCTGTTTTGAGCATTATCGCATGCGGGAATACTTTATGAATAGAGGCCATAGTGGGAAACTCCTGCAACTTAAATAGAGGCATTTGTATTCCAGTCACTTGCCGCATACCCACACCACATCATACATAGCATTTGTGTGGAAAAGAAGTATTAATTATACAGGAATATGAATCTTAACCCCTTTAGGACAAGACAGCTCTGGTCCCTTAAAGGACCTCTGTCGCAAAAATCTTAAAATTTTAAATACATGTAAACACATACAAATAAGAAGTACATTTCTTCTAAATGAGCCATAAATTAATTTTCTCCTAATTTTCTCCTATGTTGCTGTCAGATTTCTACTACCTACTGTAAGTGACAGCAACATGGGAGAAAAGTAATTTATTGCTCATTTTACTCTGGAAGAAAATGTACTTCTTATTTGTATGTGTTTTAAATTTTAAGATTTTCGCGACAGTTCCTCTTTAAGGACCAGAACTGTCCTTTCCCTGTTTAAGCATTTGATTACTCTGATTTGCTCACAGTAATCATGGGGTCAGGAGCCAATAAAATGTAGAAATTATGGTTAGAAAGGTTTTATAAATTACAGAACTGGTACGCTTCTGAGTTAGTTCTATGCTTGAATCCATGGAAAAGTAAAAAGTCTTTCTTTAGCTACGGAACATTCAGGCCCTGTTCACAGTGATCAGTTGCTTTGCAAAATATTTCTGCATGTCAACTCACTGCCATACAATTCTATGGGCCTTTTCACATTAAAAGATTGCATTATTCTATCTTTGTATAAGTTTCCAATCTCCATTTTCGTTCACACTCATTTTCACGTATGCATTATGCAACTGACCACTGTGAACTTAGCCTCAAGAGCTACCGACTGCTTGAAATTTTTGTTGTTTGGGAAAAAACTACTTGTTTTGATCACCAGTTTAGGCCTTCTTTACCTTCACATGAACTCCAAAATTAAGGTGGATAATTGTTTCCAGAAACCTTAGGAATGCTAAACAGGCACTGCCTGTAATAAATACCAACTCTAGACATTAAATTAAGCATTACGTTTATTTTTATTACATTTATTTTACCTGGCCATGAATGGGACAATTTTTCCATCATAATAAATATTTATTTAATTTGTCTACTAAAAGGAACTAAATTTTCTTTAAACAAATCACCATGATTCTTTGTGATTTTGGTTCCACGATACTCCCAGATAGTGTTGGGCGAACAGTGTTCGCCACTGTTCGGGTTCTGCAGAACATCACCCTGTTCGGGTGATGTTCGAGTTCGGCCGAACACCTGACGGTGCTCGGCCAAACCGTTCGGCCATATGGCCGAACTAAGAGCGCATGGCCGAACGTTCCCCGAACGTTCGGCTAGCGCTGTGATTGGCCGAACGGGTCACGTGGTTCGGACCCGAACGCGCTCTGATTGGCCGAACTGTCACGTGGTTCGGGTAAATAAATACCCGAACCACGTCATATCTCCGCCATTTGTCTGTGGGTTTAGCTTTGGGTAGGCAGGCAGGGTAGTTCGCGCTCCAGCCACGCTAGCCAGGGTCCCCCCTGTCATTGTGTCACTGCTGGGAACAGTAGTACACCGCTTGCTCAGCCACACTATATAGCATTCTGTTTACTGCCACTCTGTGTACCTCGCTCAGCCACACTATATAGCATTCTGTTTACTGCCACTCTGTGTCTGCTGGGAATAGTAGTACACCGCTTGCTCAGCCACACTATATAGCATTCTGTTTACTGCCACTCTGTGTACCTCGCTCAGCCACACTATATAGCATTCTGTTTACTGCCACTCTGTGTCTGCTGGGAATAGTGGTACACCGCTCGCTCAGCCACACTATATAGCATTCTGTTCACTGTTCTGTGTCTGCTGGGAATAGTGGTACACCGCTCGCTCAGCCACACTATATAGCATTCTGTTTACTGTTCTGTGTCTGCTGGGAATAGTGGTACACCGCTCGCTCATCCACACTATATAGCATTCTGTTCACTGTTCTGTGTCTGCTGGGAATAGTGGTACACCGCTCGCTCAGCCACACTATATAGCATTCTGTTCACTGTTCTGTGTCTGCTGGGAATAGTGGTACACCGCTCGCTCAGCCACACTATATAGCATTCTGTTCACTGTTCTGTGTCTGCTGGGAATAGTGGTACACCGCTCGCTCAGCCACACTATATAGCATTCTGTTTACTGTTCTGTGTCTGCTGGGAATAGTGGTACACCGCTCGCTCAGCCACACTATATAGCATTCTGTTTACTGTTCTGTGTCTGCTGGGAATAGTGGTACACCGCTCGCTCAGCCACACTATATAGCATTCTGTTTACTGTTCTGTGTCTGCTGGGAACAGTAGTACACCGCTCACTCAGCCAGAGTATATAGCATTGTGTTTACTGCCACTCTGTGTACACCGCTCAGCCAGACTATATACCATTGTTTACTGACACTCTGTGTACACCGCTCAGCCAGACTATATACCATTGTTTACTGACACTCTGTGTACACCGCTCAGCCAGACTATATACCATTGTTTACTGACACTCTGTGTACACCGCTCAGCCAGACTATATACCATTGTTTACTGCCACTCTGATTCTGCTGGGAACAGTAGTACACCGCTCGCTCAGCCAGACTATATACCATTGTTTACTGACACTATATAGCAGACTATATAGCATTGTGTGTACACCGCTCAGCCAGACTATATACCATTGTTTACTGACACTCTGTGTACACCGCTCAGCCAGACTATATACCATTGTTTACTGCCACTCTGATTCTGCTGGGAACAGTAGTACACCGCTCGCTCAGCCAGACTATATACCATTGTTTACTGACACTCTGTGTACACCGCTCAGCCAGACTATATACCATTGTTTACTGCCACTCTGATTCTGCTGGGAACAGTAGTACACCGCTCGCTCAGCCAGACTATATAGCATTGTGTTTACTGCCACTCTGTGTACACCGCTCAGCCACACTATATAGCATTGCGTACTCTGCCAGTCAGTGTGTATATTGCTGGGATCAGTAATACTCCACTCACCGTCAACCACTATATGAGCTCAACATGAGTTCCCCAGAGACCTCCGCTGTGAGCAGCACTCCCAACAACAGCAACAGCCAACGCCCCACGCAAGCTATAACATCCACCCCAGCAGCCAGTGGTCAGCAGCAGCCCTCCCCGGAGGAGAACGTTGTGTCCATCAGTCCGTCGCCAGAGCGATTAATGAGGGCTGCCATTGAGGAGATGGTGGGGCCTGATGTGGAGGAGGAGGTCTGGCTCAGGCCAGCATCCCAAGTTAATGTTGAGGACGATGAGGGGTCTGTGTCTGGGGATGTTGGGGTGGCAGAGGTGGTGGGTGGGTCAGACTCAGGAGAAGAGTTGTATGATGAGGATGATGATCGGGACCATCTGTATGTGCCTCAGAGTCCGACCCCGGAAAACATGTTGTATCGTGTGTTTAGGTACTAAAATCTGCGTTCCCTCCCAGTAGTGTTGGGCGAACAGTGTTTGCCACTGTTCGGGTTCTGCAGAACATCACCCTGTTCGGGGTGACTATATAGCAGACTATATAGCATTGTGTTTAATGCCACTCTGTGTACACGGCTCAGCCACACTATATAGCATTGTGTTTACTTCCACTCTGTGTCTGCTGGGAACAGTAGTACACCGCTCACCCGCCACTGTATAGCATTGTGCTCTGTGTCACTGCTGACAATAGTGGTACACCGCTCACCCACCACTGTATAGCATTTCTGTACTGCCACTGTACTGCTGCCAGTCAGCGTGTACTTTAAGGATAAGTGAAATGAGGAAGAAATCCGGTGAAAGAGGGAGGGGCAAGGGAAGAGGTGTTTCCCCTGACGGTTCACGTACAGGCCACAGGGGAGCACCCAAGAAAACCCACTCAATACTGCCCATGTTGTCCAGGACAACAACCCTCACAGATCCAAAAGAGCAGGACCAGATAATTACTTGGATGACCTCTCAAGCGTCCAGCAGTGGGTTAAGCAGCACCAGCACATCACGCACGAGGTCCGAGTCCTCAGCCAGTTAAAGTCTGGGCTTTCTTTGAAGACTGCACTGAGGATGTTACCATGGCGATTTGCAAGGTGTGCAAGACCCGCCTGAGCAGGGGGAAAAGTATTAACAACCTCTCCACCACCAGCATGAGCCGCCACATTCTATCCAAACATCCCACTCTGTGGGCAAACGCGGCAGGACAGGGTACCACCAGCAACACTGCCTTTCTTGGGTTCACCAGACTCACCACCAGACCCGCCTCAGCAGCAGCAGTAGCCCAGCCATTGCGTGGTTCACAACATTCACAAACATCAGACGATGCTGACACTGTCACTTTCCGGACTAGTGCTCTTGAGGTCTCCCAGTGTTCATCAAACACAACAACCAACAGCCCTTCGGTGTGCAGCGCTACGGTTGAGTTGTCTGTCTCTGAGATGTTTGAGCACAAGAGGAAATTGCCAGCAAATGACCCCCGGGCCGTGGCAGTAACAGCCAGCCAGCATAGCCAAGCTTCTGGCCTGCGAAATGCTGCCATATCGAGTGGTGGAGACAAACAGCTTCAAGGGCATGATGTCAGTGGCCATCCCACGTTACGTGGTTCCCAGCCGCTACCACTTTGCGCGCTCTGCAGTGCCTGAGTTGCATGAGCACGTGGTCAGCTAAATAACCCGAAGCTTGAAGAATGCCGTTGCCTGCAAGGTTCACCTCACCACTGACACCTGGACGAGTGCGTTCGGCCAGGGTCGATACATCTCCCTTACCGCGCACTGGGTGAACCTTGTGGAGCCTGGCAGCGATTCCTCACCTGCTACGGCGCGGGTGTTGCCCACGCCACAAACAGCTGGATAACAACAGCAGCACCTACCTCTCTGACTCCTTCTCCTCCAACGCATCTCAAAGCTGTACCTCATCCGGAAATGCTAACCCAGCACCAGCAGCAGTAGGATCGTGGAAGCAGTGCAGCACAGCTGTTGGCATGCGTCAGCAAGCGTTGCTGAATCTGATCTGCCTTGGGGATAAGCAGCACACAGGGGAGGAAATTTGGAGGGGAATAAAGGAACAGACGGATTTGTGGCTGGCACCGCTGGACCTGAAACCGGGCATGAAGCTAGACACCTGGCACGAACTGGCAATGTACGCAATAGAGGTGCTGGCTTGCCCGGCAGCCAGCGTTATGTCGGAACGCTGTTTCAGTGCTGCCGGAGGCATCATCACAGATCGGCGTATCCGCCTCTCCACAGAAAATGCAGACCGTCTGACTCAAATTAAAATGAATCAATCCTGGATTGGAAACGACTACGCAACACTCCTGGACCCCAACCAAGTAACATGACCGATGAACATCTGGGATGGTTTAGCGTTTCCGGTCCCTGTTTATTGAACCTCTCATCTGTATTACATTTATGACTGCATGGCGGCAAAAAGCATTGCTGCTATATCCGCACGCTTTTTGTCCTCATGCAAGGCCTGGGTTGTTGTGTCTCACAAAGCGTGGCCTTCTCCTCCTGCGCCTCCTCCTGTTCCATCACGTGTGCTGCTGCTGCTGCTGCTGCTGCTGGGTTACCGTTGCCGGTCCCTGTTTATGGAACCTCTTATCTTTATTACATTTATGACTACATGGCGGTACAAAGCATGCTATCCGCACGCTTTTTGTCCTCATGCAAGGCCTGGGTTGTTGTGTCTCACAAAGCGTGGCCTTCTCCTCCTGCGCCTCCTACTGTTCCATCACGTGTGCTGCTGCTGCTGCTGCTGCTGGGTTAGCGTTGCCGCGTGGTCCCTGTTTATTGAACCTCTTATCTTTATTACATTTATGACTACATGGCGGTACAAAGCATGCTATCCGCACGCTTTTTGTCCTCATGCAAGGCCTGGGTTGTTGTGTCTCACAAAGCGTGGCCTTCTCCTCCTGCGCCTCCTCCTGTTCCATCACGTGTGCTGCTGCTGCTGCTGCTGCTGGGTTAGCGTTGCCGCGTGGTCCCTGTTTATTGAACCTCTTATCTTTATTACATTTATGACTACATGGCGGTACAAAGCATGCTATCCGCACGCTTTTTGTCCTCATGCAAGGCCTGGGTTGTTGTGTCTCACAAAGCGTGGCCTTCTCCTCCTGCGCCTCCTCCTGTTCCATCACGTGTGCTGCTGCTGCTGCTCCTGCTGGGTTAGCGTTGCCGCGTGGTCCCTGTTTATTGAACCTCTTATCTTTATTACATTTATGACTACATGGCGGTACAAAGCATGCTATCCGCACGCTTTTTGTCCTCATGCAAGGCCTGGGTTGTTGTGTCTCACAAAGCGTGGCCTTCTCCTCCTGCGCCTCCTCCTGTTCCATCACGTGTGCTGCTGCTGGGTTAGCGTTGCCGCGTGGTCCCTGTTTATTGAACCACTTATCTTTATTACATTTATGACTGCATGGTGGTACAAAGCATGCTATCCGCACGCTTCTTGTCCTCATGCAAGGCCTGGGTTGTTGTGTCTCAAAGCGTGGCCTTCTCCTCCTGCGCCACCCTCCTCCTGTTCCATCACGTGTGCTGCTGCTGGATTAGCATTACCGGTCCCTTTTCCTGGAACCTCTTATATGTATTACATTTATGACTGCATGCCGACAAAAAGCATGTTACCTGTGCAAAGAAAACAGACATTTCCCGCATTTAAAAGACAGTTTTCCCTTTGAAACTTTAAAATCGATTTTCTCAAAAACTATAAGCTCTTTTTGCTAAAATTTTTTTTCCTCTTGTACCCACTCCCAAGGTGCACATACCCTGTAAATTTGGGGTATGTAGCATGTAAGGAGGCTTTACAAACCACAAAAGTTCGGGTCCCCATTGACTTCCATTATGTTCGGAGTTCGGGTCGAACACCCGAACATCGCGGCCATGTTCGGCCTGTTCGGCCCGAACCCGAACATCTAGATGTTCGCCCAACACTACTCCCAGATACCCAATCTTTACTATTAACTTCAGATTTACTAACCTTTATTCTCTAATTGTTGCTGTGCCCTTATGACTCCAATTCATGAAATATGCTTGGCAGAGAAGGAGAACAATATATAAAAGTGTGAAATTTGCATAAATAGTGTTTTAGATTGTGTCTGCACACTGTTTATGCCTTTAAAGTCGACCTGGACTTTTAAAAAAGACGGAAGGAAAACATAGAGAAATGCACCCTGTATGTATTTATAGAGTTTAGCCTGTTTAATTCCCCCTCATTTGTGTCTTTTCACAAGTTGTCACATGACTGCCACGGCAAAGATGACAGGTAAGCTCATTTAAAAGCTCTGGATGTTAACAATATGTATGCTTCCATGAAACAGAAAGTAGAAAAAAAGGGCGCCGGCAGCTAGTGAAAGAAAAGGACATCGCCATAGACTCTAATGCAATTATGGTTAATGCGGCAAAAAAAGTAGAAAAAAGGTGGCCAATAAATATTGTTAACAACATTAGAACATTAAAGTTTGTGAAGTATGTTATAGTTTTAGAATCTTGCACTGTTATAGTTGTTGTCATAATATTTAGTTTGTATGTACAGATTTTACATTAGCAAACATATTATTGTTTCTCTGTGTAAAAGGGTGTTTCTGCAAGGGGAGTGGTTAGAATTAGGCACCACCATGGGGGGTGGTTGGGGTTAGGCACCAACGAGAGGATGGGGTTATACAACACTGGGGGGTTATGGTTAGGCACTACCAAGGGAGTGGTTAGGGTTAGTCACCACCGGGAGGGTTAGGGTTAGGCACTACTGGGGGCGTGGTAAGGGTTAGGCACCACCGTAGGGTGGTTAGTTTTAGGCACCACCAGGGGAGGGTTTTGCGTGAGAGTAGGGCTGGGTTAAGCTGTATTGTTGAATTTCATTACGATTTTCAACATTAATTTATTTTTTAGTTATCAACTCCGTCTATTTTAAAACCATATTTATCATTAACCGATTTGGTTAACAATGTTTATCATTATTTTGGAATTTCAGGGCACCTTTTTTCTGGTGACCCTTTTTTGTGGATGTGTGCAGATTTATTTTAGGATTTGTATCAGCTGTAACAAATAATGTTTTTTGTTTAAAGGTTATTATGCTGTTGCGTATATTTTTAGAGCAGAGAGGACATTCTGAGTTCAGGTCCACTTTAAGGTTTAGATTTTTCCCAACTGGACTGACAAAACATTCTATTATTATTATATATAACAATAGGGACAAGGAACATCTAGTTTCATACTATTTCATGTATGGAAACACTTTGGATAAGGACACATTTATTTAATTTCCACTAAGGGAGATCTCTATACAGTGTTTCATGCCAGATCCTGAAGAAAAATCCTGTTGGATTGTGGATTGCTTAAAGAGAATCTGTACTGTCCGAGTTGTACAATAAAAAAACAAACCAATCGAGTCATTGTGATCTCCTGGATCCCTCATTGCTGTTTCTGCCACTCCCCGCTGTTATCCTGGCTTTTAATCGCCAGTTTTAGGCAGTGTTTAAAAAAAAAACATGGCCGGTATTTATGTGTTTCATGTTACAGTATACTACAGGTTTTTATTACATAGTGAATTTTCTGCACTCCAGTCAGGGATTCTCATAGTTTCTCAGCATGGGCAGCTCACTCCCCCCTCAGACAAGCTGAAATTGAGAGCAGAGACCCGTCTGTGAGGGAAAAACAAAGCACACATACAGAGCCTGAAGGGGGCGTGCATAACTTCTCCCTATCACAGCAAAGGCAGTGCATTCCTCTCTGGGTCAACAAAGCTTGACAAAGAAAAGAAGATTAGATATATTACAGAGACAGTGCAACTAGAAAAGGCTGCAGTAACCCAGACCACATTAGAAGAGGTATAGGAACTTATAGGATAGAAGAAATAAGGCTAAAAATGTTGTTACATAGTCTCTTTAAGGAAGAGCCATACAATGTGACTGAATGCTTTTTCACCATCAACTGAAAGAACAATTATTATTTTTAATAGTATTGTCTATTGTTTAATTTCCTTGAACATACTCAACCAATTTTTAGAACTACTGATACATGATCTGCCCATAATTTTTGATCTGCCCAACCAATTTTTAGTTATACTGATACATGATCTGCCCATAATTGGTTCCCAATCCAGGTTTTAAAGTTATGTGACAAGAGGGCATGGGAGATCAAGTGAACATTCATTCTACTGTGCGTACCACACGAGCTGGAGTATAAAGTTTTTAACTGTTTGTCACTCTCCAAATCAACTAGGCTTTAAAAAGTGACTTTCATGATTCCTTAAATATTACTTTAATATCTAGAAAAAAATCCTTTCAAGTTATCCAAAACTTGGTTGAAGGTGAATTTTTTATAACCTCCCACAACTGTAAAACCTTCTCAAAAGCCCTCAAGCTTATCAGAAGAGTTGTTATGGATCTATTGTACTCTCTTTTAGGCAAAAATACACTGGGAAAGCGAAGGTGATAGTGCTACTCTCTATTTTTTATTTGAGATAATTGAATTTCCATTGAGAGCTATTTCAGAATTTAGGACTTGGCGACCAAAAGATTTATGTAAGACAGTCGTGCTCTCACCTTTGAGTGAGGGTAACTGTTTAAAAACAAAGTGGTATAATATTTATTGCATTGAACTGGAAACGTATCCTCTGTAATGCGTACCTGAATAGTCATGTGCAGAGAGCACACAGCATTTTTAATTGTGTTTACACAAGGAACGTATCTTGTGTTAACATACGGTAGTATGACTGGCATTATGCGCACATTGGGTGCATTGCTAGTATTATAGGTGTCATGCATATTATACCGTAGATTAGATAGATAAGATAAACATGAATGCATAAAGTGAAATACATTTTTTGCAAATTTGAAAGTATTAAAAAAAAGTATTGCTGTTATGTATGCATGGAAATGAGACAGTCGTACAATAAATGAAATTTAGTCCTGCTCTCCAGAAAAGTAAAAACACAAACAATGGTTTGCACAACAGTCGGGGGCCCCAGTCTCTCTTACTGGCTGTGGCCCCCAAACCACCATGCGATACCCAGAGGGAAGTGCGGGTGCGCCCTGGACCTCCCCCTCCCAGGGAATTCACCCCCACTGCCTCTGAACTGAATGTTACAAAACACACAATTTGCTCACTCCCAGCTAAAGCAATTTCCTACTTTTATCTGGTCAGCAGGCGCCAGTCAGCCAATCAGGTGTACTGTCATACACCCTTTGCCTGCCGTACCAAATCTAGCAATAATTGCATAAATTAGCATTCAGGTGGGAGGCTTTGGTTGGACGTAATCGTAGATTACATCTTTTACAGGGACGCCCCATGTAGGCACATCTCCCACACGGTCCCCTCCTTAACCACTCACCTGTCAACCAGATCCTGGAAGCTGCAAATGACAGCCCGGGGGCCCCAGTCTCTCTCACTGGCTGGGGCCCCCAAACCACCATGAGAAACCCAGAGGGAAGTGCAGGTGCGTCCTGGACCTCTCACCCCCAGGGAATTCACCCCCACCGCCTTTGAACTGAATGCTACAAAACACACAATTTGCTCACTCCAGGCTAAAGCAATTTCCTACCTTTATCTAGCCTCCCACCTGAATGCTACCTAATTTATGCAATTCTTGCTAGATTTTATACGGCAGGCAAAGGGTGAAAAAATAAACAGAAGCAAAACACTTTTATCTGCCTGCGCAACAATTTCTAACAACTAGACTGATCACTTAGGCACACAGCAAATTATTTATTTGTGTTATGAGCTGAATGAAGCAGATTTTATATCACATTGGTATAGCTGCTGTACACATTTATTTATCCCCATACAATTAGAATACTAATACTAGACACCAAAACATTTCTCACTTTCTATTGTTACTTCACACATTTATGTGAGTTGTTTTTGAAGGAATAATATCTGATTTCTTTTTTATGTAGCCCATACAGAAGATGTAAGCAGGATTATTCGGCTCATTAAGAGAGTCAGTTTTAATTTACATTCACATTGGTGCTTACTAAATCATATAACCTCTCCATACTAAAGTGCTGCTGTACTATTTGGTGGGAATGAAGATTTACCTTCAGTCTTTTGCAAGACTGAAGCATCTCCTATGCAGAGACACAGTCTACTTATTTGCATCATGGAAATATGTAACAGGGAGGAGCTGTGCCAGGAATCCAGTCACTCTTTCCATGTCAGAACAGAAAACTATTTATGCTAAGCACTGCAACTACAGGAGAACATCATAATACAAATCTGCTGTAGCTGCAATGCAGGGCACAAAGAGGTATTCTCTGAGCAGCAGGGAAGGAGGTGGGTGGGATATCTGTGTGTTCAGCAGTAAGAGTTACTCCTTAGATAGGGAACATTTACTCTTCTTGTATCTGAAAGTTTTTATAGATGAATGACATTTCCAAAATGAGTTTCCCTAGAGCGGTTGCAACATATATGAGGAGGAGATTCAGGTTGGAGTGTGGATAAGGCTATTGGTTACCAGTCCACTGCTCTGCAGGAGTACAAGTGGAATGAGGACTATGACAAGACAATGAGACACTGAGGACTACAACTGTAACAAGTTCTTCTATTGGAGCACAGCTGGGGTGCATGGTTTATGCAAAGAGTCAGTTTGTGCCACCAGTATCATATGTAGGCATCAAGACATTTTAACTCTGTGTCTAGGGACTCTAACTTGTTACTGGAGTCATCCCCCAGGAACTATGAACAAAATAATTTGACTGCTGATAAACATGCAGCCTTGAAAGGATTGTGTACCCGGAGAACATTGTGCTGAAGCCAGTGGATAAAGAGGGCTTGTAGCTATGGAGTCTAAGAACTATGAGGAGGAAATATTATCCTAATTGGCTATTAATTAAGTGTACAAAAAAAATACCAGGCGATCTCTTAGAAACATATTGAAGGAGGGTGTGAGAAGGCATGTGATTTCTAAAGATTTGCATGACTGTTTGTTTAATATCACATTATTGTATATAAATGACTCTGGTGACTCCTGTTTTATATATGCTTCCAAAGCTACATACTGCAAACATTGCAAAATACCAACAGGGTACCCAATTGTTGTGGGCATAGGATTTGTTTTTTCTACATCTACCACACTGCTGGGCAATATTTTTGTCCTTATTGGTGCAAGCCACCAAATCATATTTATAGGACACTTCAGAATTTTTCCCCAAAGATCTCCAATTTCACATTTACCACAGACACGGATGTCAGGAATATAGCAGCTAGTTATGATGTTGGGATAATACAGGAGTATATTTTCATTTTTCTATCTGCTGTGTATTATGTCAAATGTGTAGATATGCCAGGCTGCCAGCTGGCTTCATGGAGTTCCTGTATGTACATGTAAATTAACTCTATCATTGTCTGCTTCTAATTAGGAAACACTTAAGAGCAGGGAATGCTAAAGGGATTTGCTAGCCTCTGGAAAGGAGATGGCTAATTAGTCAATAGCCAGTCAGATCCTTACCTTTGATCTGCTAGGAAATAATGTCACCAATGTGTTGTCACCTGTAACCGGGAATAGGGAAGTCTTTTGTTGTGTGTGTGCTATAATACACTTTTACATGTGGAAGTTAGATCTCTGGGACTTAAATTATGTCTGGAGATTTAATTAAAACTACTTACCCCCTTCCAAACGGGCTTGAAGCCTCAAGCCAAATCTCCCAGCATAAAAAAGCAGGGGCAGATACCTAAAATCAGTCCGCTCCTGACGGTAGCTGAAGCTGGGTGGACTCCTGGTCCAAGCTAAGTTGGTTCCTGGTCCAACCAGAACTGTGTCCGTCCACAAAAACCAAGTCCAAGGTTCTTCTATCTTGATCCCTGTTTATTTTGGTAAGCAAATAGCCTTGTGTGTATCTTTGGAACTTTTATCCTTGCAACTTTTATTTTGTAACTTTTACTGTTTTTGTAAATATTTTGTATATATTATTTTCTGCATTGTTCCACTTTTTTCCTGGAATATGAAATCGTTATTTAATAAGTTTGACTTCTGCTGTACTAAACTAACACTCATAGCCTAGAAGAGACTGAAGTGTAACTGTGTATAAGTCCATGCCTGATTGTATGATTGAGCAACACTACTGTATAAGATTGTAATTGCATTGTGTGTATGGGGCACTTCTGCGCTCGACAGCAGAGTGGGAGGTCTCGAAGGAGCTAACAGTATCGTCCGGAACGACTGTTAGTGGTTTGCTTCACTACAGTGTAAGATTGCAATTGTGCGTGTGTGTGGGGCGTTTGTCATACGTTGGCCTAAAGCGCGCAGCTGATCCAACGTACGAAAACGCCAGTGCACGTCGCTCGACATCAGAGTGAGGAGTGTGTCTAGCGACAGCTAGTGGTGGCAGTGAGAAGTGTTTGAGAGGTCCAAGCCTTGTTTTAGCTTGAATAAGGCTGCTCCCCGCTTGATCTGGTCACACCCGCAGTCGGGAACCGTATACGCAGGCATGCAACGGGCCGGTTCCTGACATAATTGGCTGGCAGTGGTGGGATCGTTTAGTACATTAGTACGCAGTTTAGCTCGCTATTCTGAGTACTAAAGGCTGGAAGCTTGCTAGAAGCAACTAGCCTACAGAAGTCTACTCAGTGCAGAATCTATATACTTTTTTTCTCAAAGATACACACTTGGCATTTTTGCTTTCCCTCCCCCCTTTTTTCTTTTTATTTTGCAACACGATGGCTCAGAAAACAACCAGCTATGCATGGCAAAGCAAAGAAATACTACTCAACCTGTGTGAGCACAAAGGCATCGAGACGGTGAGCGGCCAGACTAAGGAGCAGCTAGTACGTGCCCTCGAGGAGTATGATGAGGCAGAGCAAGCCCGTGCTCCACCGCCAGCGGATGCAGCTCATGACACGCCAGAGGAGGAATCGCTCCCGCCGCAGGATGCGGGTGGAGACAATGTCCTGGATGATCCACCGAACACGGAGATGACATCTCTGGAAGCCGACCTACAGCTACTAGGTTCGGCTGAGCCCGAACTGCACCTAAAGCTGATCCTGGAACATCGGCAAGCAGAGAGGGAAATACGACAAGCCCAGAGGGAACAAGCTGCACAGCGACTCCAGGCTGAGAGGAAACAAGCTGCACAGCAACACCAGCTGGAGCTGGCTAAACTTCAGCAGCGAACCGGTCTGCTGGACCCGCAGAACGCGAAGGTGAGCGAGTCCACAGAATCCCCTGGATAAGTTCCCCGCTATGGACAAAGACTCTGACATAGACACTTTCCTACAGGGGTTTGAAAGGACTTGTCGTCAGTATGGGGTGCCCCGTGAGCAGTGGGCAAGATACCTCACACCAGGGCTGAGAGGCAGGGCCCTGGAGGCGTTTGTGAGTCTCCCCCTAGGAGGAAGAAACTGACTTTGAGGCAATTAAGAACGCCATCATTACGCGATATCACCTCACGCCAGAGGTGTATCGCAAACGTTTCAGGACAGTGCAGCGAGGTCCTAATGACAGTTACCTGGATCATGCTTGCAACCTGCGCACTGCCTTCCAGCAGTGGTTAAAAGGACTGGCTGTTAAAACCTTTGATGCCCTGCAGGAACTGATAATAAAAGACCAGTTCCTCCACACTTGTCCTGTTGATGTCCGGCTGTTTGTGCTGGATCGAGAACCAAAGACAGTGGATGGGGCTGCGGAGATTGCCGATTCCTACACAGCCCATAGAGCACCCGAGTCCCGGAGGACTACTACTCCCAGCTGGTAGGGAGAACAGATTGCTAAACCTGTTTCACCCATCACCCAGAGGAGGCAAGCACCGCTGTCTCCTGGATTCAAGCAGCCAAACTCTGACACCCGGAAATGCTTTGTATGTGACAGGGTGGGTCATATCAGCATGACTTCTCCAGAGAGAAAGAGGGAGGCCCCAAAATCCAGTGAGGCCTCAAACCCCAGTGAAGTCCAAACTGCTTTGTGTGCTACCAGGAATGCCACTAGCTATGCAGAGAATCTGCAGCTTGTCACGGTTGGGGGTACAGTTGCCACTGGGCTGAGAGACTCTGGAGCAGAAGTGACTCTCATGCATCCCCAGCTTGTGAACCCGGAGCAGTGCATACCTGGGAAAATGATTGCTGTCAGAGGAGTTGGGGGTGTCACCCCAGCCATACCCACTGCATGGGTTCACCTGGACTGGGGTGCTGGCAGTGGAATGAGAAAAGTGGGGGTAACTGATGCCATCCCCACAAATGTTTTGTTTAGTACTGACCTTTACCACAGACACGGATGTCAGGAATATAGCAGCTAGTTATGATGTTGGGATAATACAGGAGTATGTTTTCATTTTTCTATCTGCTGTGTATTATGTCAAATGTGTAGATATGCCAGGCTGCCAGCTGGCTTCATGGAGTTCCTGTATGTACATGTAAATTAACTCTATCATTGTCTGCTTCTAATTAGGAAACACTTAAGAGCAGGGAATGCTAAAGGGATTTGCTAGCCTCTGGAAAGGAGATGGCTAATTAGTCAATAGCCAGTCAGATCCTTACCTTTGATCTGCTAGGAAATAATGTCACCAATGTGTTGTCACCTGTAACCGGGAATAGGGAAGTCTTTTGTTGTGTGTGTGCTATAATACACTTTTACATGTGGAAGTTAGATCTCTGGGACTTAAATTATGTCTGGAGATTTAATTAAAACTACTTACCCCCTTCCAAACGGGCTTGAAGCCTCAAGCCAAATCTCCCAGCATAAAAAAGCAGGGGCAGATACCTAAAATCAGTCCGCTCCTGACGGTAGCTGAAGCTGGGTGGACTCCTGGTCCAAGCTAAGTTGGTTCCTGGTCCAACCAGAACTGTGTCCGTCCACAAAAACCAAGTCCAAGGTTCTTCTATCTTGATCCCTGTTTATTTTGGTAAGCAAATAGCCTTGTGTGTATCTTTGGAACTTTTATCCTTGCAACTTTTATTTTGTAACTTTTACTGTTTTTGTAAATATTTTGTATATATTATTTTCTGCATTGTTCCACTTTTTTCCTGGAATATGAAATCGTTATTTAATAAGTTTGACTTCTGCTGTACTAAACTAACACTCATAGCCTAGAAGAGACTGAAGTGTAACTGTGTATAAGTCCATGCCTGATTGTATGATTGAGCAACACTACTGTATAAGATTGTAATTGCATTGTGTGTATGGGGCACTTCTGCGCTCGACAGCAGAGTGGGAGGTCTCGAAGGAGCTAACAGTATCGTCCGGAACGACTGTTAGTGGTTTGCTTCACTACAGTGTAAGATTGCAATTGTGCGTGTGTGTGGGGCGTTTGTCATACGTTGGCCTAAAGCGCGCAGCTGATCCAACGTACGAAAACGCCAGTGCACGTCGCTCGACATCAGAGTGAGGAGTGTGTCTAGCGACAGCTAGTGGTGGCAGTGAGAAGTGTTTGAGAGGTCCAAGCCTTGTTTTAGCTTGAATAAGGCTGCTCCCCGCTTGATCTGGTCACACCCGCAGTCGGGAACCGTATACGCAGGCATGCAACGGGCCGGTTCCTGACATAATTGGCTGGCAGTGGTGGGATCGTTTAGTACATTAGTACGCAGTTTAGCTCGCTATTCTGAGTACTAAAGGCTGGAAGCTTGCTAGAAGCAACTAGCCTACAGAAGTCTACTCAGTGCAGAATCTATATACTTTTTTTCTCAAAGATACACACTTGGCATTTTTGCTTTCCCTCCCCCCTTTTTTCTTTTTATTTTGCAACACGATGGCTCAGAAAACAACCAGCTATGCATGGCAAAGCAAAGAAATACTACTCAACCTGTGTGAGCACAAAGGCATCGAGACGGTGAGCGGCCAGACTAAGGAGCAGCTAGTACGTGCCCTCGAGGAGTATGATGAGGCAGAGCAAGCCCGTGCTCCACCGCCAGCGGATGCAGCTCATGACACGCCAGAGGAGGAATCGCTCCCGCCGCAGGATGCGGGTGGAGACAATGTCCTGGATGATCCACCGAACACGGAGATGACATCTCTGGAAGCCGACCTACAGCTACTAGGTTCGGCTGAGCCCGAACTGCACCTAAAGCTGATCCTGGAACATCGGCAAGCAGAGAGGGAAATACGACAAGCCCAGAGGGAACAAGCTGCACAGCGACTCCAGGCTGAGAGGAAACAAGCTGCACAGCAACACCAGCTGGAGCTGGCTAAACTTCAGCAGCGAACCGGTCTGCTGGACCCGCAGAACGCGAAGGTGAGCGAGTCCACAGAATCCCCTGGATAAGTTCCCCGCTATGGACAAAGACTCTGACATAGACACTTTCCTACAGGGGTTTGAAAGGACTTGTCGTCAGTATGGGGTGCCCCGTGAGCAGTGGGCAAGATACCTCACACCAGGGCTGAGAGGCAGGGCCCTGGAGGCGTTTGTGAGTCTCCCCCTAGGAGGAAGAAACTGACTTTGAGGCAATTAAGAACGCCATCATTACGCGATATCACCTCACGCCAGAGGTGTATCGCAAACGTTTCAGGACAGTGCAGCGAGGTCCTAATGACAGTTACCTGGATCATGCTTGCAACCTGCGCACTGCCTTCCAGCAGTGGTTAAAAGGACTGGCTGTTAAAACCTTTGATGCCCTGCAGGAACTGATAATAAAAGACCAGTTCCTCCACACTTGTCCTGTTGATGTCCGGCTGTTTGTGCTGGATCGAGAACCAAAGACAGTGGATGGGGCTGCGGAGATTGCCGATTCCTACACAGCCCATAGAGCACCCGAGTCCCGGAGGACTACTACTCCCAGCTGGTAGGGAGAACAGATTGCTAAACCTGTTTCACCCATCACCCAGAGGAGGCAAGCACCGCTGTCTCCTGGATTCAAGCAGCCAAACTCTGACACCCGGAAATGCTTTGTATGTGACAGGGTGGGTCATATCAGCATGACTTCTCCAGAGAGAAAGAGGGAGGCCCCAAAATCCAGTGAGGCCTCAAACCCCAGTGAAGTCCAAACTGCTTTGTGTGCTACCAGGAATGCCACTAGCTATGCAGAGAATCTGCAGCTTGTCACGGTTGGGGGTACAGTTGCCACTGGGCTGAGAGACTCTGGAGCAGAAGTGACTCTCATGCATCCCCAGCTTGTGAACCCGGAGCAGTGCATACCTGGGAAAATGATTGCTGTCAGAGGAGTTGGGGGTGTCACCCCAGCCATACCCACTGCATGGGTTCACCTGGACTGGGGTGCTGGCAGTGGAATGAGAAAAGTGGGGGTAACTGATGCCATCCCCACAAATGTTTTGTTGGGTACTGACCTGGGACGGTTAGTGGCCCGGTATGAGCCTAATCCAACCCCCGTGGAGTCCGCCTCCCCAGCAGAAGTTCAGGGCTCTTGTAAGGTACTGTTTGATAACTCTGTGCAAGTGGGGGGTGCTGGTGGGCCTCCCGGGGCTACGGACTGTATACTAGGAGCCAGCCCTAGTGAGTCTCCCGTGCCTAGGCCTGGAGTGGGACATGTTGATACAGCGAATGCAGAAACTGATGATGTCATTTATGACGCACGGACTATCGAGGCGATCGATGCAGGAACTGTTGATGCTACTTGTGAAGTGCTGAGTAGCACTGTGTATAATGCTGCAGATAATGTTGATGTTGAATGTGATGTTCTAAATGTCAATATGTGTAAGGCGGATAATGTTGATATCATATGTGTTGTGCTACATAATGATGCTTGTCATATGGACTCTCTGTCGGCTGCAGGAGTAACCGGAAGTGGTCGCTGGGCTGCAGCAGGTGAACTGCCCACTGAAGGGGCAGACGGCACCAGGCCAGATCTTTCCCCTTCAGATGTTGTTGAGATCAAATGTTTGAGCAATGATATGTCTCATGCTGGCATGGATTGCATAAATAATGGACCTGAATTGTTCCACAACAAAGTGCATAATTTTGGTTCAAATTGGGTTAAATAGAGTTCATTCCATAAACAGACTATTGCTAATGTCCAAAAGGTGAATCAGGGCTGTGCCAGAAATGCAGATATTGATAAATAAATTGCAGGCAATAGTGCTCCCAACTATGTCCTTGTTGAGAGTGTCCAAAAACTGGAATACCAGGGTAATTGCTGTCCACCCAGGCTATGTTTGACACAGATATGTACCAGCCATAGCTGGCAGTTTGTACACACAGAATGACTTAGAATTAGCAGTTTAAATGAGCAGTCAGTATTCCAATCTCCAGTAACGGAGGTGAACCCATTTGCAGTCCAGCCCGGTGTGTATACCACAATATAGGCTAGTAGAAGTAGTTCAATTCAGCATCAGATTTTAAATATAACAGTCCATAGATGTGCAACAGCTGTACACTGTATGAGCTCACCCAATTAGGACTAAAGTTCTGAATGGCAATGCCCAAATTTGGTATGGCAGTCCGCGTGGGACTTGTGGAACGGTTCAGTGTAACAAGCAGTACAATTCTCCCAATTGGAGTTTGGATGACAGCTTGGCCTAGCAAAATGTTTAGGCCAAAAAGTTGGGAGGTGGAGGCACCTTTTTGGGAACTCCATGGACCAGTTCTTATCCCTGTCTTTCTTGCAGTGAGTGCAAAAATATGATTAAGGGGCAGAGTTGTGCAGAGCAGCTGGATGACAGGTTTCTGCATCAAACATTTCCTTACATGTCAGAGGTCCTACATTATGTACCTACTGCGTTATCCATGTGGACATGGAAACAACCCAGAACATTAGGGATACGGTTGCACAACATAGGCACTCTGTACATAATGGACAATCTGAACTCCCAGTTGTACACCATTGTAATGAAAATGGACTTTTAGACTTGAATTTGAATATCATGGTCATCGATCACATCCCCAAGTTGAGCCTGGGGTGGAGATCAAGCCATGGTACTTAATCAAACTGAAGTCTTCTGGATAGACCAGGTGAGGTCTTTATATCCACCATGGATTAAATAGAGATTTTGATCTCCACTTATTTTTATGATTTACAGTTTTTCATCACCAATGATATGGATTATCAGATTTATGATTTGAATCAATGAATATTTTGGATGTTTAAAGTAAACCTGACAGGAATGGGAGGATTTTTACTTACTTGGGGCTTCCTTCAGCCACCTGTAGTCTGTCAGTTCCCTCAATGTCATTCTGGTCCAATCTGCTGAGCTCCTGTGAAGTCTGTGAAACAACTGGGTTGAAGGCCTTGGCACAGGGGCCATTCCATTGCGCTCCCATGGCCGGAAGTGTTCTGCACAAGTGCAGTTACAGCCTTAATGAACTGCGCAAGCACAGTATGCAACCAGCGTCAGGAGCGCAGTTGGGACCACACATGTGCAATCTTCAATTGAGGCAAGTCGCAATCTCTGACAGTGGCATAGCCAATGGGACCGGGAGAACATCGAGGGAACTGACACACTACAGGTGACTAGAATAGGGCTGGGCAAACTTTGAGTGGCCCTGGCCACATGCTGCGGACCGCGGGCTACATTCCTAAAATGTTTCTCCTTCTACCTCCCTCTCTCCCAGCAGAGTTGCGACCAGAAGGATACGGAGAATTAAAAGGTTCCTACTCGCCTCTTCCTGCATGGGGTCTCCATGGCAACAGGGTGTGACACGTGTGACGAGCCAGCACCACGGTCCCGTCTAACTTACTCCAGTTACCATCAGGGAATAGTTGCATCTGATCTCTTGAAAGACTGTGAGCAGGCTGACGTTAAAAAATAATATTTGCTGGATCATAGATGGTAATGTGACAAAGCGTGCCAATTCCGTCTAATCTGCTACCATTACCATTCAGGGAATAGTTGCATCCGAAGACTTGAAATACGGTGAACAGTCTGACGTTAAAGATTGGTCGCACTGCTGCCGACAATGTGACGACCACCTGCCAATACTACTAGGCCACAGTTGTCAAGCAGGTCTCATTCACTAGAGTCTTCTGGAGGCTGATTCACTGTGAGAATAGTACACGTTTAAGATTGGTTGGTAGGTCCATACATTATACAATCTCAATTGTACATATAATCGGTAAAATAAAATTATTGATTGTGTTGGAAATCGATGGCAATGCTGCCACCACTGTCTGGATTAAATGGGGCGCAGACAGACTCCACTTAGCTACTCCTAAAAGGGAGGAAATGGTTACTTTATAACCTAGCTAGCAAATCAACAATTTAAAATACAAGTACGGTAGTGTGTCTCTTCTGAGGCAGAGTTACAACCAACGATCAGATAAGCAGAAACAGGTGCAAGACTGAAACGATTCAATTGTTAGTTTTATTCTAAAACTATACACACAAATATACTTTATAACCGACAGGCAAATATACCTGTCAGTTAGAACAGATTGGGGGTTATAGAAATGTGTAGAGATGAAACATGAAATAGAATGTCTATAATACAGTTTAAGATGCTGTTATTGGAAGTCCATGCGGCCACTGAAAGTCCATGTGGTTATCAAAAGTCTTTGTCTGGAAAGTCCAAGATGGCTGCTTGCTATAGTCTACATGGCTTGTCGGATGGTACTCAACAACAGATGATAAAACAAGGACACTGAGCCCCTGTGTTCTCCATGGTTATACCCCTCACTCAGCAAGGAGGAATGAGGTTGGGGATCAAACACCTCTTGGAACCTGAGATGAGCCAGCCCCTTCTCAATGAGATGGAAAATGTGCCTAAACTATAAAAATGTGCTCTATCTCAAAAAATGTGCAGGTTATGATAAATCTAATAACATTTTTGTGTCTGTCAGGATTCAACAAGAACAATGATATCAAACATGAACGGGTTGGGGTGAATTGTGACCCCACAATACATATCTCTGCTTTGGCAGGGCTTACTGTGAATTCAGAAACATCCCATTGTGTGGTTTGGTGCGAATCTCTGAAATAACCACATTTCAAGAGTCTTCCCCACTTGTAGAGTCATACAGTATTTATGAAAAAATATTGATTTCATATTTGTGAGGTCGAGAAAGGTTTGCTAATCCAGGCAGAAGACTAGCTGTGCTGATAAAGATCAGTCCTATTTCTTTGAAGCCAGGACAGGGAAAGCTAGGTGTCAAATATCTGCTGGGTCGGTTCCGGCCTGTCTGCTCTAAGACAGACAGGCCGGAACCGACCCAGCAGATATTTGACACCTGCCTGGATTAGCAAACCTTTATGAGGTTTTGTCAATCTCATATCTGACCTGATCTGATGGATGGGGTTATTAACCTTCTAGGGGGTCTTGTGGGAGCTAGGAGAACGCTTTTCACACCACTGTGGTTGGAAAGTTTTGTAATTAAAGCTGCCAGCAGGTTGGTAGCAGAGAAAAGTAGAAAAAAACTTTAAATTACCTGTTCTGTTAGACACTGCAAAGAAATACGCATTGGGTAATTGCACAGCGTTTTCAAAAATCGTATCGAATGGGGACAGGTGTCACATTGTGCGTCTATGTATTACACGCTGGCTGCCATTATTCATTATATTATTCATTATATACATTATTTCTCAGTTTTACCAATTACAATTCCAAAATAAAAAGGGCTACTGTAGATAAAAAACACTAATTTTGTTTTGCTATTCTTACCGCTTATCACAAAACTTAGATTATGTTCCTGTCACAATCTATGGTGAAGATATTTGATTCTGAAATAACGCTAGAGCGTGTATTTTTCACTATGAACTGAGAAAATAAAAATATTTTTAATGGTAAAAATCAATCTCATTAGCTCAAGAAACATATATTCCCGTTCACCAATTTGTGCTGCATCAGATCGTGCCAGAAATGTGCACAGGAGCAAGCCCAATCCTGCACAGCACTGCTTCTGCTACAAGAAGTATATCTACTGACGTGTGGCTTAGATGAAGTCACAGAGGACGTAGATATACTGTAGTGGTGGATAAAGTAGGTAAAGATGTTGATTTAATTGATGTCAATCAGCTTGAAAAGGAGAGGGAGGCCCGAAGCTGTTTTTGCGCTGGCTGTGCCATTGCAACTTGCTCAAATAAAGAGCTTCGGTGTGCTGCAATGCCTTGGACTTTATTCTACCTCACTGTACGTAGTGGACAATGTGAACTCCTAGTGGTAGGCCATTGTAATGAAAAGGGACTTTCAGATTCTCTCTCTCTCTCTCTCTCTCTCTCTCTCCATCTCTCTCTCTCTCTCTCTCTCTCTCTCTCTCTCTCTCTCTCTCTCTCTCTCTCTCTCTCTCTCTCTATATATATATATATATATATATATACAGTACAGACCAAAAGTTTGGACACACCATCCTGCTGAATAGACTGTTAGAATTTGTATTATGGCAAGAAAAAAGCAGCTAAGTAAAGAAAAATGAGTGGCCATCATTAATTTAAGAAATTAAGGTCAGTCAGTCTGAAAAATTGGGAAAACTTTGAAAGTGTCCCCAAGTGCAGTCTCAAAAACCATCAAACGCTACAAAAAAACGGACTCACATGCGGACCGCCCCAGGAAAGGAAGACCAAGAGTCACCTCTGCTGCAGAGGATAAGTTCATCCGAGTCACCAGCCTCAGAAATCGCAGGTTAACAGCAGCTCAGATTAGAGACCAGGTCAATGCCACACAGAGTTCTAGCAGCAGACACATCTCTAGAACAACTGTTAAGAGGAGACTGTGTGAATCAGGCCTTCATGGTAGAATATCTGCTAGGAAACTACTGCTAAGGACAGGCAACAAGCAGAAGAGACTTGTTTGGGCTAAAGAACACAAGGAATGGACATTAGACCAGTGGAAATCTGTGCTTTGGTCTGATGAGTCCAAATTTGAGATCTTTGGTTCCAACCACCATGTCTTTGTGCAACACAGAAAAGGTGAACGGATGGAATCTACATGCCTGGTTCCCACCGTGAAGCATGGAGGAGGAGGTGTGATGATGTAGGGGTGCTTTGCTGGTGACACAGTTGGGGATTTATTCAAAATTGAAGGCATACTGAACCAGCATGGCTACCACAGCATCTTGCAGAGGCATGCTATTCAATCCGGTTTGCGTTTAGTTGGACCATCATTTATTTTTCAACAGGACAATGGCCAATGGGGTCATTGTCCTGTTGAAAAATAAATGATGGTCCAACTAAACGCAAATCGGATTGAATAGCATGCCTCTGTGTTAGGGCTATTTGACCAGGAAGGAGAGTGATGGGGTGCTGCGCCAGATGACCTGGCCTCCACAGTCACCAGAACTGAACCCAATTGAGATGGTTTGGGGTGAGCTGGACCGCAGAGTGAAGGCAAAAGGGCCAACAAGTGCTAAGCATCTCTGTATATACATTATTTAAAGTGGGATGCGAACGTTTAGGCAACGTTGTTAATCGTCATGATTTTTCTGCATAAATCATTGGTTGTTACAATAGAAAAGTCAGTTAAATATATCATATTGGAGACACACCGTGATATTTGAGAAGTGAAATTAAGTTTATTGCATTTACAGAAAGTGCGCAATAATTGTTTAAATAAAATTAGGCAGGTGCATAAATGTGTGCACTGTTCTCATTTTATTGATTCCAAAACCTTTAGAACTAATTATTGGAACTCAAATTGACTTGGTAAGCTCAGTGACCCCTGACCTACATACACAGATGAATCCAATTTTAAGAAAGAGTATTTAAGGGGGTCATTTGTAAGTTTCCCTCATCTTTTAAATTTCTCTGAAGAGTAGCAACATGGGGGTCTCAAAACAACTCTCAAATAACCTGAAGACAAAGATTGTTCACCATTATGGTTTAGGGGAAGGATACACAAAGTTTTCTCAGAGATTTCAGCTGTCTGTTTCCACAGTTAGGAACATATTGAGAAAATGGAAGACCACAGGCTCAGTTCAAGTTAAAGCTCAAAGTGGCAGACCAAGAAAAATCTCGGCTAAACAGAGGTGACGAATGGTGAGAACAGTCAGAGTCAACCCACAGACCAGCACCAAAGACCTACAACATCATCTTGCCTCAGAGGGAGTCACTGTGCATGGTTCAACCATTCGGCACACTTTACACAAGTATATGCTGTATGCAGAGGAATCCTTTTCTTTGCCTGCAGCACAAACAGAGCCACTTGAGGTATGCTAAAGCACATTTGGACAAGCCAGCTTAATTTTGGAATAAGGTGCTGTGGACTGTTGAAACTAAAACTGAGTTATTTGGGCATAACAAGGGGCATTATGCATGGAGGAAAAACAACACAGCATTTCAAGAAAAACTCCTGCTACCTACAGTAAAATATGGTGGTGGTTCCATTGTGCTGTAGGGCTGTATGGCCAGTGCAAGGACTGGAAGTCTTGTCAAAGTTGAGGGACGCAAGGATTCCACTCAGTATCAGCAGATTCTGGAGACCAATGTCCAGGAATCAGTGACAAAGCTGAAGCTGTGCCGGGGCTGGATCTTTCAACAAGACAATGACCCTAAACACTGCTCAAAATCCACTAAGGCATTCATGCAGAGGAACAAGTACAACGTTCTGGAATGGCCATCTCAGTCCCCAGACCTGAATATAATTGAAAATCTGTGGTGTGAGTTAAAGAGAGCTGTTCATGCTCGGAAGCCATCAAACCTGAATGAACTACAGATGTTTTGTAAAGAGGAATGGTCCAAAATACCTCCAATCAGAATTCAGACTCTCATTGGAACCTACAGGAAGCGTTTAGAGGCTGTAATTTCTGCAAAAGGAGGATCTAGTAAATATTGATTTCATTTCTTTTTTGTGGTGCCCACACTTATGCACCTGCCTAATTTTGTTTAAACAATTATTGCACACTTTCTGTAAATCCAATAAACTTCATTTCACTTCTCAAATATCCCTGTGTGTGTCTCCTATATGATATATTTCACTGACATTTTTCATCATAACAACCAACGATTTATACAGGAAAATCATGACGATTAACAAGGTTGCCCAAACTTTTGCATCCCACTGTATATATATGATACATGATTGACTTGCGGATAGTTTATTAAACTGAAATATAACAAGCATTGAAAGTCAACCTATGACAATTACCATACGCGTTCTCCTAAATTCTAAAGCGAAAGCATAATTTAAGTATGGTCATTGTGGCTCGGGCATTCTTATTCGGTCTGAATTGAATCAGCTGCTCAAGACAACAACATAACCTTCTATGCATGGGGAGAAAGCCAAACCCACAGAGCATACATCTGGAGTTTATAAAACATTAACTTGATTATTAAGAAATAAAAATCTGCAGAAACAGTACTTGAAACAACAAACAGCAAATTTCAGCTGTTAAAAAAGGTGTTTCTATCTATTATTCTATGTTAAGTTTTAGCATGTTGTTCTTGCCATGGCCTCGAGGGTTGGGAAGCATATGGACTGGAGTAAATGAGGTGATTTCTAATAGGGGATTTAACATGTGTAAGTTAAACTACAGTAATGGCTAAGACTCCTCCGTATAGTGTATCAGACATCTGCAAGTTCCAGATACTTGATAGCAAGTGCATAGCTCAAAGTTACCTCATTTATTGACCACCAAGACTATACAATCTGCCATTTCAAACATTTTAGTGAACTGGATAGAAGATCCACTGTGGGGAAAATTTTTTATTTTATAGAAGCAAAGAAACCATCACAATGAGTCACATCACCGAAGCTTAACAAGAGCATTCCATTTGTGTGGAATAGCATGAGAAATACCCAGAAAAGGTCCAAAGCAATAATCATTGCCATCTAATGTTTTCAAAAATGAAGAAAAGTGGTTTACTAAAACTTACCTCTTCGCAGAGAGAAGGTATATAACTAGTTTTTTTTTCCAATTCTATTCTCTAAACTGCAGTGTACCCATCATTGAAGTGTTAACATATGTTAAATGGCCTCAATTCACTTAGCTTATCTCCTGTCTTTAACCACTTGAGGACCACGGGCTTTACCCCCCTTAAGGACCAGACCCTTTTTTTCCATTCAGACCACTGCAGCTTTCATGGTTTATTGCTCGCTCATACAACCTACCACCTAAATGAATTTTGGCCCCTTTTCTTGTCACTAATAAAGCTTTCTTTTGGTGCTATTTGATTGCTGCTGCAATTTTTACTTTTTATTATATTCATCAAAAAAGACATGAATTTTGGCAAAAAAATGATTTTTTTAACTTTCTGTGCTGACATTTTTCAAATAAAGTAAAATTTCTGTATACATACAGCACGTGGACAAACTTGTTTTTGATAAAAAAAAAAACCCCATTCAGCCTATATTTATTGGTTTGGGTAAAAGTTATAGCGTTTACAAACTATGGTGCAAAAAGTGAATTTTCCCATTTTGTAGCATCTATGACTTTTCTGACCACCTGTCATGTTTCATGAGGTGCTAGAATTCCAGGATAGTATAAATACCCCCCAAATGACCCCATTTTGGAAAGAAGACATCCCAAAGTATTCACTGAGAGGCATAGTGAGTTCATAGAAGATATTATTTTTTGTCACAAGTTAGCGTAAAATGACAGTTTGTGACAAGAAAAAAAAAAAGTTTCCATTTCTGCTAACTTGTGACAAAAAAAAAAAATGAAATCTGCCACGGACTCACCATGCCCCTCTCTGAATACCTTGAAGTGTCTACTTTCCAAAATGGGGTCATTTGTGGGGTGTGTTTACTGTCCTGGCATTTTGGGGGGTGCTAATTTGTAAGCACCCCTGTAAAGCCTAAAGGTGCTCATTGGACTTTGGGCCCCTTAGCGCAGTTAGGCTGCAAAAAAGTGCCACACATGTGGTATTGCCGTACTCAGGAGAAGTAGTATAATGTGTTTTGGGGTGTATTTTTACATATACCCATGCTGGGTGGGAGAAATATCTCTGTAAATGACAATTGTTTGATTTTTTTTTACACACAATTGTCCATTTACAGAGATATTTCTCCCACTCAGCATGGGTATGTGTAAAAATACCCCCCAAAACACATTATACTACTTCTCCTGAGTACGGCGATACCACATGTGTGGCACTTTTTTGCACCCTAACTGCGCTAAGGGGCCCAAAGTCCAATGAGTACCTTTAGGATTTCACAGGTCATTTTTGTTTCAAGACTACTCCTCACGGTTTAGGGCCCCTAAAATGCCAGGGCAGGCTGCAGCCACCCTAGTCTGCACCCAAGCACACTGATTTCCCTACCTGCCCCCTGATCGCCCACAGCACCCCTCAGACCCCCCAGACCACTGTTTGCACCCAATCACCCCCCTAATCACCCATCAATCATTCCCTGTCACTATCTGTAAACGCTATTTTTTTTTATTCCCTAAACTGCCCCCTGCTCCCTCCTGATCACCCCCCCCACCCCTCAGATTCTCCCCAGACCCCCCCCCCCCCCATGTACTGTATGCATCTATCCCCCTGATCACCAGGCAATCACCCATCAATCACCCCCTGTCACTGCCACCCATCAATCAGCCCCTAACCTGCCCCTTGCGGGCAATCTGATCACCCACCCACACCAATAGATCGCCCGCAGATCCGACGTCAGATCACCTCCCAAATGCATTGTTTACATCTGTTCGCTATCCTAAACACCCACTAATTACCCATCAATCACCCCCTGTCACTGCTACCCATCAGATTAGACCCCTATCTGCCCCTAGGGCACTCAATCAGCCGCCCACACCCTCAGAACGCCCTCAGACCCCAGCCCTGGTCACCTCACCAGTACATTGCTTGCATCTATTCCCCCCTCTAATCACACCTTGAGACACCCATCAATCACCTCCTGTCACCCCCTAGCACACCTACCCATCAGATCAGGCCCTAATTTGCCCCGTGTGGGCTCCTGATCACTCAGCCAAACCCTCAGATCCCCCTCAGACCCCCTTCCAATCACCTCCCCAGTGCATTGATTGCATCTATTTTCCCCTCTAACCACCCCCTGAGACACCCATCAATCACCTCCTGTCACCCCCCTAGCACTCCTATCCATCAGATCAGGCCCAATACAACCTGTCATCTAAAAGGCCACCCTGCTTATGACCGGTTCCACAAAATTCGCCCCCTCATAGACCACCTGTCATCAAAATTTGCAGATGCTTATACCCCTGAACAGTCATTTTGAGACATTTGGTTTCCAGACTACTCACGGTTTTGGGCCTGTGAAATGCCAGGGCCGTATAGGAACCCCACAAGTGACCCCATTTTAGAAAAAAGACACCCCAAGGTATTCTGTTAGGTGTATGACGAGTTCATAGATTTTATTTTTTGTCAAAAGTTAGCGGAAATTGATTTTTATTGTTTTTTTTTCCTACAAAGTGTCATTTTTCACCAACTTGTGACAAAAAATAAAATCTTCTATGAACTCGCCATACACCTAACGGAATACCTTGGGGTGTCTTCTTTCCAAAATGGGGTCACTTGTGGGGTTCCTATACTTCCCTGGCATTTTAGGGGCCCTAAACCGTGAGGAGTAGCCTAGAAAACAAATACCTCAAAATGACCTGTGAATAGGACGTTGGGCCCCTTAGCGCACCTAGGCTGTAAAAAAGTGTCACATGTGGTATCGCCGTACTCAGGAGAAGTAGTATAATGTGTTTTGGGGTGTATTTTTACACATACCCATGCTGGGTGGGAGAAATATCTCTGTAAATGACAATTGTTTGATTTTTTTTACACATAATTGTCCATTTACAGAGATATTTCTCCCACTCAGCATGGGTATGTGTAAAAATACACCCCAAAACACATTATACTACTTCTCCTGAGTACGGCGATACCACATGTGTGACACTTTTTTGCACCCTAACTGCGCTAAGGGGTCAAAAGTCCAATGAATACCTTTAGGATTTCACAGGTCATTTTTGTTTCAAGACTACTCCTCACGGTTTAGGGCCCCTAAAATGCCAGGGCAGTATAGGAACAAAGATGTAAACAATTCACTTGGGAGGTGATCTGACGTCGGATCTGCGGGCGATCTATTGGTGTGGGTGGGTGATCAGATTGCCCGCAAGGGGCAGGTTAGGGGCTGATTGATGGGTGGCAGTGACAGGGGGTGATTGATGGGTGATTGACAGGTGATTGACAGGTGATCAGGGGGATAGATGCATAAAGTACATAGGGGGGGGGGGGTCTGGGGAGAATCTGAGGGGTGGGGGGTGATCAGGAGGGAGCAGGGGGCAGTTTAGGGAATAAAAAAAATAGCGTTTACAGATAGTGACAGGGAGTGATTGATGGGTGATTGGGTGCAAACAGTGGTCTGGGGGGTGGGCAGGGGGGGGTCTGAGGGGTGCTGTGGGCGATCAGGGGGCAGGGGGGGGGAAATCAGTGTGCTTGGGTGCAGACTAGGGTGGCTGCAGCCTGCCCTGGTAGTCCCTCGGACACTGGGACCACCAGGGCAGGAGGCAGCCTGTATAATATCCGGGTGCTAGTAACCCGCCGGCGGGTTACAGCGCGAGGGGGGCGGAGCCAGGCACCGGTGGCTGATCGCGTCATGAATGACGCGATCGCTCCGCCCATGCCCGTACAAGGACCGCCGCCAATTGTACATGCGGCGGTCCTTGCGGGATCCACTTGCCGGCCGCCTCTGTGCAGTGGGTGGTCGGCAAGTGGTTAAAGGGACACTTAAGCCAGAAAAAAAATGAGTTTTACTCACTTGGGGCTTCTACCAGCCCCCTGCAGCAGTCCTCTGCCCTCGCAGCCACTCACTAATCCTCTAGTCCCCCGCTGCCATCTAGTTTAGTTTTTGCCGACAGGACTGGCCACGCGTAGCTTCCTCCGCATTCCCGACTGCAATTAGCGCTAACGCGGGCTGCAACGTGTACAAAAATACGCGTTGCTGCATGTCTATGCTTTGGTAACGCGGCAACGCGTATTTTTGTACGCGTTGCAGCCCGCAATACTGCTAATTGCAGGCGGGAATGCGGAGGAAGCTACGCGTGGCCAGTCCTGTCGGCAAAAACGAAACTAGCTGGCAGTGGGGGACCAGAGGATTAGTGAGTGGCTGCGAGGGCACAAGACTGCTGCAGGGGGCTGGTAGGAGCCCCAGGTGAGTAAAACTCATTTTTTGGGGGGGCTTAAGTGTCCCTTTAATAACGTTTCTAGAGTTATCACCATGGTGATAAGGCATGTAGTATTCAGGAAACATTTTACCTCAGGCAAACCTAAAGTTAACTCTTCTGTTTTTAAGTTAAGGTGAGATCTCTAAAGTTAACTCTTCAATCCTTAAAATAACTCCAGAATTCTAAACTTGAAGACAGGTTGTTCATCATTAACTGCATGTGAAAATAACTACAGAGAAGGTAACTTAACCTCCTTGGCGGTATGGACGAGCTCTGCTCGTCCATGACCGCCGGAGGGCGCCGATTTTCATAATTGTTTTTTAAACATGTAGCAAGCACTTTGCTTGCTGCGTGTTGTGGACGATCGCCGCCGCTCGCCGCCGATGCCCCGTTACCCGCCGCATAACCGTCACACCCCCCCCCCCCCCGCCAAGACCCCTGCGCAGCCTGGCCAATCAGTGCCAGGCAGCACTGAGGGGTGGATCGGGACTCCGTCTGACATCACGACGTTGATGACATCGATGACGTCATCCCGATTGTCGTCATGGCGATGGGGGAAGCCCTTAAGGAAATCCCGTTCAGAACGGGATTTCCTTACGTGGGTATGCTCCAGCGGCGATCGGGCGGTACGGGAGGATGCTGCAGGCAGGGGGGCATCATGTAGCTAGCGCTAGGTTAGCTACATGATTTAAAAAATATATATTAAAAAAACTGCTGCGCCGCCAGCCCGCCACCCTGGCGCAACAAATAGAATGCCAGGGTGGTTAACTGCAGAGGAGGTAACTTAAAGAATGAAGAGATAAGATAACTCTCTCACTGTGCAAAACTTATCTCTACACCTTAATAAGGCACGATCGATGTATGGAGGTAAGTTTTCTCTTGCCTTATTATCTCCAGCATGATCTTAGTGAATTGAGGCCATTGCAGTGTTATTGGAATGTTCATGTTATAGTGGGACACCACTACCGGAACACCTTGCATCAGCTTTCATACTGATCTTACAGTTGCATTTTTCTTTATCTACCTCACCTGCCTACAGGGGAGGACTGGCCCAGGGGGACGGGGGGCAATTGCCCCCCGGGCCGCCCGAATCTTAAGTAATTAGGGCCAGCCAGCAGACATACCACAGGTGACAGGTTCGCAGTGGGGATCGCAACCTCGCGCGATATTTCCCGGCAAGTTGAAGTATCCAATCAGAGAAAGGGCTGAGGCGGCCGGCCGTGGTGTGCCCTTGTGCGTGGCTGCGCCTGCAGTGGATGTGAGCGGCACAAGGACACAAATAGCTTAGGTCCTCTCCGGCCCGGTGGGTTGACCCTGCTTGACTCCGCCCCCCGCCTGGAGCCATTTCCGCCCGCAACGTGCTGCTGTGTCTGCGGTGTCTCACTCTTCAGCTTTCTGTGCTGGGGGGGGGGGGGGGCTGGGGGCCTGGAGCTGCGGCTACGTATGGCTGGCCTGGCTGGAGGAGTCAGACACAGTCCTCCCCTGTGCTGCTGTGCCTGAGGTGTCGTCGGAGTGAGCTGTATCACTCTTCAGCTTTCTGTGCTGGGGGGGCTGGGCGCCGGGGACTAAGAGGCAAGCTGCCGTTGCCTCCCAGTCCCCGGCGATGGCACCAGTCCGACGTGGATGTTGGCCTGTACTGCGCCTGTGCGAGCAGCACTGTCAATCACCGCCACGTGGACCGGAGTGTACTGCGCAGGCGCAGTAGTTCTGCATCTGCACAGTACGCTCTGGTCCATGTGGCGGTGATTGACAGCGCCGCTCGCACAGGCGCAGTCAGCCTGACGTCATCGCCGGGGGCTGGGAGGCAGCGGCAGCGAACAGCTGACTGCAGAGCTGCGGCGAGGGACATGCTGGGAGCTTGGGGCTGGACGAGCCCTGGGTAAGTAGCACTTATTTTCATAAAAGAAAAAAAGCCTGATAACTTCTTTAAGGTTAGGCATCAGACACAGACAGGTAGATTGTGCGGAGAAATGGGGTTAGGCATCAGGTACATAGTGTGTGTGTGTCTGTGTGTGTGTCTGTGGCTGGGGCTGTTAGTCATCACAATTTGAAGATTTTCACACAAGAAAGATATGGCTTTGGGCTGGGGATGCCGTGAAACGGGCCTCTAGTTTGTGTTGTCCCCCCAGGCCAAAAGGTCCCAGTCCTCCCCTGCCTGCCTACTGATCCAAAGAACTTACTGCCGCCACACTCTCTGTGAGGCAGAAGGCAGATTCTGATGTAGGCCAGCCAGTCAAGCAGATTGATCTGTTGCAAGAAAACGTACCTCACAAACAAAATGTAGATCCTTAGAGTCTTGAAAAATTTAAAACAAAACCAAAATGGGAAACCCAAGTTGTATGAGTCACCATGGTTACATCCATAGTTACTTGGGTTGGTCCATTAAGTTCAACTAGAAAATGTGGTACAACACTAGCCTGCACCCTTACATATCTCAAGAGGAAGCTAATCAAAAACCCGGCAAGGCTTGGACCAATTAGCCCTAAAAACAAAACAAAAAATCCTTCCTAACTTCAGATGGCAATCAGATAAAACCCCTAGGTCAACACCGCTGGTAATAATAACCTAGTAACCATAATAATAAAGCATACTCTCCTACCTAGGACACTGCCCACTAACCACCATTTCTAGCACTCCACACACAGCATCCCTTTACCTATACCTACTTTTCTATACCTTAAACCATTAGACTGTAAGGCCTTTTGGCCAGGGCTCTCTTCCCCTTTTGTCTCACAATGCTGTGTAATGGGTGTACATACCTTCCACTAGAGATGTTCCGAACGGTTCGCCTGCGAACGGTTCCATGTGAACTTTCGGTGGTTCGTGTTCGCCAACGAAGGCGAACTTTTGCGGAAGTTCGATTCGCACCCATAATGCGCCATTAGGGTCAACTTTGACCCTCTACATCACAGTCAGCAGGCACATTGTAGCCAATTAGGCTACACTCTCTCCTGGAGCCACTCCCCCCTTATAAAAGGCAGGCAGCGCTGACTTTTACACTCACTTGTGTGCCTGCATTAATTAGTGAAGGGACAGCTGCTGGCATACTCCCATAGTTAAAGATTAGTTAGGCTCTTGTAGGCTTGTTAGCTTGCTCCTGGCTGATTGTTATTGCTAAAATAGCACCCCTCAACAGCTCTTTTGAGAGCTAATGTTCTCCTGATGTGTTTTTTTGTGTTGCCCACTGACACTGCATTATACAGCCCTACCTGTTGCAGCTGGACCTTGGTAATTGCTATTACTCTGCCAGCTAGGCCCTGCCTAACTATCTATACTGGGACACCTACCTATGCCTACCTATACTAGGGCACCTTCCTATGCCTACCTACCTATACTGGGACTCCTACCTATGCCTAGCTAACTACTGGGGCACCTACCTATGCCTATCTACCTATACGGGGACACCTACATATGCCTACCTACCTACCTACCTATACTAGGGCACCTACCTATGCATACCTACCTATACTGGGACTCCTACCTATGCCTAGCTAACTACTGGGACACCTACCTATGCCTACCTACCTACCCATACTAGGGCACCTACCTATGCCTACCTACCTATACTGGGACTCCTACCTATGCCTAGCTAACTACTAGGGCACCTTCCTATGCCTGCCTACCTATACTGGGACTCTTACCTATGCCTAGGTAACTACTGGGGCACCTACCTATGCCTATCTATCTATACTGGGACTCCTACCTATGCCTAGCTAACTACTGGGGCACCTACCTATGCCTACCTACCTATACTGGGACTCCTACCTATGCCTAGCTAACTACTGGGGCACCTACCTATGCCTATCTACCTATACTGGGACACCTACCTATGCTTACCTACCTATACTGGGGCACCTACCTATGCCTACCTACATACAAGAAGATAATAAGGTTGTTGCTTCATTGTGGACAGACCAAATTTGATCAGCTGGACAGTCACTGTTGTTTTATCATTGAGCTACCACAGCCCCGCGACCATATGGGCTTGAGAACCGCTATCATCATGGTGCGCACCAGTCCAGCACGGCCGTCACTACGCAAACAGCTGTTTGCGGTGCGTTACACAGTGAGTTTGGTGTGTCTGTGAAGCAGTACTCTAATTACACTCCCTGTTTGATGTATACACATGCAAGATGTTTGAAAGCACTTTAGTCCTGCAGTTTAGCATTCAATGTGATTTCTGCCCTTAAAACGCTGCTTTGCGTCAAATCCAGATTTTACCCCGGGACTTTTGGCGTCTATCCCACTCATCCATGCCCCCCTCCAGGTGTTAGACCCCTTGAAACATTTTTTCCATCACTTTTGTGGCCAGCTTAAATGTTTCTAGTTTTCAAAGTTCGCATCCCCATTGAAGTCTATTGCGGTTCACGAAAGTTCGGGCGAACCAAACCTTTTGCGGAAGTTCGCGAACCCGGTTTGCGAACCTAAAATCGGAGGTTCACATCGGAGAAATCACATTGAATTTTTAAATTGCAGGACTACAGTGCTTTCAAACATCTTGCATGTGTATACATCAATCAGGGAGTGTAATTAGAGTACTGCTTCACACTGACACACCAAACTCACTGTGTAACGCACCGCAAACAGCTGTTTGCGTAGTGACGGCCATGCTGGACTGGTGCGCACCATGGCGATAGCGGTTTTTAAGGCCATATGGTCGCCAGGCTGTGATAGCTCAATGATAGAACAACAGTGACTGTCCAGCTGATCAAATTTGGTCTGTCCACAATGAAGCAACGACCTTATTATCTTCTTGTATGTAGGTAGGCATAGGTAGGTGCCCCAGTATAGGTAGGTAAGCATAGGTAGGTGTCCCAGTATAGGTAGATAGGCATAGGTAGGTGCCTCAGTAGTTAGCTAGGCATAGGTAGGAGTCCCAGTATAGGTAGGTAGGCATAGGTAGGTGCCCCAGTAGTTAGCTAGGCATAGGTAGGAGTCCCAGTATAGATAGATAGGCATAGGTAGGTGCCCCAGTAGTTAGCTAGGCATAGGTAAGAGTCCCAGTATAGGTAGGCAGGCATAGGAAGGTGCCCCAGTAGTTAGCTAGGCATAGGTAGGAGTCCCAGTATAGGTAGGTAGGCATAGGTAGGTGCCCTAGTATAGGTAGGTAGGTAGGCATAGGTAGGTGTCCCAGTAGTTAGCTAGGCATAGGTAGGAGTCCCAGTATAGGTAGGTATGCATAGGTAGGTGCCCTAGTATAGGTAGGTAGGCATAGGTAGGTGTCCCCGTATAGGTAAATAGGTGCCCCAGTAGTTAGGTAGGCATAGGTAGTTGTCCCAGTATAAATAGTTAGGCAGGGCCTGGCTGGCACAGTAATAGCAATTACCAAGGTCCAGCTGCAACAGATAGGGCTGTATAATGCAGTGCCTAACCCCCTCCCCCCCCCCCCCCCCCCCGCTACCGCTGCATTTACCTTACCCGGCGCCGCTTCTTCTATTCCCGTCCTGTCCGGCTCCATAATTCACAGCAGCGCTCTTCACGGCGGCTGCAGTAGAGAGAGAGTGGTTCCCATAGCAACCGCCGCTACAGGAAGCCGCGCTCTCTGCTGCTTCCTGTCTCATCACAGCAGCCGCCGTGAAGAGTGCTGCTGTCGTACAGAGCCGGAGAGGAGGGGAATAGAAGAAGCGGCACCGGCTAAGGTAAAAGCAGCGGCGGCCGCGGGGTAGAGGGGAGGCGGGGGGCACTACCTAGCGTTACTGGGGCACTATACTAGCTATACTGGGGCACTGTACTAGCGATACTGGGCACTATACTAGCTATACTGGGCACTATACTAGCTATACTGGGCACTACACTAGCTATACTGGGCACTATACTAGCTATACTGGGCACTATACTAGCTATACTGGGGCACTATACTAGCTATACTGGGGCACTATACTAGCTATACTGCGGCACTATACTAGCGATACTGGGGCACTTTACTAACGATACTGGGGCACTTTACTAGCGATACTGGGGCACTATACTAGCTATACTGGGGCACTATACTAGCTATACTGGGGCACTATACTAGCTATACTGGGGCACTTTACTAGCTATACTGGGGCACTTTACTAGTGATACTGGGCACTATACTAGCGATACTGGGCACTACCTACCTATACTGGGCACTATACTAGCTATACGGGGGCACTTTACTAGCTATACTGGGCACTATACTAGCTATACTGGGCATTATACTAGCTATACTGGGGCACTACCTACCCATACTGGGCACTATACTAGCTATACTGGGCACTATACTAGCTATACTGGGACACACTAGGGGGATAAGGCGGCCAGCATTTCCTACCACCGGCTTATATGGGGGTCAATCATTTTTACTGGGTTTTTTTTAGGTAAAAGTGGGGGGGCTTATATGCGGGTCGGCTTATATGCGAGTATATACGGTAATGAAAATGTGTCAAAACAAGTGTGTTATGTTGACCTTTGAAGTTTTTTTTACTTATATGTAACTGGTGGCTAGTAAAACACAACATATGCACAGTGTTTAACGCCTAGGTTCTCAACACGTGGTACGCGTACCCCAGGGGTACTTCTGATGGTTCTAGGGGGTAGTCGGGCTTGATATAATTAACCAAAAATAATACATTTAAAGTTATAGAAAATGATAAATCTTAGTTAAACTACACCAAATTAGTACTTTAGCTAATTAAAAGCAAGTAAATGCTTGGAAATTGTTTAGAACCAATTATCATGTACTACGATTAAATATATATTTGTCAAGGGGTACTTGTGATAATATTTACTATGCTAGGGGGTACTCGGTGAGTAAAGGGTTTAAAAAAGGGTACATACCAATAAAATGTTGAGAAACACTGGTTTAACGCATTTAAAAAATTATTTGAAACAGAGTCCTCTTATACAGGAAACCTTCAGAAAACATTCAGCCAAATATCTCAGTATTCCAGTTATAACAATTTTTAGGAGGTACAGTAGTGTAATACCTTAAATACAAAAAGCAAACATTCCAATTCATTTTTGCTGCTATGCATGGTTTTCTCAGCAAACAATGAAGAAAGTATATGAATAAAGTTCATGTTGCGTTAAAGGATATATAAGGTGAGAAAAAAAGGAAATGTTTTACTCACCTGGGGCTTCTTCCAGCCCCTAGAAGTCTTTCGGTGCCCACACCGCTGTTCCGCTCTTCTCCAAGCTGCCGCTTCAACCCTTGTAGGATCACGACCCATGGCTGGGTTGAGATCATCTGCACACGAGCAGATGCGCTGCGTGACTCTCATGTTCGTTCTCCCATAGCAGGGAGCAGTCTGCAATTGTGCAACTTAAAGGGAAACTAAACTGAAAAGCAAATGGATTTTTCCTTTTAAAATAATTAGAGTTGGCCCGAACCTCCGATTTTCGGTTAGCGAACTGGGTTTGCGAGCTTCTGCAAAAGACGCAATAGACTTCAATGGGGAGGCAAACTTTGAAAACTAGAAACACTTATGCTGGCCAGAAAAATGATGGAAACGATGTTTCAAGGGGTCTAACATCTGAGTTTTTGCATGGGGGAGTGGGATAGACGCCAAAATTCCCAGGAAAAAATCTGGATTTCACGCAAAGCAGCGTTTTATGGGCAGAAATCACATTGAATGCTAAATTGCAGGCCTAAAGTGCTTTAAAACATCTTGCATGTGTATACATCAATCAGGGAGTGTAATTAGAGTACTGCTTCACGCTGACACACTAAACTCACTGTGTAACGCACCGCAGACAGCTGTTTGTGTAGTGACGGCCGTGCTGGACTGGTGCATACCACGGCGAGAGTGCAGGTGATGGCGGCTTTCCAGCCCATATGGTCGCCGGGCTGAGGTAGCTGAATGACAGAACAGTGACTATCCAGCTGATCAAATTTGGTCTGTCTACAATGAAGCAACGACCTTATTATCGTGGGTGTACCCCCCCCCCCTGACTCACTCATATAGCCGTCGGTCATTGCTTCATTGTGATATGCAAGCCCCTTTACCGCGGCAAGGTAATGATCACGAAGGGGAATTGGCACATGTACATGCCTTTTGTTCTGTTGTTGCAGCTGCAGTGCAGTCAGAAAAATTAGGCAGGCATGTACACGCACCAGAAAAAAATTCAGGAATCCACCCTGAGTCCTGGACCCTTTTGGTGGTGGCGGAGAAGGCAGTTAACCGGCCTGCGGGCAGAGATGCTGTGTGGGGAGCGACTTAGTCTTGGGGCAGGCAGTCACACGGCGTGCAGGCAGAGATGCATGCTGTGTGTGGGGACTGACTTAGTCTTTGGGCAGGCCTGAGCGCGCTTTGCAGACCAGGCATCCGTGGTCAGATGGACCCTTGACCCAACGCTGTGTGCCAGAGATGTCACCACTTGCCTTTCAACATCACGGTACAGTTTAGGTATCGTCTTTTTTTAGAAAAAATTGCGGCCTTGTATCTTCCACTGCGTTGTGCGGCTTTGCTTTTGTGTGCTGCTTTTCCTCAGGTGGTCATCTCATTGCAGTTTGTACTTTGTAATCATGTGCCTTCATAAGGTAGTTGTCCCTACGCGGGTCTTGGTCTTTCCAGAGAGTACAGATGGCATTGCTCTCATCTGAGGCAGACACACAAAAAATGTCCACACCGTTGAGCCCTGGGGTGATGGCACTTTGGTGGTGGCGGCCGACTGAGTGCTAAGTGGGGTGCCAGAATCAGAGCAGGAGGAAGAAGATATGTCACGCTTCCGTGTGGAAGCTGAGAAAGATGAGGTGTTCTGTGTTAAATAGTCAACTACGTCTTGACAATATTGAGGGTTGATGGCACATGCATTCTTCTGAACACTGTACTTTGGTCGAGGGCCACATGGGTGCACCAGGTGCCAGGCTAGGTGAGTGTAACAGGTGAGGAGGCGGGGATGACAGCGAGAGCCAGCAGCTATGCGTCCTATGCGTACGCATTCTCTGCTATGTGGGGGGTGGCGGAGATCTTCAATCAACTTAATTGAAGATCGCAAGATGAGAGGATAATGGCGTAGGACATTTCCGAGGATATTGGCGTGGGAACTTTATTTTAAAGGTACAGGTAAGTATTTCTGGTTGATTAAGAACCTTAAAGGACTTTTTTCGTGGTTGTGTTTTTATTTCATTGAACCCTTTGCGGAAATGGGTAAGGGGTACTTTGTACCCCTATACTCATTTCTCCTGGGAGGGGGTGGGCATCTGGGGTCCCCTTCTTAATGGGGACTCCCAGATGCCACCATGAACCCCCCCAGGGAGTCATCGCCTCACCTCCTCTTGGGGCACCGGAGGTGGGGAAGAGCCCCTTGTCCATGGATTGGACAAGGGCTCGGGGGGAGAGGGGAAGGCTTGGCCGCCCCTCTCCCCCGGAGCCTCCCATATAATGGACCATGTGAGCTGGTATAGCTCAGGGTGCAAAGCCCCATGCGGCCGGGGCTCTGCATTCTGGCTATCCCAGCCTGCATGGGGGACAAGGGCTTACAGAAAGCTCGGCAGGGGCGACCCCACATCATTTTTTGGGGGAAATTTCCCACACTCTGGACATAACAAAAAAAATGTATAAAAATAATTTATTTATTTTTTTTATTTATTTTTTTAATTATTGTTTCCCACTATCTTTTTAACATACCCTGCAACTTTGGTGTTGCTAGGATGTAAGGGGCCTTTGCTATTAACTTCTAAAGTCGGCAGGAATTTTTTCCCATGATCTGTCATTGACCGGCATTTAACCACTTAAGGACCGGGGCTGGTTTCTCTGATCTGTGCTGCGTGGGCTCCCCAGCCCGCAGCACAGATCGTGTGGCAGGCAGGGCGATCAGACTTCCCCCTTTTTTTCCCCACTAGGGGGATGTCCTGCTGGGGGGGTCTGATCGCCGCCGCTCTGTGTGGTCAAGCGGGGGGGCTTCTCAAAACCCCCCCTCCACAGCGATTTTTCGCCTCGCTCTGTTTCCCTCCCTCCCCTCCTTCCCCTGGGCGGTACAGGACGGAGATCCGTCCTGCGCCGCCTCTGATAGGCTTCAGCCTATCAGATGCTGGCGATCCCCGGCCAATCAGAGGCCGGGGATCACCGATCTCCTTTACGGCAGCAGCACCGTGTGATGTAAACACAGGGGATTTCTTTCCCGCGTGTTTACATTTAGCCTGCGAGCCACGATCGGAGGCTCGCAGGCTGGTCACGGAGACACCCTCTGTGAACTGACATGGAACGAGCGTCCGTTTCAATGGAAACCCACAAACGACCAGCCGCCGCCTATCGGCGTTAGCTGGTCGTTATGTGGTTAAATGTATACGGTTTTTCCTTTGAACTTTTAAAATCGATTTTCTCAAAAAGTATAAGGTCTTTTTGAAAAAAAAATTTTTCCTCTTGTAGTTAGTGACTCCCTCCAGGTGTTAGACCCCTTGAAACATCTTTTCTATCACTTTTGAGGCCAGAAACATTGTTTGTAGTTTTGGAAGTTCGCCTACCCATTGAAGTCTATTGCAGTTCACAAAGTTCATGCGAACACAAACTTTTGCGGAAATTCGCGTTCGAGGTTTGCGAACCTAATATCGGAGGTTCGAGCCATCTCTAGTCTCAATTAGTGTTGGGCGAACCACGTTCGCCACTGTTCGGGTTCTGCAGAACATCACCCTGTTCGGGTGATGTTCGAGTTCGGCCGAACACCTGGTGGTGTTCGGCCAAACTGTTCGGGTTCGCCCGAACTGCTGAATGCCTGGCCGAACAGGGCCCCTGTTCGGCCGAACAGTGCCCTGTTCGGCCGAATACGCCCCCCCTATGGGGTCGCAGGCATAAGGGGAGAGCATGCCCCGATCGCGGGGGGGGGGGGTCGGAAATTCCCCCCACCCCCTCCGCTAGTGCTCCCCCCTCTGCCCGCTTCCCCATACAAAAGTTTGACGAAAGTAAAATAGTACCGGTGGTGGTGGCTGGCTGCTGCAGTGGCTGGCTGGCACTATGAAGTGACTGAGGAGGAGGAGTCGGAGTAGGACGCGTTGAGGGAGGCCGGGCAGCGGGCGGTTCAGCGGTAGTACCCTTGTGGTACTTCCGCCCTTTCTCTGACCTCACGTCCTCTGCATGATGATGCATACGAGGGTACGCGTGACGCGTACCCTCGTATGCAGAGGACGTGAGGTCAGAGAAAGGGCGGAAGTACCACAAGGGTACTACCGCTGAACCGCCCGCTGCCCGGCCTCCCTCAACGCGTCCTACTCCGACTCCTCCTCCTCAGTCACTTCATAGTGCCAGCCAGCCACTGCAGCAGTCAGCCACCACCACCGGTACTATTTTACTTTCGTCAAACTTTTGTATGGGGAAGCGGGCAGAGGGGGGAGCGCTAGCGGAGGGGGTGGGGGGAATTTCCGACCCCCCCCGCGATCGGGGCATGCTCCCCCCTTATGCCTGCGACCCCATAGGGCCCCCAAAAGCGGGATTTTCAGGGAGTTCGGGGTTCGGCCCGAACATGCCGAACATCGCGGCCATGTTCGGCGAACGTTCCCGAACATCCAGGTGTTCGCCCAACACTAGTCTCAATATGCCAAATCAATCAATTCCTGTCTGCCTTCTTAAATAATAAAAAAGCACAAAGAAAGAAAGAAAAGAAAAACTACTACAACACATCTAAATAAGCTCTCTCTTCCTAGACAAAAAGCAAGAAGAATCTCCAAATGAACAATAAGTACGGCAAAAACAGATGGCCAAACACATTTCCACTATAGTCAAAATGAAATAAAGTTTTATCAGTGTTCCATTTAGAAAATGTTGCCTTGCCTGAAAACGTAACAGTTCATGTTATGTCCAACATACATAAGTCATGCAAAGCTAGCAGCCCTGTCCATTACACAGTGTTCCAATGAAAACCCATTTCTACCTGAAGTTACATGCTTATGTTTTACTTGCTCACATGTAAGCAAGCTGAAATAAGGATTGCTGTCAATCCTTGCAATGTGTACAACTGAACTAAAGTCCTTTTCTCAGCAATGGTTGTGTTTCACTTTGAAAATGTGTTGGACCACATTTTTAAAGGTTTACCAGCTTCTTCCTCCCAATATTTATAATCAAGAAATTTACATGTATTTTTTTATTTAAAAATCATGTAACAGTTGAATATTTTACAAAGCATTTTAAAATATCCCCAGCATTTGACAAAAAAAGAAATTAGGACCAACATGTTTCACCAAGATCCTGTACAGGATTACTACGAAGTGTGCAAATTACACATTGCAAAATGTACTGTAGGTGAAAAACAAAAAATTGATCCCTTTTAATTAAAAAAAAACCCTCATAATGCAATTAAGAGCTGTTTGGAGACACCCAAAAAGGTAGATATGTGTATACAAATGTATAATCTGGAGAAAAATGGAGGTAAGGAGATCCTACCTTCAATAAGTGATTCTCAGGTAAAGCTTAGTTCAAAAAATTCTTAACTTTATTGAGCACTTTTAGGATCTAAAAGTACTAAATCAAGATAAGAATCTTTGTACTAAGCTTTACCTGAGAACCACTTATCTGTAGAAAATATCTCCTAACCTCTATTCTTTCTACAGATTATACATTTGTATACACATAAACCTTTTTGAGTGCCTCCAGCTACCTCTTAATTACCTTTTATGGTGGCCACTAACGGTCCAATCATTTTCACCCAATCTTACCAAATCTATGTAGTATAAGGGTAAATTGCGTGAATATGCTCAATGGATACTTCCGTAGTTACCTTATATTACATAGAAATTGTAAGATTGGATTAAAAAGATTGGATCATTAGTGGCCATTAGAGATGGCGAACGGGAACCGGCGAACTTCCAGGGTTCACGATCGCGGAGAACCGCAAACTTTTCCGGAAGTTCGATTCACCCATAGTGCATCATTAGGGTCAACTTTGACCCTCTACATCACAGTCAGCAGGCACATTGTAGCCAATCAGGCTACATTCCCTCCTGGAGCCCCACCCCCTCTTATAAAAGGCAGGCAGCATCAGGCATTGGACTCACTCGTGTGCCTGCAGTAATTAGAGAAGGGAGAGCTGCTGCTGCTGCAGAGAGAGCTATAGGGAAAGCTTAGTTAGGCTCTTGAAGGCTTGTTAGCTTGCTCCATGCTGATTCTTATTGCTAAAAAGCACCCCTCAATAGCTCTTTTGAGAGATAATCTTGTTCTTGTGATCTACTTTTTTGTGTGTGTGTGTCCCACAGACACTTGTGTTGCATAGACAGCCTTGGTAATTCCTACTGTGCCACTGCCATGCCCAGCACATTCAGTGACTACCTGTGTGTGTGACAGCCAGCTGCACATTTGTAATCCCAATCACTGCACCTGTTCACTGTTCAGTGCACCTACCTACCTATACCTACGTGAGTGCACGCATTGTTAATACCACCAGTCATTGCACCTGTTCAGGGTACCTGTGTGTGTGTTTGACAGGCATCTGCACATTTGTAATCCCAATCACTGCACCTGTTCACTGTTCAGTGCACCTACCTAACTATACCTTCGTGAGCGCACGCATTGTTAATACCACCAGTCATTGCACCTGTTCAGGGTACCTGTGTTTGTGTTTGACAGGCAGCTGCACATTTGTAATCCCAATCACTGCACCTGTTCACTGTTCAGTGCACCTACCTACCTATAACTACGTAAGCACAAGCATTGTTAATACCACCAGTCATTGCATCTGTTCAGGGTACCTGGGTGTGTGTGTGAGACAGGTGCACATTTGTAATTCCAATCACCGCAGTGCATACCTTTAACCTGTTCAGTGCACCTACATGAGCGCAAACAGTGTAGTATACAACCAGTCATTGCACCTGTTCACGGTACTTGTGTAGGACAGGTGCACATTTGTAATTCTAATCACTGCATCTGTTCACTATTCAGTGCACCTACCTACCTACGTGAGCACAAGCAGTGTAATATACCACCAGTCATTGCAACTGTTCACGGTACCTGTGTGTGACAGGTGCACATTTGTAATTCCAATCACTGCACCTGTTCACTGTTCAGTACACCTACCTACCTACCTACGTGAGCTCAAGCAGTGTAATATACCACCAGTCATGGCACCTGTTCACGGTACCTGTGTATGAGAGATGCACATTTGTAATACCAATCCCTGCATACCAGTTCACTGCACCTGTGTGACCACACGCTGTTCAGTATACCAATCGGTGCATACCTGTTAACTGCACCTGTGTGACGGCTGCACACTGTATTGTAATACCAGTCACGACTACCAGTTCACTGCACCTGTGTGACTGCACGCTGTTTAGTATACCAGTCCATGCATACCTGTAAACTGCACCTGTGCGACAGGTGCACATTGTATTGTAATACCAGTCACTGCTACCTGTTCACTGCACCTGTGTGACCGCACGCTGTTTAGTATACCAGTCTGTGCATACCTGTTAACTGCACCTGTGTGACAGCTGCACATTGTATTGTAATATCAGTCACTGCTACCTTTTACTGCACCTGTGTGACTGCACATTGTATTAGTCAAGTCAGTGCATACCTTCCACTTCATCCCCCCGATATAGACAAAACAGGTAGAGGCAGAGGCAGGGGCAGACCCAGAGGCAGGGCACCCGACAGGTCCATTTGAGGTCGTGCTGACATGATTTTGTGCGGCCCTGGCCCAAAGTACAGTGCTCAGAAGAAGGCACGTCCCATCAACTCCCAAGTTTGTCAGGACGTGGTTGACTGTTTAACACAGAACACCTCATCTTCCGCATCCACCAGCGCTACTCCAAGTACCACATCTGCTACATTTGACACTTCACAGGAGTTATTTGGTGGGGAAATCACTGATTTACAGCCATTATTGTTACAACAAGATGAAGGCGCTAAGCAAGTTACACCAAGAAAAAGTTTTAGAAACACTGCGCCAGTGGTATTAAGTTTCAAATTTCCTCACTATCACCAGTAAACACTTCAACAACAATTTTCCAATGGGTTGCACTTGCTGTGAAGGATCACCACATCCCCACCAACCAGTAAACAAGTAATAGCAGCGCTATCCCAATGATACACAGTTCCTTTAATCAAAGTCTGATAGTCAGTAATCTTCCTCTTTTTTGGACTTCCACCATATATCAATTTAAGGTCACTTGTAGATAACCAGAAACGCACTCACCAGATATACTGACTCTTGTCACAGGAGTTAGTATTAGCAGCGAAGGGTCTCAGCCTCCTTCTTGGTTCACTGGCTTCACCACTTTTCTATGCGCCCCAGCAGTTGAATTATCAGCACACAGGCCCCCACTGCAGAGGTTTGCCACTCACATAGGCCCCCACTACAGAGGTTTTTGGCCACTCAGACAAGCTGCAGTCCTCACACGGACAGAAAGTAAACTTCACCAAACTTTTGATCCTCAAAGATAAACATACACCCTTCGCATAGCGTAATACTGTTTAATAAAATAAAGTTAAAAACATCCGTTGCACTCACAGTATGCGGCAGGTAATCACAGCATAGAGTTTGGACGGGCTCTCCCCCATGCGCCACTCCGGATTGAAGCCCTGTTGGCAGCCGGACCCTCCACATTAGATTCCTGATTCATCCAGTGGTGTGTAGTTCCTCCTCAGCTCATGCGACCCCGGGGTCGCATGTGCCGAGGAGTTAGGCGACACTATGGATGTAAGGTGTGAGGAGGAGAATGATGAAGTACCTGCTGTTGGTGCAGTTTCGGAGGTGGAGTGATACAAGCAAAGCTTTGGAGGATGATTATGATGATGATACTGTCATGGACGCCACGTGGGATCCTAAGAGACACGATGACCAAGGGGACAGTTCAGAGGGGGAGTCAGAGAGGTGTAGGAGGAGACGAGTTGCTGAAAGAAGCAGGGGGAGCTCGTCGTCAGAAACAGCTGATGGCAGTGTCCGGCGCCATGTATCGCCACCTATGTACAGCCAGCAAACATGTCCTTCAACGTCAGCTGCTGACGCCACCATAGTGCCCACACCCCAGGGTGGCTCAGCGGTGTGGAAATTTTTTAGTGTGTATGCCAAAGATCAGAGGAATGCCATCTGTACTCTCTGTCACCAAAAATTGAGCCGTGGAAAGGCCAACACCCACGTAGAGACAACTGCCTTACGAAGGCACATGCAGAAAAGGCTAAACTGCAATGGGAAGGCCACCTGAGGAAAAGTTGCACACAAAAGCAAAGCCACCCTCCTTCTCCTCTTCCTCCTTCAGGTGCATCATCTTCAGCCGCTTTCTCCCTTGCACCTTCACAATCACAGCCACGTTCCTCCACTCCGTCTCTCACCTTAAGTGGTTCCTGCTCCTCTGCCCACAGCAGTAGCCAGGTGTCCATGAGGGCAATCTTTGAGCAGAAGAAGCCAATGTCTGCCAGTCACCCCCTTGCCCGGCGTCTCTCAGCTGGCTTGGTGGAACTGTTATCCCACCAGCTGTTACCATACCAGCTGGTGGACTCTGAGGCCTTCCAAAAATTTGTGGCCATTGGGACACCGCAGTGGAAGATACCAGGCCGCAATTCTTTCTCTAAAAAGGCAATACCCAAACTGTACCATGAAGTTGAGAGGCAAGTGGTGTCATCTCTGGCACACAGTGTTGGGTCAAGGGTCCATCTGACCACAGATGCCTGGTCTGCCAAGCACGGTCAGGGCAGGTACATTACTTACACAGCCCATTGGGTCAACCTGGTGACCGCTGGCAAGCAGGGAGTACGTGGCTGTGCAGGATCCAAGGAGAGCGCACCCATACTACAGAGGCGCTCTAGCTCACAATTGACCTATATCTGGTAAGTGTTATTGTGTTTTTACACTAATACTTTCACATGCCGCCGTGCATGGACAACATTGCCTCACTAGCTGCTGACTATATACATGCATATAAACGTTTCCCACCACGGGGTGGTTGGACCTATTTTGTCACAGGGCTAGTCTTTTCTCTATAAGACATCACTACCAATCACTGATAAAACCAGATGGAAGTTTATTAGAATGATAAGGGTGTTATGAAAAATTGTGATGAAAAGATATTTGAGTACCTCCTAGCATTGTTTTTTCTGTTTTCCTTTTTTTCCCCAGTGTTCTCCTACCTCAGATTGCCTGATGAAGCGGGATGTGTGCCCGTGAAACGCGTTGCATTATTTTTGGAGACCAATAAATATCTGTTTGTTATTACGGCTTGTATTTAGCCTGGTCATTTTTGAGGGTATTGGTTCCACCCACCCCCTCATTTTAAACGGTTTTTAAATTTATCTTATCCTGTTTTGGCGCCTCTATTTTTACTTTGCATATCTTGTCCACCCCAGGTGGAGGGGTGTATCCCCATTTTCCTACTTTAGAGAGCGACTTTTTATGCCTGAGTGGGGTCAGGTAGATAATTCTCCCCACCTGTCATTACAGTGGTTGCCTATGTGGTGACCCACACTTGTGAGTATATTCACATTCAAATTATTTTTTTCTCATATTGGTGAAACATACTACACTAGATACGGCTCTCGGTCTTTGTGTTCTGTCTTTTCAAGCATACTTCTTCCTCGTTGCCACGTCAACAGAGAGTCCACACCGATTGCAGCCGATAAGATGGATTTCATCGACATGCGTGCCACCCATAGGGTACATCTTTTGGCCCAATTCAAACCTCTCCCCTCAACACCAGCACAAGATACACCTTTGGACCCGCCCCCTGCGAACACCGAACCAGAGGTGGACCTAAAGCCCATCTTCAACAAACTAGAACAGGCCCTGAAGGATGAGTTCTTCAACATTGCTGATATAGCTATGCAACAAACTTACATTGCCGAAAAAATTTCGCCTGACGGCATTAGAATAAAAACGCTAACAGCTTTTCCTAAAGACACAGTCTTTACAGAAGATTGGTATATATATTTAGAAACATGTACAGGAGGTATGATGGAGAGGATAATCTCAAAACGCACAAAACTAGTAGAAGAACTTCAACCCATTATACAGAATCATAGAGAAACATTGTCCACGCACCTCAGAAATAAACAATACCACCCACTAATGTCTAACCTGGTAGCACGTTTGAAAAAATATGAGGCCGACACCATGGACACTAAACTTAAAAAACTCAATCGCGATAGACTAGCCTACGCGGAAAATAGAGAAAGGGAGAGGAAAACCAGGTTTCCCCCATTCTTCCTGGGCCACCACTATACCCCACGGCACCCCCACCAGCACTCATGAGTCTCAATATCCCACCCCCCTCACTACCCCCACCCCCATCACGGTTTCCACCCTTCCCTCCACCTCCGTGGATTCCCCCTCCAGGTTTAATTCCTCCGACCACACCCCAAATAAAAACCCCTCTTCTCAAAGAAGATAAGGTCCTGAACCCACCAACCTCCAAGTTCAGTTTTGCACATTCTGGCACATCAACCAAATCAATTTTTGAAAAAGACTTAACAAAAATATTTTATCAAAACCCAAAGCCTCTTCCCTCTCTGAAAAAGACAGGGCCAAACAAAAAACCACAAATCACCAAAACCAAGCCCAAAAAACAAGACAGCACATTGTTAACCCCTTCCACAACTATAACTAGTAGTAAGCTTCATTTTGATAGCACCCCTCATTGTACCTTTCATAAAGGACCCCCCCCAGACACATTGACCACCGTGAATCCTTCTGACACGGTCGAGATACAAGACGTAATCCAACTGACACACACTCTTTCCACTGATGAGCTGGCGAATGAGGATTCCCTAGGACTCTCACAGCTCAGTGTCCATGACACACCGCCTCCCACATCCTCCCCACCCAACAGCCACACCCCCACTACTGGCCCATCTACAAAACCTGGGCTTATTACAAACCACTTTAGTCCAGCCAACACACTCACGTCCTCTTTTTTAGATCTACCTTCCATGATTACACAGAACACCCTGGTCTTACCACTGTCCAGCCCAACCACGTCGAGAGTCTTCCTTCAACCCAGACACAAATTAAAACGATTACTCCCAGAATCAGGAAAAGAGGGAAAAGAGGGAAAAGAAAAAAGAAATCGCACACAAACATTAACTCGATAACAGAACCTCCCATCCAAACACGCTCCATCTTCAATCTTTCAACTCATACATTAACCAGAACAGAAACCCAACTACTAGAGAAGGGTTTGTCCTTTTGTCCCACTAATACGTCCCAAATGTCCAAACTATTTGTTGAACTCAATTCATATGTACGGAAACTAACATTGAAAAGACACTTCGCCATAAAACAACATCAATCCATTTTATCAGACACTGCCAACAATCTCATTCTCACCAATAACGATGAACATCCCACTTATCTAGTCAATTCTGATGATATGACCACCGAAAAATTCATTACCACCCAACTCAAGGGTAGATCCAGATTTTACCCCACAGCTTCAAAGGGAAACCTTATTGAAACCTTTTACACTCTAGTACTCAATGATTTTCAAAATTTAAACCTGGACTCCCAGCCCCTCACTTCCAACCTCACAAGACTAGAACAAAAAGCTCTTCACTCTATTAGGAATAACCAGGATATCACCATTAAACCCGCAGACAAGGGAGGGGGGATAGTTATCCTCAACACAGCTGATTACATCACAGAAGCTCATAGACTATTAAACAACCCCCTCCATTACACAAAGCTCAGTATAGACCCCACCCCTACATTCAACCTTATGCTCAAATCCTTCATTAATCAAGCTTTTTTCAACAACATTGTTACCAAAAATGAACGCAACTTCATCATCAACCATCACCCAAAAACTCCATTTTTTTACTACCTACCAAAAATCCACAAAAACCTCATTAATCCCCCCGGTAGACCGATTATATCTGGAATGGATTCCATGACAAGCAACTTATCCAAATTTTTGGACACACATTTACAACCGCTGGTACAATCTTTACCGTCCTATCTCAAGGACTCCCAACACCTCATTTCTCTACTGGAAAACATCTCATGGGAGACCGACTACTGTTGGCTGACATGTGATGTCTCATCATTATATACAAACATTCCACACTCTTTTGGACTCCAAGCATTGGACCACTATCTAGCCACCAACCCAAAAATGCCCCCCACACAACAACAATTCTTGATAAATTGCGCCGAATTCATCTTACAACATAATGTCTTCTCTTTTATGGATAGCTTTTATCACCAGGCCACGGGAACAGCCATGGGGAGCTCGTTCGCACCCTCATATGCAAACCTAGCAATGGGATATTTAGAATTACTCAAATTCCACGACCAAAATCCATTCTCCAAAAACATTATTCTTTATCGAAGGTATATAGACGACCTCGTATTAATTTGGAAGGGGGAACATGCCCTCATACCCAGCTTTCTAGAATATCTTAACAACAATCCAGCAGGCCTCACATTTACCAGTCAACACCACTCCACATCCATAGAGTTCCTTGATCTGGTACTCTATATACAAGATACAACCATCCATACCAAAACACACTTTAAAACAGTAGATTCGAACAATTTTATACACTTCAACAGTTTTCACTACCGTCCATGGACCACCAATACACCCTACTGCCAATACCGTAGAATATTCCGCAATTGCACAAACCCAGCCACGTTTCACACTCAATCAAGAGTCTTAACAAAAAATTTTTTAGAACGAGGGTACCCAAAGAAACTCATTCAGGATGCTAAACACAAAGCCACTATCATCCAGGATACCAATGGAACTTCTCATGTGCCCCCGGATCATCCGATCTTTCCGCGATTCATCACAGGGTATAGTACCCAACATACACAAATCCGTTCCATTCTAAAGCATAGATGGGAAATACTATCACAAGACCCATACTTGAGACCCACCCTGCCCAAAGACCCCCTTTTGACATTTAGAAGAGCCCCCAACTTACGTGGACTTCTGGCCCCTAGCAAATTCAGATCCGTTCCCACTTTTAACACACCTCACACGAATTCCACAACCCCCGGCTCTTCTCCATGCAACCATTCACGTTGCACAGCCTGTCAGTTTGTAAACCCTACAGAAGAATTCCAGTCCACTTCCACAAATGTGTCCTTTCACATTAAACACAAACTAAATTGTCTATCAAAAAACGTTATATATCTCATTTCCTGCCCCTGCAAAGTACAGTATGTAGGACGTACTACACAACTGGTTAGAGACCGGATTGGACAACACAAGAGAAATATTGTTAAAAAATTTCTGTCACATAGTGTATCCAAGCATTACAGTACCCATCACAATGGAGACCCCAAATCCCTCAGGGTCACACTCATTGAGCAGATACAAACCACTAATATTTCTGAGGCGATACGGACAAGAGAAATGTATTGGATCCAGACACTAAGAACCCTTATTCCAGAAGGGTTAAACGAAGTGCTGGAAAAACTGTACTGAATTATTAGGCCTAAACGTTTTCATTTTAGTCCTCTCTTTTACCTCTTTTTACCTCTTTTTATTTTTAACTAATTTTTAATGTCTTCCTGTTTACCTTATGTTGTTTTTTGAAGTCTTTTGATGGCTCAGTTTTATAGGTTATTTGTAATCTGTATTATAGTAATTTATACATTGTACATTTTATGCTACTCTGGAGGGTACCTCCCATATTGTTAACAACATATAGGGAAACCATGACGGCAAAACATAGAATCAATAACATCCACAAGAATTATTTACATGAAGAAAATGTTTTCTCCCAAAACTAAACACAGTACTTTATATTTGATATTGTTCTGATACAGGTGTAATACAATTTTAAACCAGCGGGAGGCAGCAGAACATCTAGACAGCCACTTAGCTACATCACGACACTGTTACTACAGCGATATAGGCTACCTATAGCTATTTAATTGATGATTCAGTCCCAATCACAAAGGGACCCCCTTTCGCCTCTAACAGTTGTTGATTGCTTCCTTCCCATATGGGTTTTTAGTGTGTACCCCCCCCTTTCGAGTAAGTAGGGCAAGTCGCCCTTACTTCTGATGGTGACGGCGGCGCCTCTCTCTGCCTAGACGCATGCGCCGCCTCCTGCACATACAGATCTGCCCACATCACTCTCCATATTATGACGCCTGTATACAGGCGTCGCCGCTTGCATACGCACCCGCCCACATCACCTCCTACACCGTGACGTGTGCGCACGTTGCGTAAGTGCGTCCGGGCAAGCGACTTTGTGCGGCCCTATTCTTTACAATGATGCAATGTACACATGACATATGGTGCTGCCCTTGCGTCAGATCCTTTTCCGGCCCCCAGACCCGCTCGGCGGGAGTTCCAGTTCTCAGCCATTCAATAAAAGGATCCAAGGAGAGCGCACCCATACTACAGAGGCGCTCTAGCTCACAATTGACCTATATCTGGTAAGTGTTATTGTGTTTTTACACTAATACTTTCACATGCCGCCGTGCATGGACAACATTGCCTCACTAGCTGCTGACTATATACATGCATATAAACGTTTCCCACCACGGGGTGGTTGGACCTATTTTGTCACAGGGCTAGTCTTTTCTCTATAAGACATCACTACCAATCACTGATAAAACCAGATGGAAGTTTATTAGAATGATAAGGGTGTTATGAAAAATTGTGATGAAAAGATATTTGAGTACCTCCTAGCATTGTTTTTTCTGTTTTCCTTTTTTTCCCCAGTGTTCTCCTACCTCAGATTGCCTGATGAAGCGGGATGTGTGCCCGTGAAACGCGTTGCATTATTTTTGGAGACCAATAAATATCTGTTTGTTATTACGGCTTGTATTTAGCCTGGTCATTTTTGAGGGTATTGGTTCCACCCACCCCCTCATTTTAAACGGTTTTTAAATTTATCTTATCCTGTTTTGGCGCCTCTATTTTTACTTTGCATATCTTGTCCACCCCAGGTGGAGGGGTGTATCCCCATTTTCCTACTTTAGAGAGCGACTTTTTATGCCTGAGTGGGGTCAGGTAGATAATTCTCCCCACCTGTCATTACAGTGGTTGCCTATGTGGTGACCCACACTTGTGAGTATATTCACATTCAAATTATTTTTTTCTCATATTGGTGAAACATACTACACTAGATACGGCTCTCGGTCTTTGTGTTCTGTCTTTTCAAGCATACTTCTTCCTCGTTGCCACGTCAACAGAGAGTCCACACCGATTGCAGCCGATAAGATGGATTTCATCGACATGCGTGCCACCCATAGGGTACATCTTTTGGCCCAATTCAAACCTCTCCCCTCAACACCAGCACAAGATACACCTTTGGACCCGCCCCCTGCGAACACCGAACCAGAGGTGGACCTAAAGCCCATCTTCAACAAACTAGAACAGGCCCTGAAGGATGAGTTCTTCAACATTGCTGATATAGCTATGCAACAAACTTACATTGCCGAAAAAATTTCGCCTGACGGCATTAGAATAAAAACGCTAACAGCTTTTCCTAAAGACACAGTCTTTACAGAAGATTGGTATATATATTTAGAAACATGTACAGGAGGTATGATGGAGAGGATAATCTCAAAACGCACAAAACTAGTAGAAGAACTTCAACCCATTATACAGAATCATAGAGAAACATTGTCCACGCACCTCAGAAATAAACAATACCACCCACTAATGTCTAACCTGGTAGCACGTTTGAAAAAATATGAGGCTGACACCATGGACACTAAACTTAAAAAACTCAATCGCGATAGACTAGCCTACGCGGAAAATAGAGAAAGGGAGAGGAAAACCAGGTTTCCCCCCATTCTTCCTGGGCCACCACTATACCCCACGGCACCCCCACCAGCACTCATGAGTCTCAATATCCCACCCCCCTCACTACCCCCACCCCCATCACGGTTTCCACCCTTCCCTCCACCTCCGTGGATTCCCCCTCCAGGTTTAATTCCTCCGACCACACCCCAAATAAAAACCCCTCTTCTCAAAGAAGATAAGGTCCCGAACCCACCAACCTCCAAGTTCAGTTTTGCACATTCTGGCACATCAACCAAATCAATTTTTGAAAAAGACTTAACAAAAATATTTTATCAAAACCCAAAGCCTCTTCCCTCTCTGAAAAAGACAGGGCCAAACAAAAAACCACACATCACCAAAACCAAGCCCAAAAAACAAGACAGCACATTGTTAACCCCTTCCACAACTATAACTAGTAGTAAGCTTCATTTTGATAGCACCCCTCATTGTACCTTTCATAAAGGACCCCCCCCAGACACATTGACCACCGTGAATCCTTCTGACACGGTCGAGATACAAGACGTAATCCAACTGACACACACTCTTTCCACTGATGAGCTGGCGAATGAGGATTCCCTAGGACTCTCACAGCTCAGTGTCCATGACACACCACCTCCCACATCCTCCCCACCCAACAGCCACACCCCCACTACTGGCCCATCTACAAAACCTGGGCTTATTACAAACCACTTTAGTCCAGCCAACACACTCACGTCCTCTTTTTTAGATCTACCTTCCATGATTACACAGAACACCCTGGTCTTACCACTGTCCAGCCCAACCACGTCGAGAGTCTTCCTTCAACCCAGACACAAATTAAAACGATTACTCCCAGAATCAGGAAAAGAGGGAAAAGAGGGAAAAGAAAAAAGAAATCGCACACAAACATTAACTCGATAACAGAACCTCCCATCCAAACACGCTCCATCTTCAATCTTTCAATTCATACATTAACCAGAACAGAAACCCAACTACTAGAGAAGGGTTTGTCCTTTTGTCCCACTAATACGTCCCAAATGTCCAAACTATTTGTTGAACTCAATTCATATGTACGGAAACTAACATTGAAAAGACACTTCGCCATAAAACAACATCAATCCATTTTATCAGACACTGCCAACAATCTCATTCTCACCAATAACGATGAACATCCCACTTATCTAGTCAATTCTGATGATATGACCACCGAAAAATTCATTACCACCCAACTCAAGGGTAGATCCAGATTTTACCCCACAGCTTCAAAGGGAAACCTTATTGAAACCTTTTACACTCTAGTACTCAATGATTTTCAAAATTTAAACCTGGACTCCCAGCCCCTCACTTCCAACCTCACAAGACTAGAACAAAAAGCTCTTCACTCTATTAGGAATAACCAGGATATCACCATTAAACCCGCAGACAAGGGAGGGGGGATAGTTATCCTCAACACAGCTGATTACATCACAGAAGCTCATAGACTATTAAACAACCCCCTCCATTACACAAAGCTCAGTATAGACCCCACCCCTACATTCAACCTTATGCTCAAATCCTTCATTAATCAAGCTTTTTTCAACAACATTGTTACCAAAAATGAACGCAACTTCATCATCAACCATCACCCAAAAACTCCATTTTTTTACTACCTACCAAAAATCCACAAAAACCTCATTAATCCCCCCGGTAGACCGATTATATCTGGAATGGATTCCATGACAAGCAACTTATCCAAATTTTTGGACACACATTTACAACCGCTGGTACAATCTTTACCGTCCTATCTCAAGGACTCCCAACACCTCATTTCTCTACTGGAAAACATCTCATGGGAGACCGACTACTGTTGGCTGACATGTGATGTCTCATCATTATATACAAACATTCCACACTCTTTTGGACTCCAAGCATTGGACCACTATCTAGCCACCAACCCAAAAATGCCCCCCACACAACAACAATTCTTGATAAATTGCGCCGAATTCATCTTACAACATAATGTCTTCTCTTTTATGGATAGCTTTTATCACCAGGCCACGGGAACAGCCATGGGGAGCTCGTTCGCACCCTCATATGCAAACCTAGCAATGGGATATTTAGAATTACTCAAATTCCACGACCAAAATCCATTCTCCAAAAACATTATTCTTTATCGAAGGTATATAGACGACCTCGTATTAATTTGGAAGGGGGAACATGCCCTCATACCCAGCTTTCTAGAATATCTTAACAACAATCCAGCAGGCCTCACATTTACCAGTCAACACCACTCCACATCCATAGAGTTCCTTGATCTGGTACTCTATATACAAGATACAACCATCCATACCAAAACACACTTTAAAACAGTAGATTCGAACAATTTTATACACTTCAACAGTTTTCACTACCGTCCATGGACCACCAATACACCCTACTGCCAATACCGTAGAATATTCCGCAATTGCACAAACCCAGCCACGTTTCACACTCAATCAAGAGTCTTAACAAAAAATTTTTTAGAACGAGGGTACCCAAAGAAACTCATTCAGGATGCTAAACACAAAGCCACTATCATCCAGGATACCAATGGAACTTCTCATGTGCCCCCGGATCATCCGATCTTTCCGCGATTCATCACAGGGTATAGTACCCAACATACACAAATCCGTTCCATTCTAAAGCATAGATGGGAAATACTATCACAAGACCCATACTTGAGACCCACCCTGCCCAAAGACCCCCTTTTGACATTTAGAAGAGCCCCCAACTTACGTGGACTTCTGGCCCCTAGCAAATTCAGATCCGTTCCCACTTTTAACACACCTCACACGAATTCCACAACCCCCGGCTCTTCTCCATGCAACCATTCACGTTGCACAGCCTGTCAGTTTGTAAACCCTACAGAAGAATTCCAGTCCACTTCCACAAATGTGTCCTTTCACATTAAACACAAACTAAATTGTCTATCAAAAAACGTTATATATCTCATTTCCTGCCCCTGCAAAGTACAGTATGTAGGACGTACTACACAACTGGTTAGAGACCGGATTGGACAACACAAGAGAAATATTGTTAAAAAATTTCTGTCACATAGTGTATCCAAGCATTACAGTACCCATCACAATGGAGACCCCAAATCCCTCAGGGTCACACTCATTGAGCAGATACAAACCACTAATATTTCTGAGGCGATACGGACAAGAGAAATGTATTGGATCCAGACACTAAGAACCCTTATTCCAGAAGGGTTAAACGAAGTGCTGGAAAAACTGTACTGAATTATTAGGCCTAAACGTTTTCATTTTAGTCCTCTCTTTTACCTCTTTTTACCTCTTTTTATTTTTAACTAATTTTTAATGTCTTCCTGTTTACCTTATGTTGTTTTTTGAAGTCTTTTGATGGCTCAGTTTTATAGGTTATTTGTAATCTGTATTATAGTAATTTATACATTGTACATTTTATGCTACTCTGGAGGGTACCTCCCATATTGTTAACAACATATAGGGAAACCATGACGGCAAAACATAGAATCAATAACATCCACAAGAATTATTTACATGAAGAAAATGTTTTCTCCCAAAACTAAACACAGTACTTTATATTTGATATTGTTCTGATACAGGTGTAATACAATTTTAAACCAGCGGGAGGCAGCAGAACATCTAGACAGCCACTTAGCTACATCACGACACTGTTACTACAGCGATATAGGCTACCTATAGCTATTTAATTGATGATTCAGTCCCAATCACAAAGGGACCCCCTTTCGCCTCTAACAGTTGTTGATTGCTTCCTTCCCATATGGGTTTTTAGTGTGTACCCCCCCCTTTCGAGTAAGTAGGGCAAGTCGCCCTTACTTCTGATGGTGACGGCGGCGCCTCTCTCTGCCTAGACGCATGCGCCGCCTCCTGCACATACAGATCTGCCCACATCACTCTCCATATTATGACGCCTGTATACAGGCGTCGCCGCTTGCATACGCACCCGCCCACATCACCTCCTACACCGTGACGTGTGCGCACGTTGCGTAAGTGCGTCCGGGCAAGCGACTTTGTGCGGCCCTATTCTTTACAATGATGCAATGTACACATGACATATGGTGCTGCCCTTGCGTCAGATCCTTTTCCGGCCCCCAGACCCGCTCGGCGGGAGTTCCAGTTCTCAGCCATTCAATAAAAGGATCCAAGGAGAGCGCACCCATACTACAGAGGCGCTCTAGCTCACAATTGACCTATATCTGGTAAGTGTTATTGTGTTTTTACACTAATACTTTCACATGCCGCCGTGCATGGACAACATTGCCTCACTAGCTGCTGACTATATACATGCATATAAACGTTTCCCACCACGGGGTGGTTGGACCTATTTTGTCACAGGGCTAGTCTTTTCTCTATAAGACATCACTACCAATCACTGATAAAACCAGATGGAAGTTTATTAGAATGATAAGGGTGTTATGAAAAATTGTGATGAAAAGATATTTGAGTACCTCCTAGCATTGTTTTTTCTGTTTTCCTTTTTTTCCCCAGTGTTCTCCTACCTCAGATTGCCTGATGAAGCGGGATGTGTGCCCGTGAAACGCGTTGCATTATTTTTGGAGACCAATAAATATCTGTTTGTTATTACGGCTTGTATTTAGCCTGGTCATTTTTGAGGGTATTGGTTCCACCCACCCCCTCATTTTAAACGGTTTTTAAATTTATCTTATCCTGTTTTGGCGCCTCTATTTTTACTTTGCATATCTTGTCCACCCCAGGTGGAGGGGTGTATCCCCATTTTCCTACTTTAGAGAGCGACTTTTTATGCCTGAGTGGGGTCAGGTAGATAATTCTCCCCACCTGTCATTACAGTGGTTGCCTATGTGGTGACCCACACTTGTGAGTATATTCACATTCAAATTATTTTTTTCTCATATTGGTGAAACATACTACACTAGATACGGCTCTCGGTCTTTGTGTTCTGTCTTTTCAAGCATACTTCTTCCTCGTTGCCACGTCAACAGAGAGTCCACACCGATTGCAGCCGATAAGATGGATTTCATCGACATGCGTGCCACCCATAGGGTACATCTTTTGGCCCAATTCAAACCTCTCCCCTCAACACCAGCACAAGATACACCTTTGGACCCGCCCCCTGCGAACACCGAACCAGAGGTGGACCTAAAGCCCATCTTCAACAAACTAGAACAGGCCCTGAAGGATGAGTTCTTCAACATTGCTGATATAGCTATGCAACAAACTTACATTGCCGAAAAAATTTCGCCTGACGGCATTAGAATAAAAACGCTAACAGCTTTTCCTAAAGACACAGTCTTTACAGAAGATTGGTATATATATTTAGAAACATGTACAGGAGGTATGATGGAGAGGATAATCTCAAAACGCACAAAACTAGTAGAAGAACTTCAACCCATTATACAGAATCATAGAGAAACATTGTCCACGCACCTCAGAAATAAACAATACCACCCACTAATGTCTAACCTGGTAGCACGTTTGAAAAAATATGAGGCTGACACCATGGACACTAAACTTAAAAAACTCAATCGCGATAGACTAGCCTACGCGGAAAATAGAGAAAGGGAGAGGAAAACCAGGTTTCCCCCCATTCTTCCTGGGCCACCACTATACCCCACGGCACCCCCACCAGCACTCATGAGTCTCAATATCCCACCCCCCTCACTACCCCCACCCCCATCACGGTTTCCACCCTTCCCTCCACCTCCGTGGATTCCCCCTCCAGGTTTAATTCCTCCGACCACACCCCAAATAAAAACCCCTCTTCTCAAAGAAGATAAGGTCCCGAACCCACCAACCTCCAAGTTCAGTTTTGCACATTCTGGCACATCAACCAAATCAATTTTTGAAAAAGACTTAACAAAAATATTTTATCAAAACCCAAAGCCTCTTCCCTCTCTGAAAAAGACAGGGCCAAACAAAAAACCACACATCACCAAAACCAAGCCCAAAAAACAAGACAGCACATTGTTAACCCCTTCCACAACTATAACTAGTAGTAAGCTTCATTTTGATAGCACCCCTCATTGTACCTTTCATAAAGGACCCCCCCCAGACACATTGACCACCGTGAATCCTTCTGACACGGTCGAGATACAAGACGTAATCCAACTGACACACACTCTTTCCACTGATGAGCTGGCGAATGAGGATTCCCTAGGACTCTCACAGCTCAGTGTCCATGACACACCACCTCCCACATCCTCCCCACCCAACAGCCACACCCCCACTACTGGCCCATCTACAAAACCTGGGCTTATTACAAACCACTTTAGTCCAGCCAACACACTCACGTCCTCTTTTTTAGATCTACCTTCCATGATTACACAGAACACCCTGGTCTTACCACTGTCCAGCCCAACCACGTCGAGAGTCTTCCTTCAACCCAGACACAAATTAAAACGATTACTCCCAGAATCAGGAAAAGAGGGAAAAGAGGGAAAAGAAAAAAGAAATCGCACACAAACATTAACTCGATAACAGAACCTCCCATCCAAACACGCTCCATCTTCAATCTTTCAATTCATACATTAACCAGAACAGAAACCCAACTACTAGAGAAGGGTTTGTCCTTTTGTCCCACTAATACGTCCCAAATGTCCAAACTATTTGTTGAACTCAATTCATATGTACGGAAACTAACATTGAAAAGACACTTCGCCATAAAACAACATCAATCCATTTTATCAGACACTGCCAACAATCTCATTCTCACCAATAACGATGAACATCCCACTTATCTAGTCAATTCTGATGATATGACCACCGAAAAATTCATTACCACCCAACTCAAGGGTAGATCCAGATTTTACCCCACAGCTTCAAAGGGAAACCTTATTGAAACCTTTTACACTCTAGTACTCAATGATTTTCAAAATTTAAACCTGGACTCCCAGCCCCTCACTTCCAACCTCACAAGACTAGAACAAAAAGCTCTTCACTCTATTAGGAATAACCAGGATATCACCATTAAACCCGCAGACAAGGGAGGGGGGATAGTTATCCTCAACACAGCTGATTACATCACAGAAGCTCATAGACTATTAAACAACCCCCTCCATTACACAAAGCTCAGTATAGACCCCACCCCTACATTCAACCTTATGCTCAAATCCTTCATTAATCAAGCTTTTTTCAACAACATTGTTACCAAAAATGAACGCAACTTCATCATCAACCATCACCCAAAAACTCCATTTTTTTACTACCTACCAAAAATCCACAAAAACCTCATTAATCCCCCCGGTAGACCGATTATATCTGGAATGGATTCCATGACAAGCAACTTATCCAAATTTTTGGACACACATTTACAACCGCTGGTACAATCTTTACCGTCCTATCTCAAGGACTCCCAACACCTCATTTCTCTACTGGAAAACATCTCATGGGAGACCGACTACTGTTGGCTGACATGTGATGTCTCATCATTATATACAAACATTCCACACTCTTTTGGACTCCAAGCATTGGACCACTATCTAGCCACCAACCCAAAAATGCCCCCCACACAACAACAATTCTTGATAAATTGCGCCGAATTCATCTTACAACATAATGTCTTCTCTTTTATGGATAGCTTTTATCACCAGGCCACGGGAACAGCCATGGGGAGCTCGTTCGCACCCTCATATGCAAACCTAGCAATGGGATATTTAGAATTACTCAAATTCCACGACCAAAATCCATTCTCCAAAAACATTATTCTTTATCGAAGGTATATAGACGACCTCGTATTAATTTGGAAGGGGGAACATGCCCTCATACCCAGCTTCCTAGAATATCTTAACAACAATCCAGCAGGCCTCACATTTACCAGTCAACACCACTCCACATCCATAGAGTTCCTTGATCTGGTACTCTATATACAAGATACAACCATCCATACCAAAACACACTTTAAAACAGTAGATTCGAACAATTTTATACACTTCAACAGTTTTCACTACCGTCCATGGACCACCAATACACCCTACTGCCAATACCGTAGAATATTCCGCAATTGCACAAACCCAGCCACGTTTCACACTCAATCAAGAGTCTTAACAAAAAATTTTTTAGAACGAGGGTACCCAAAGAAACTCATTCAGGATGCTAAACACAAAGCCACTATCATCCAGGATACCAATGGAACTTCTCATGTGCCCCCGGATCATCCGATCTTTCCGCGATTCATCACAGGGTATAGTACCCAACATACACAAATCCGTTCCATTCTAAAGCATAGATGGGAAATACTATCACAAGACCCATACTTGAGACCCACCCTGCCCAAAGACCCCCTTTTGACATTTAGAAGAGCCCCCAACTTACGTGGACTTCTGGCCCCTAGCAAATTCAGATCCGTTCCCACTTTTAACACACCTCACACGAATTCCACAACCCCCGGCTCTTCTCCATGCAACCATTCACGTTGCACAGCCTGTCAGTTTGTAAACCCTACAGAAGAATTCCAGTCCACTTCCACAAATGTGTCCTTTCACATTAAACACAAACTAAATTGTCTATCAAAAAACGTTATATATCTCATTTCCTGCCCCTGCAAAGTACAGTATGTAGGACGTACTACACAACTGGTTAGAGACCGGATTGGACAACACAAGAGAAATATTGTTAAAAAATTTCTGTCACATAGTGTATCCAAGCATTACAGTACCCATCACAATGGAGACCCCAAATCCCTCAGGGTCACACTCATTGAGCAGATACAAACCACTAATATTTCTGAGGCGATACGGACAAGAGAAATGTATTGGATCCAGACACTAAGAACCCTTATTCCAGAAGGGTTAAACGAAGTGCTGGAAAAACTGTACTGAATTATTAGGCCTAAACGTTTTCATTTTAGTCCTCTCTTTTACCTCTTTTTACCTCTTTTTATTTTTAACTAATTTTTAATGTCTTCCTGTTTACCTTATGTTGTTTTTTGAAGTCTTTTGATGGCTCAGTTTTATAGGTTATTTGTAATCTGTATTATAGTAATTTATACATTGTACATTTTATGCTACTCTGGAGGGTACCTCCCATATTGTTAACAACATATAGGGAAACCATGACGGCAAAACATAGAATCAATAACATCCACAAGAATTATTTACATGAAGAAAATGTTTTCTCCCAAAACTAAACACAGTACTTTATATTTGATATTGTTCTGATACAGGTGTAATACAATTTTAAACCAGCGGGAGGCAGCAGAACATCTAGACAGCCACTTAGCTACATCACGACACTGTTACTACAGCGATATAGGCTACCTATAGCTATTTAATTGATGATTCAGTCCCAATCACAAAGGGACCCCCTTTCGCCTCTAACAGTTGTTGATTGCTTCCTTCCCATATGGGTTTTTAGTGTGTACCCCCCCCTTTCGAGTAAGTAGGGCAAGTCGCCCTTACTTCTGATGGTGACGGCGGCGCCTCTCTCTGCCTAGACGCATGCGCCGCCTCCTGCACATACAGATCTGCCCACATCACTCTCCATATTATGACGCCTGTATACAGGCGTCGCCGCTTGCATACGCACCCGCCCACATCACCTCCTACACCGTGACGTGTGCGCACGTTGCGTAAGTGCGTCCGGGCAAGCGACTTTGTGCGGCCCTATTCTTTACAATGATGCAATGTACACATGACATATGGTGCTGCCCTTGCGTCAGATCCTTTTCCGGCCCCCAGACCCGCTCGGCGGGAGTTCCAGTTCTCAGCCATTCAATAAAAGGATCCAAGGAGAGCGCACCCATACTACAGAGGCGCTCTAGCTCACAATTGACCTATATCTGGTAAGTGTTATTGTGTTTTTACACTAATACTTTCACATGCCGCCGTGCATGGACAACATTGCCTCACTAGCTGCTGACTATATACATGCATATAAACGTTTCCCACCACGGGGTGGTTGGACCTATTTTGTCACAGGGCTAGTCTTTTCTCTATAAGACATCACTACCAATCACTGATAAAACCAGATGGAAGTTTATTAGAATGATAAGGGTGTTATGAAAAATTGTGATGAAAAGATATTTGAGTACCTCCTAGCATTGTTTTTTCTGTTTTCCTTTTTTTCCCCAGTGTTCTCCTACCTCAGATTGCCTGATGAAGCGGGATGTGTGCCCGTGAAACGCGTTGCATTATTTTTGGAGACCAATAAATATCTGTTTGTTATTACGGCTTGTATTTAGCCTGGTCATTTTTGAGGGTATTGGTTCCACCCACCCCCTCATTTTAAACGGTTTTTAAATTTATCTTATCCTGTTTTGGCGCCTCTATTTTTACTTTACATTACTTACACAGCCCATTGGGTCAACCTGGTGACCGCTGGCAAGCAGGGAGTACGTGGCTGTGCAGCGGACCTAGTGACACCTCTATGGCTTGCAGGCAGGCCTGCTACCACCTCCTCTCCTCCTGCTACATCCTCTTCGCTGTCTTCCTCCTCCTCCTCCTTGGCTGAGTGGCAGTTCAACTCTACTGGTGCTGCGATCTCCTCTCCAGCTACACAGCCCCAGCTCCCAAGGGTCTATGCTGCAAGCCAGGTACGACGGTGTCACGCCATCTTAGACAAGTCTTGCCTCAAAGCGGAGAGTCACACTGGAGCAGCTCTGCTGGCTGCTCTGAACAAACAGGTGGATCAGTGGCTGACCCTACACCAACTGGAGATCGGCAACATGGTGTGTGACAACGGCAGCAATCTCATTTTGGCTTTGAATTTGGGAAAGTTGACACATGTATCCTGCATGGCTCAATCTCATAATTCAGAGATTTGTGTCTAAGTACCCAGGCTTACAGTACATCCTAAAGCAGTCCAGGAAGGTGTGTGAGCATTTCAAGCGGTCTTACACGGCCATCGCACGCTTTGCCGATATTCAGCTGAGAAACAACTTGCCGGTGAGCCGCTTGATTTGCGATAGCCCGTCTCGCTTATTCGACCCTCCTGATGTTTGACTGCCTGCTATAACAGGAGAAAGCCATCAAACAGTATCTCTACAACTACAGTCAAAGGACACAGTCTGGGGAGATGGTAATGTTCTGGCCGAAGTACTGGACACTGATGCGAAATGCCTGCAGGCTCATGCGGCCGTTTGAGGAATAAGGAGGTGACAAACCTGGTGAGTGGCAGTGAAGGCGCCATCAGCGACTTGATCCCATATGCCTTCTTCCTGGAGCATGCCATGCGTAAAGTGGTGGATCAAGCTGTGGAGGAGCATGAATAGGAACAGGAACAGGAGGAAGAGTTGTGGGATCAATCCTCAGCAGAAGCAGATGATTCCTCAACACCTGCGGCAGCACAGAGGGGGGGGGGGGAGGAGGAGGAGGAGGAAGAGTCGTGTGGGGGAGAGGAGTCAGATGATGAGGAAGGTGTTGTTTTGGAGGAGGAGGATGAGGCGGAAGAACAACTGCAGCAGGTGTCACAGGGGGCTTGTGCTGCTCAACTTTCCCGTGGTATTGTTCGTGGCTGGGGGGAGGAGGAGAACTTAGCTGACATCACTGAGGAAGAGCACGTAGTACGTCTGCATCCAACTTTGTGCAGATGACGTCTTTCATGCTGTCCAGCCTGTTGAGGGACCCCCGTATAAAAAAAACTCAAGGGGAATGAGTTGTACTGGGTGGCCACGCTACTAGACCCTCGGTATAGGCACAAAGTGGCGGATATGTTTCCAAATCACCAGAAGGCAGAAAGGATGCAGCACTTGCAGTACAAGCTGGCAACCATGCTTTACAATGCGTTTAAGGGTGATGCCACAGCACAATGTAATAAAGGTACCACTGCCAGTAATTCTTCTCCCATGTCCACGCAGGCAAGGACAGGACGCTCCAGCAATCTCATGGTGATGTCGGACATGCGGACATTCTTTAGTCCAACGCCTCGCTAGCGCTTCCGGATCCACCCTCCACCGACGCCTCGACCAGCAGGTAGCCGACTACCTGGCCTTAACTGTGGATGTAGATACTGTGAGCAGCGATGAACCCTTGGACTATTGGGTGTGCAGGCTTGACCTGTGGCCAGAGCTGTCCCAATTTGCCATCCAAATTCTGTCTTGCCCTGCCTCAAGCGCCCTGTCGGAAAGGACCTTCAGCGCAGCTGGAGGCATTGTCCCTGAGAAGAGAAGTCGCCTAAGTCAAAAAAGTGTTCAGTACCTCACCTGCCTGCCCCATTACTAAGTTGCTCCCCACACAGCATCTCTGCCCGCAGGCCGGTTGACTGCCTTCTCCGCCACCACCAAAAGGGTCCAGGACTCAGGGTGGATTCCTCAATTTTTAAGGCTACTGCTAGCAGCGGACGCTATAATAATTTTTCTGGTGCGTGTACATGCCTGCCTAATTTTTCTGGCTACACTGCAGCTGCAACAACAAAACAAAAGGCATGTACATGTGTCAATTCCCCTTTGTGATCGTTACCTTGCTGTGGTGAAGGGGCTTGCGTATCACAATGAAGCAATGTCGGACGGCTGTATGAGTGTCTCTGGGGGGCACACCCACGATAATAAGGTCGTTGCTTCATTGTGGACAGACCAAATTTGATCAGCTGGACAGTCACTGTTGTTCTGTCATTGAGCTACCACAGCCCGGCGACCATATGGGCTTGAAAACCGCTATCAACTGCACTCTCGCCATAGTGCGCACCAGTCCAGCACGGCCGTCACAACACAAACAGCTGTTTGCGGTGCGTTGCACAGTGAGTTTGGTCTGTCAGTGTGAAGCAGTACTCTAATTATACTACTTGATTGATGTATACAGATGCAAGATGTTTTAAAGCACTTTAGGCCTCCAATTTAGCATGCAATGTGATTTCTGCCCTTAAAACGCTGCTTTGCGTCAAATCCAGATTTTTTCCCGGGACTTTTGGCGTCTATCCCACTCATCCATGCAAAAACTCAGATGTTAGACCCCTTGAAACATCTTTTCCATCACTTTTGTGGCCAACATAAATGTTTCTAGTTTTCAACGTTTGCCTCCCCATTGAAATCTATTGCGGAAGACATAATCATTTTCTATTAAAGCTGTTTGCAGCTATATTTGCTGTGTAAACTATCTAAACAACTTTAGATAAGATATATAGACAAGTTACTTGTTATAGTTAGTTTTTCATCTCAGATCCACTTTAAGTCACCCCTGGATAGGGTTGCTTACTCTTTGAAAAAAGTATTTTTTGATTTATTTTTTTTTGTGGCGTTGCGACCACCACACACCATCCACAATTTTGAGTGGGGACTGTACTCCCCCACATGCTCCTATGAGTGGTGGCCTCCCATAGAAACTAAGGGCTCGATTCACAAAGCGGTGATAACTCAGTTATCACGCCTAAAAGACTTTAGGCGTGATAACCTTTGCACTAGCAAAGTTATCACCGCTTTGTGCTCTAACTCGCGCGAAGCTACCGCGCGTACGCGCGCGCGCAAAGTCCCATAGGGCTTAATGGGAGCTTCGCGCGAAGTGCCGGGTGCTGCGCGCGCAAAACTTTGCGCGCGGAAAATTCGCGCGAGTTTCTTCTTATCATGCCTAAACTGAGTTTAGGCGTGATAAAGGGGTTTTCACTCGCGTGCAAACACTTTGCACCGCTTTGTGAATCAGGCCCTAAGCCTTGTGAGTATAATCTTTCTCTTGTTTTACCCACGCCTTTGTTACCTGACAATAATACACCAGATTGGGCTCCCGATGTCCCTGTGTTCTTTTGTCCACAAGTCCCAACCCTCATATTGCAAGCTTTTGTAGGTCTAGTGGCATATGTACTGTAGTAAACTTGCTCTTAGTGACTATTTTATCTTCTTTTCCTAAAAAGTCTAAAAATGTAACAGACTTTTTTCATTTCAGCACTGAATAACACTAAACACATATGAGACACGGTTTTTTCTTTGCTGGATAGTGGGCAATCCTCATATTGTTTTCTTTCTTTAATCTGTAAACACAAAAACAGAAACAAGTTTCCACTGAACAGTACTTTTGTAAACCTTAAAGCAAACCTGAACTGAAAATGACAAGTGAAAATAAACATACACATGTCATACTTACAGTAACTCCCGTGTAGTCTACTCTTCAATCTCTTTCTCCTCTCCTGCATCCTGTTTGTCCACTGCAATCAATGGAATTCTTCATCCTCCATTTTGAAAATGGCGATGACCCCATAACAGCTTCCAGGTCACTACACTTAAACTGTAATATCCCCCACTTGAGCCATACGGAAACATGGACGTTACCTTGCTCATCAGTTGTCCTTTCAGATCAGCAACTGATATATTTCAGTTTCGACAAAATCTTGTCAGAACTGGAAGGAATCACTGTAAGAAAAAAATGGTGAGCTTTTGAGAGGAACTGTCGGTGAGAAAAGTATGTAATATTCATTTGCAGGTACATCATGTGTTTCTTTCAAATAATTTTACTCGGTTCTGGTTCACTTTTACTCTTTGTGCCAGAGCATGAGCAACTTTGAGTTTCCTGTTTCATGAAACTGATACAGCGTGTTGGTGGGCACGGGTCACAGCAGAGAGGGATAATTCACCTATATCACCACCTCTCATCACTGCACTGCACACTGCACTCCATCCTCCTGATTTCCGGCTGTGAAGGCAGAAGTGTTGGAAAGATGAAGAGCAGTGTGCAGTGAAATGTTGAGAGTGGGTGACATAGGTGAGTTAACCGTCTCTGCTGTGACCTACACCCACTTACACACCAATTCAGTTTTGCGATATGGGAAACTCACTTTTGCTCATTTCTAGATAGCACATATATTAGGTAATGTAAACAATTGCTATGGTATCTTAAAAGTATACTACCAGCAGCTGGTGTGGGTTTCCTTGCATAGTGTCCAAGTGAGTACCATTCTTTCATCAGTACACCTCTCAAGGAATAATGGGCCATCACTCCCAGTGAGCGATAGACTGCTTTGCTCTATACACTAGATTGAATCTCTGGGGTCATTTTTACCAGTGCCAGGAGAAACAGGTGTGCCCCAGTGGGAATTACCTGACGGTGGAAGGAGATGATGAAGGTAAGAATCAGAGTAATAGTCTCTGAGAGTGAATAGGTGAAAGAAAGAGATAAGCTGGGAAGGATTTATGGCAGTACTTAGGAACACCTAGACAAAGCTTTTTCCATCCCAGTTTTATAAACATATTTATTGATAGTTCTCCTTTAAATGTGCTATTGCAATATCATGTCACTTACACCTGGGCTTTCAGTGATCATTAGAGAGAGAGGATGTTGCAGCCAGCTGGGGGCATCATGGAGAGTCTGTCTGTGTTCAGTTAATTCTGGTGCTTGATCTGGGTTTGGTCCCCAGTCTAGTTTATCAGCATGTCCCAGACTTCAAGGCCGCAGATAGACCATGAGTGGGAGGACTGGCGTATGAGGCTCAGGGGATTCTGGAGCCCCTCCAGGGGGGTCCTATCATGACACTTACTAGAGCTGCACGTTCTGAGGGGGATCCTTGCTGGTATAATGTAGATTTTGAATGTCATTCAATAGCAGCACTAGCTTTCCTCTGTCACGCAGACCTTCCTGACACCCCATGGAGTGCAGAGCTGTCTAGAAAGGCTGTAAATCTTCTGGCAGTACAGGAAAAAAAAGTTTCTTTTCCTCAGCCTGAGAGAATGACAACTAAGGGTGCGGAGAGAAAAAGCTTTCTTCACAGTTGTTGTAATGACTACGTCTGCTTATCCACTGATAAGGAATCATACAAAGGTTTGTAGACAGTCCCTAAGTGTGTCAGGGTCTTCTGTTGTGTACACTACAGAGCCCTACCCACAGCTCCAATCAGAGGCTGAGGCTCCACACAGCACAACACCTGGGAGAACAGACAGCAGAGTAACTGGCTGGCTCTGCTTCACCCCGTGTTTGTCTACATGTGGGTTTCTGTCTCTAAATGTGGGATTCTGGCACCTTCTCTGCATAGTGTTCCTGAGAGGAGAAGTGTGGAACAATTTAGAAAGAGTGGGGAGATTCAGCTGGTCATTACTTATTTTACCACTTCATTGTCCCCCTTTAACCTCCCTGGCGGTCTATTAAAAACCGCCAGGGGGCAGCAGAGCATTTTAAATTATTTTTTTTTTAAATCATGTAGCGAGCCCAGGGCTCGCTACATGATAGCCACTGTGCAGCAGCATCCCCCCACCCTCTTCAATCGCCTCCGGCGATCTCCGATCAGGAAATCCCGTTCAAAGAACGGGATTTCCTGGAGGGCTTCCCCGTCGCCATGGCGACGGGCGGCATGACGTCATCGGCGTCGTGACGTCATTGGGAGTCCCGATCTACCCCTCAGCGCACGGGGTCGGGGGGGGGGGGGGTTGGCGCGGTGGGCGGCGGATAATCGGCGCAGAGCGGCGGCGATCAGAGTTCACACGCAGCTAGAAAAGTGCTAGCTGCGTGTTGCAAAATAAAAATTATGCAAATCAGCCCAGCAGGGCCTGAGAAATCCTCCTGCGCGGCATAGCCCGTGCTCAGCACGGGCTTACCGCCAGGGAGGTTAAGAGCCTGTGTTGTATTATACAATGATGTATTTTATCCCCAGCCACCATATACATCAGGAGCCTGTACTGCGATAGCTACTTCTAGTACAGACCCCCTTCAGGATCCTGCACAGACGCCTTCTGCTGTCAAAGCCCCTCTTCAACAGCCTGTTCTTTGATTGCTAGAACAGTACTAGCAGAGCCTCCCTTCAAGAATCTATTATATGGCTCTTATGTTATATTATTCACCTCTTCTAGCTGAATTATGTAAAGGAAATCCTTGGTAACTGTAACTAAGTCATACCTTTTGTCCAAAATGCTCTCTGGAGACAGTCAGCATACTCTGTCATCGACCCCACCCCTGGAGCTCCATTTAGCTGCAATTTGGTCTGGGCTAGAGGGTCGGGGCGTTCGAATTGGAAGAAGTCTGTCGCACAAGTGCAGTTTGGGACATTTGCATAATGCACCTAAGCAGTTTATACAGAGCACTGTGGCTGTGCTCCCGGCAGCCTCCTGAGCACTATGCACGCACTCACAGCAGCTGTCAGCAGTGCAAAAAAGGCTGAACTATGCGGAGCAAATACTTCTTACTTGGGTCAGGGTCGAGTCTGATCCAAATTGTAGCTGAACGGAGACGTGGGTAGGGGAACGGAAGACGTAGTCCAAGTATGGACACTGCTTATAAAAAGTTCAGCTTTACTTACCTGGGGATTCTTCCAGCCCCTAGAAGTCTATCAGTTCCAGCGCTGCAGTTTGGCCACCCTCCAAGGTGCCGCAGTCCCGTCCATAACATCGTCAACCCAACCACTGAACACTCCCAGCCACTGCCACAGGGGCGTGAATCAAGCGGTGCAGAAGCCACCACCCCAGTTTGGGTCAGCGATGTTACAGACAGAAGTGCTGGAACTGATAGACTTATAGGGCCTAGAAGAAACCCCATGTATAATGTAAGTAAAGCTTAAATTTTGTTTATTTAATCTTTAGTACTCTTTATGGTGTGTCTGTAACGATCGGTGTAACACAGAGAGGGTCTGACTAATGGTGATCTGCAGTATCACCAAAAATGCAGATATACCTGATTATTAATGATCTGCAGTATCACCGATAATCAGATATATACTAACCTCTGGACACCTGAGTGATATGAGTGTTTGGTGCAACAGTAATACTTTGAGGACAATATCTGGAGAACAGGTTTCAGGGCAGTAGACAATACTGTCCTGTAAAACAAGTACCTTCCAGTAACCTGGGACTCTCCCGCAGGGAGGAGCCAGGCTAGCGGTAGGAAGGCCCAGACCATGAGTAACACCAAGGCAGGATGTCACTGACTGATCTGTGAACTATCTTTTAACTGAGGAGATAGTTCTCGAGGTCGGACAAGTCAGGTCGGCAACACACGGACAGACAAAGTACAAAGACAGGAGACTGATTCGGTAATCCTGAGACAAGCAGGGTTTGGCAATAGAGTATCAGAAATAGCGAGGTACCGAATCAGTGATCAGAAGAGTGGTCAGGAAAGCAGAAAGTCATAACAGATAATAAACAATGCCTAGTCTTGGGTGTGAGCTCCGTGATCATCAACACCCTGGAACTAGTCTAAAGTATAACAGAATGGTAATACAGATTCCTAGACTTGGGTGTGAGTTCCTTGACCATCAACACCCTGGAACTAGTCTGAAGTATAACAGAATGGTAATACAGATTCCTAGACTTAGGTGTGAGGTCCTTGATCATCAACACCCTGGAACTAGTCTGAAGTATAACAGAATGATAATACAAGTCCCTAGGCTTAGGTGTGAGGTCCGTGATCATCAACACCCTGGAACTAGTCTAAGGTATAACAGAATAACAACACAGATTCTGACAAAAGGTTTGAGTGCTTCCACGTAGTGATCGCAACGGCAGACAACCAGAGAATGACCAGCACCCAGTATATATAGTAAAGCGCTCTCCAGCGCCTCCCCTAAGTGCTGGACCAATGGGAACTGGTATAATCGTCAGCTGACCGGCTTGTTCAGCTGACTCCCTTCTGGCTGTCATAAAAGTTCTGCCTCTCAGCGCGCGCGCGCGTCCTTCTGAACCTGTGCGGACTATCAGTCCCAGCCACACCAGACATGTGTTGTAAAGCACCCGCCGTGCTGGACGCGGAACCGTCCGCACCGCTATCAGAGCATGCGGCGGTTTCTCCGCGTTCAGCCATACTAGTGGATGTAGGTCTACGCGTGCAAACCGCCGCGTTGGACGCGGAATCCGCCGCTTTGTTCTGAGTACACGCGGCGGCTTTTCCACGTTTTCTCACAGTGTCACCTTGCAATTCTTTTTAAAGGATACCCAAGTGACAGTCAAACATAGTGTTCTTATTGTTTTACTTACCTGGGGCTTCTTCCAGTCCCATTAAGCTTCTTGTCTGTAGTCCCCGGTGTCCTCCTGTTCCCCATCCTCGATTCGCTTTTTGGCCCAGTATAGTGTGTAACTTAGCTAAGCCACGCACTGCTGCACATGCGCTGGACTGGTGGGGCACCTCCTTTATCACACTCTTGTTTCCCGGAGCTTTGAGTTTCAATGTAGTGCATATGTGCAGAGCGCTCCTGGCCATGGGAATGTGATCAAGGAGGCACACCGGAGGTCAGCACATGTGCAATAGTTACAGACAGTGAAAAGCAGACACAAGGGCATTAGTGTATTCAGGATTGTTTTGGCACCGGGGGGGGGGGGGAGAGGAGGGGGGGGGGAGAGGAGGGGGGGCCCAGTTGGTTAGTCTAGTATAGGGCCCAGACATTTCTGAAGGTTGCCCTGCCAGAATTAGCAATGTTTGTAGTGTTAATTTGGATTCTGCATCCAGCTGTGACAGGGCTGTCTTCCATCCTAGGGGTGGTCTGGCAGACCCTGCTATTTTGCACCTTATAGTCCAGAGCGTCTTATAATCTGAAAAATATAAACACCCGTGCTTTTCATCAATATTAGAAACAGATATTTTAGCAGCCAGCTAGGGGCCTCCTGGAGTGACTGTCTGTGTTTGTTTGGTTCAGACTTTATCATATTTATATTCTGCAACCTGTAACTTCAGCTATTATCTGTAAATGTGTCTGAAGAAAGAGGCTAGACCCATGAAAGCTTGCATAATCCCTGAGTTTGTTGTCCTGAAGGCTTCAGGGGATGGCATGCACAGGCATATGATAATCTCATTATCCAAAAATGAATAGTCTGATCAGTCAGTGATTTGTCTTTTAAAAATGTTGTAATGTGAAAATGTTTTCTCTTTTTTGACCAAGGATAACAAAGTGATTTTATCAAAGACCTCAAGCAATGTCACAGTGTCAGTTTGTCACAGTAAGAAAAAATGAATTTGTCTTTAAAAAATGTTGTAACAAAAAATACAAATGTTGTTACCTTAATAATTTTTTTTTTCCGTTTAAACGACGATTACAGAAATACTACCAAAGACTCCAAGCAATGTCACTATATTATCTTGTCACCGGAGAAGAAGTGTTGAAATAAATAAAAGGTCACTGCAAAGTTTTTTTTTAATAATATAATAAAAACTCCTGGAGAAGTTTTTTTTTTGTTTTTTTTTTGCCAATGACAGTAATAGTTGTTCGAGAATAACAATTTATTTTTTCTAGCAAGTTCACTTTCTGCCTGGTTTAATACAGTAGAAATGTAGCTGAATAAGCCTTAATTTTTCCACATCATTGACAGTGACAATGGATCTGTATAAAAACTGATTGCAGTTCCTTTTTCTGGTCCAATATAACCTAGCTATGATAAAATAAGACTCACATAATGATGGCATAGTGATAGCAGACACTGGATAAATGCAGATCAGTGGCGGTCAGTCACTTCCTGGTCAAATATTATGTATATGTAGTAAAATGGGCACCACAGCGCAAAACAATGAATCATAATGATAGTTTGCAGCTATGCTATAAAGACATTGTAGCACTAGTTTTCACTGCCTGGTCTAGTATAGTGTGCATGTAATAAAAAAAAAGGGTACAAAACAATGTATAACAAGAGTACTTTATGGCCATACAGTGCAGACAATACAGCACAGAATACATGTTGTAGAAAGTCAAAAGCACAAAATATTGAATAGCAACAGCTTTTGGTTGCCACCAATACTGTGATTGTGCTTGCTGTATAGTTTAATATTGTGTTTACAGCTATAATGTGTTGATCAAGCCGCACTGCAGCTCTCTGACTGTTCTAATATAATGAACACATAGTTGAATACCATATATACTCGCGTATTAGCCGAGTCAGGTATAGGCCAACTCCCCAACTTTTGCCCCTGTAAAAACCTAATAATGTGTAACGCATGGATAAGCCGACCTACAGTATCTCTCCCTAGTTCCCCCCTGTATGTGGTGCAGAGTGTGGTGCATGTAATGCAGAGTGAAGCATGCTTGCAGAGTATATGTATTTGATGATGCTGTGTATGTATAGCAGAGTGCATGTATGTGATTATGCAGTGTATGTATAGCAGAGTGTATGTATGTGATGATGCTGTGTATGTAGAGCAGAATGTACATGGTGCAGAATGTTGTGAAGTGTACATATAGCTACCTCTCCTTGTTGGCCATTCCCCTGTCTCCCTTACAGCTCTGTACTTGCTAGAGATCCAGGCTTCAGTGTCCCTTGCAGTTTTGTACTCGCTGAAAGTGAAACCTGGGATTCTAGCAAGGAGCGATACACGGGAGACGCTGCCAGGAACAAGGAGAGGTAACTATAATCACACACCCCCTTCCCCCCACACATGTCTCATATATAAGCTGTACCCCCCACACACACTTTTGAAACACCTTTTTTGTCCCAAAAATGTGGCTTATATGTGAGTATATCAGGTAAGCTCCACAGCACAAAACAATAAAAAGTAACAGTAGTGCAGACATTCAGCACTGGTTGCCAATCACGGACAAGCATCCTGGATTGTCATGATTTCAAACCCAATCCTCCATCAGAAGTTGATGATGAAGAGTTAAAAAAAAGTTTGAGACTCCCTATTGGCCGGAATGTCGAAGATCTTCAGAATTGGGCTCAGAGAAGATTCATGTAAGTATGAAGGTCATGAAAATTATAGGTGATTATTGGGATTGGCAGGCTCTCCAAGGACAAGATCTTACTATTAACATCCTGAAATTAGCAGTAGAACAAACAAAAAAGACCTAATAAAGTGCATCGAGCAGAATGGACAAGTGAAGAAAGGAAATTATTGAGACAATAGGACAGGTTAGAGATGAGAAATAGCCTCCTGTACAAAAAAAAATATTTTCTTAGTGTCAAATCCATCCTCTATATTATGTAATTTTATGAAGGAAAGTTGCTCACCAGTTGATAAAACAAATTCACTAGAAGATGGGACGTTGGAGCCCAGAAAAAAACTATAAGCAAGTACATCTGAAATTGTTTTCCATAGCTTTAATGGAATTGGTGAGCTGGATATGTTGAACTTGTCCACCTTGCAATTTAAACAAATGAACCTCATGTTCCAGCTCTCACCTGGAGGACTAGTGTTTACTATCGATTACTTGATCTTAGATGGATGCTAAGATGGATATAGTCATGCTCTGGTCATGGTGGACCATTTTACCATGTTTGCAGTGGAATCTTCTTCAGCAGATCAGATGGCTGAAATTGCAGCCCGAATATTGTGGAAAGATTTTATCCAGGTCTATGGAAAACCAAAAAAAATCCATTCCAATCAAGGGGCGTGCTCTGAAGGAGAAGGAATCAGAGAATTATGCAACTTGTATGGTATCCACAAATCTTGAATGATTCCTTATCAACTCAAGGCAATGGGGCTTGTGAATGCTTCAACAGAACCCTGTTACAACTATTACAACCAAGAAGTCTCTGGACCTTCTCCTCAGAGCTGCACTACACACAGCATTAAGAAAAAACAGCCACAACTGGTTTTCTTGTATTTTTGCTCACATGCTTCTCCTCGCTCTTTCTCTCCGTCATGCCCAGGCTCTACCCCTCCTCACAGAATGCAGCACTGTGTATTGGATTGTATGGGGATCAAGAGCCCTCCACTTGTCCTGCTTAATCCTCCGCCACATCCTCCTCCTGCTTTTGCCCCGACCGCCACCTCTGCCCAGTTGGTTTGCATCTAGTACGAGGTAAGCTGAATCACCTCGTGGTTTGTGGTGCCTGTGTTTAAGCAGGAGAGGAGTGAGCTGGTCATAGCCAGGTTATCACTGGAGAGGATATTGAGAGTTGTGGCTTAGGGAGACAGAGCGCAGGAGTGGGTGTTATGGAGGAGAACAGCAGGGAAGTTCAGCATGGTATGTGTAATGTTGTTAGGAGGTAGAGTAAACACCTACTACCAACTGCTGCTTAGCACCCCCTGAAACGTACTGTATGTAGCATGCACTGCAGTGTAGCACACACCTCCACTACAAATCAGCATTCCCTGTGACTGAGCACCCTATACAGCTAGCAAATCTAATGTTATTCCTATCCGCTAAATGGTTGTACTGTTTGTTTTGATTTAAATTATGAAAATGTATCTTTTTCTCATCCATTCTTCATTGTATGAATGTTTTGTAGTGTCATGTGGGTGTGGTTAGAAGTGTAATGGGGGCATGTCTAGTTTTTATTGTGTCTGGACAGGCCATGCATCATGTAGCCCTGGGTTATGTTCCTCCTGTGTTGCCCCCATTGTGCACTAATCTGCTGGGTGGTGTGGCCCACGTATTGTAGGCCACAGGGACATGTGACCAGGTGTATTACAATATAGGTGTTGCAATAAAGGGAACTTGAAGCGAGAGGTATATGGAGGCTACCATATTGATTTCCATTTAAGCAATACCAGTTACCTGGCAGTCCAGCTGATCCTCTTCCTCTAATACTTTTAGCCACAGACCCTGAACAATCATGTAGCAGATCAGATGTTTCTGGCATTTTTGTCAAGCTTAGCTGCATGCTTGTTTCTGGTGTGATTCAGACACTACTGCAGCCAAATAGATCAGCAGGGCTACCAGGCAACTGGTATTGTTTAAAGGAAAATAAATATGTCAGCCTCCATATACCTCTTCTTGCTTTAGGTTCCCATTAAATGATGTATGAATCTGGAATGCTTCCCCTATAGCAGTGCTTTAATTTTTTTCTGGGTGTGAGCCTGTGGCAGCACAGGCATTTAGGATGCAAACATCTGGCTAGAGTGTTTTCTGGAGGAGGACTGGCTACCTTGCTGCTCGTGATCTTGAAGTTGGCTTGGTGCTAGGTGGTTCTTCAATGGATTTGCTCTCCGAAAATCACACTTGGGTTTATCTAGAATGGAGGACTTTGGTCGGGGAACTAATGGCGTTTCAATATATCCCTGATCTCACCATGGTTGCTGGAAAATCTTGTAATAAATGTTGGGTTTCTGGTTTTGTCTTTTTTTTTCCCCCCCCCTAAGGAGTTCAGGCCTGTTGGCTTAAAGTTGCCTTCCTTTTAAGCCGTTTTTAGTTTTTTATATGTTTATTGGGCGCCTCCAGTCACTAGCTACTTATATTTCTCCCCACTTAGGATTCTGTATGCCTGCCCATCCCCGGCCTCAGATTGGCAACCTAAAGTATCTAGATGTTATGGGATTGCCCATTATATTTTCCCACAACTTTTTCGGTTCTTTGGTTTACTTTTCCTAAACTAAACATGCTATGTTCATGACACAATTTTTACACCTTCCTAAACACAAACAGCAATACTTCCTGCAACAAGCTTGTGCAGTCAGAAGACGCCTATGGGCTCACTTTGAGCACATGAGTCAGAAATAGCTCATTCCATATCCTTATTAGCTGAGGTTTACTTTAACAGCTTATATTTTGAGAAAGAAACAGCTCTGCCCACATAAATTATTTGTCTTAAAACTGTATTTCACTGTTATGCATGGCCATAATGATATAACTAGTGTACATATGCTTTCTGGCTATCATTTGTGGATACACCTTCAGGATCATATTACTCTTTGGCTCCACACCAGTAATTGTAAGCAGTGATGTAGATTAAACTAAGCAGTTCACAAATGCTTAGACATGCTTTGGGAAATCAGCGGAAATAATATGACATTTTTGTAATGCCAAACACATAATTTTAGAATATACAGCTATGCAAACGTAAAGAACACAACAGGAAACCCAATGAACTCTGCATTTCGTAATATACATGATCTTGCCATACTCTTTCCATTCTCCATCAGCTATGAAGAGCTTAGCCAGTTCCTCGCAATAAAACTCTCTATGTTCTTTGGTAATAAGCACAGGATAACATATTTTTTATGACAGAGCAGCATTTAGGTAACCCTGCTTCGTAAGATGATCATGGTAAATAAACAGCTGGGAGTCCATATGTTCCACCTATAATCCATTTAGTGTGACTATTGTAATTGATAACATGCCATATGATAATTCACGTGAAGCATGTTTCCATGGAGGCTGGTGCACATGTCTGTGCATCAGCCTCAATAGAACCTTATTTCACACAAAACTGCCATTAGGCTTCCATTGTCCCTGGCACCCACCCTTTTCTTAAATGTAGTAAGACTTTATTAAACCACCAAATAAAGGTTAGTTTTCATGGTCAGTGCCCAGATGTTTCTTCTAGTGACATACAAGAATCTAACCATGTACCAAGGCATTATTAATCAGTTCATATTCTTCAATATGTCAGCATAATAGTACATAGTAGGGCTGTGAGTCTATCTGAAAGACACCCACAGCTATAATTACTAGTTAATTCCCAGCAGTGTTGATGTAGGGATTTTATCTGACATGCCATTAAAGATAATCTGTAATCAAACAAAATCCCTCTGGGGAATACTTACCTCGGGAGGGGGAAGCCTCTGGATCATAATGAGGCTTCCCCTCGTCCTCATCCATCCCTCCATTCAAGTGCTAGGGTCGCCTGAAGTGAGGCAAGGTAAATATGTACCTACCGTGATCCTGCGCAGGCACACTAGCCGCTCTTCATTTGGGTTAAGGCAAAAATAGCCGAACCTGTTCGATCCGCTCTACTATGCAGGCGCAAGTCCTTTTGAGCCTGCGCAGTAGAGTGGATGCGACCGGGCTGTGCTATTTCTGCCTAGCCCAAACAAAGAGCCACTACTGCACCTGCACTGGATCCCGGAGAGGTAAATAAATCAAGCCTTGTCAAGCTTGTCGGGGTAGGATTCGGGGGAGGCAGCGCTGGATTCCCTGAAGCTACAGGGGAGGGGGAAGCCTCATTGGGACCCTGAGGCTTCCCCCTCCCGAGGTAAGTATCCCCCAGGGGTTTTCTTTTTCTTTACATAGTCTCTTTAAGGCTTATTGGCTCAAGCCGTGTAAGGGTTTTTTTTGCCTTCCTCCAGATAAACTGATATATTTGAGGGTGCAGGAAAATGTTTTACAAGTTATAATATTATTATTTTTCTAGTTCAACTTGATGGACGGATGTATTTTTTCAACTGAGCCAACTATGTACTTTGCGTAACGTCCGTAAAAAATGATGTGCACTGTCTATGGACATGACTTTTAGGAACTTTTGTGAGTACACCCACACATCTGAATCATTGTCATTTATTTTTGGGCTGAGCTATCCTGAGATTACTCTCTTTGTTTGTGCACATCTTTGCAATACGCACATTTAGGTAATAATAGTTATTTAATATTACTATTACACATTTAATAGTGGTTACCACTATTTAGCTTCGGCGTTACGAGCGTATTACCTCTCCCCTGCCTGACCAAAATTATGGAGCAAGCAGACAAATGGAAGATAATGGTCCTCTTAGCTGAATGCCTGGCCTGTAGCAATTAGTATAACGGCAGCGAGAAGAACGTGGGAAGTGGGCCAGCTGTGGTGGCACCAAACCATGGTGGAAACTTTTTGAGCCTGGATGTGGAAAGCAACACACGGAACATAACTCAGTCTGCACAATAGCAGGTGGAGTACACAGGAAAGCGGTCTACTTAACGTGAGACAGTTGGCCCTGTCAATCCCACCTGTCAGTCTATGTGTGGCAGTTCCGGCTGTGCAGATTTCATTGACTTTTTAGATTATTTTATTTTATAATAAAGAAGATAATTTTTAGGCTTTTAGAGGTGTGTTTTTTATATTTTTACGGAGTGTGCCGGCAGTTACATTAAGCTGATATACAGAGTGCCAGAGAGGCAGGGGTGTCCATATACTGTTTATGGTCCTTTCTATATATAAAAAGTTCTTGGTGGGCCAAGTGGATGACCCCAAAAAAGGATTAAAAGGTTTTTTTTCCTTTCCTATCTAAAAGGAATAAGATCCCAATGATATTATACTGGTGTCCATATACCCCACATGTGGGAACAGACCCTGAGGTCTTTAGATCTCATGAGTCCCCACCTAAAAGGGGGTTGAACAGCAGTGTGAGAGCCTTGTGGTGAAGGTCAATCAGTAGCTGCATTGGCATAAGAGACTTGTCTGCTCAGTATTGAACTTATATGGCAAGAGAGCTACTCAAATACAACAGTATAGCAGCAGGACTGCATTAAACGAGCACCTATAGCCCCGCCATTATTACTGCTCCCACCCCTGACCAGAGTGTACTGTGCTGCAAAGGGTTTCTGGTCAGACAAGGAGCAGTAATAGCACCAGAGATATAGGTGCTCTGGTCACAGTCCTGACTTTGCAATGATTATGGCTATAGGCACTCAGCCGAGCCCCCATATCTGCTTGCCCCATAGGATATCTGGTAACGTAGTGAAGCTGTAATCGATTTATGGGAGCTGGGGTCACTGCCACTGCCCTTATTGCAGCTATAGGATCTCATTATGGGGCGCCTGCTGTTAAAGGATGAAATATCTGTAAACATTACCTATATCCTACAATTAGAACTACCGATACTCTAGTAGAATATTGGTAATGTTGCTGACAATTTCATAGCCAATTTCCTTAAACCATAATTTATAGGTGCCTTTTGTGCATGGATGACCTGGTGCAACACTTCACAACTATAAGTACCATAATTTGTTGTATACTGAAAGCCCCAAAGAGGTTGCACCTTTCAGAATTAACAATGGAGAGGAGTAAAGTACAGTGTAAAGTCCTCCGTAGTCAATTAGTAAGTTGGTTTTCAAACATGATCCTAAGCCCATGCATTGACTTCTCTTACAAAAACCATTTGTTTTTTAATACAGTGCATATATTTTTTTCGAGAAAACAATATTTAATATTGTTAACTATGCTATATTGTTCATGCACTCTTTTGAATCTAAGTACAGGGTTTATGTGATATGGAAATCATGACATTCTGTTTCTTTTAAATTTTAAAGTGTCAGATTTTTGTAGTGTTTGGCCTGGGTTGTAAAAGGTAGGGTGTAAGGTAGAAAAAACATCTCCTGTGAGAAATCTCAGGAGAAAAGTTTAATGAATCAGGGCCATGTACTCTCACAGATTGTCATATAATGCACAGAAAAAAAGTGTATGTTTTGGCTCACGCAATGTGCTTGGCTGCACACTGGCAGCCTAATAATAATTGAAATTCCTCAAGGCATCACCACTTTTCAGACTGATTTTGACAGCTCTGATTTGGCATTCCCTTCTACGTTTTCATTCCTTTTAGACATGTGATGTCTCCAAAGTTATCTAATCAAGCAGATACAACAAATCTAGCTGGGATTTGGCATTGTGTATGACTTCAATCGAGATGAGTACAGGTGCTTTTATTTGTCTTTGAAGTAAAACTTTTTTGTCCTTTAAATTGAGACATTCATGTTGTGCATGAATAATCACTTCTAGTCTAGTGTTAGCAAAAAGGAATTTTAGGCACTGTTTTTTTCACATCTTGCCTCTTTGCATGCAAGCATGAAGCCTGAATTAAACACTTACAGATGTTCTTTTCACGCTAAGAAAAACTTTCACATAACCTCACTCCTGTCGGTTGTAGAATTTGTATTCATTGGTTTGGCTATTAAATGGCTGCAGTGTTTTTATATTTTCAAAAAAGCAGATTTAATGTCTGGAGAACTTGGAGTGGGAAGATAAACAAAGGATGATAATAGTTTGGGGGTTGATTAGAGTATGGTGTTTTAATGTGCTTTATGAAAAATATAGGAAATTATAACATATGCTATATATTTATAGATACTTGCCAAGAGTGTGTGCCAATGATATTAGTTTCCTTTGTATCCTATATATTAACCAGTTAATCCTATCTGGACGACTATAGTTGTCCAGATAGAAGCTGCTGAAGTCTATCTGGACGCATATTCGCGTTCAGTGTTGTTACTGCGGGGGCGCATAGTGTTTAAATCACAAGGCATGTTGATTGTACCCCTATGTCCATTTCTAAATATAAAAGTTACTTATTGCTGCAAAAAGTTTAATATCGGTATATTGGAAGCATCCGGATCCTCCATTACTTTCTGATTGGGTTAAGAGGGTTATTTTGATAAAGAATGCAGAAGAGCAGATTGCCTTGCCGCTAGATTGATGGGAGAGTTTCTGTGCAAAACGGTTGGGATGGATTGATTTAATGAATTTAGATGAATTAAAAAGAAATTATGTTCTCTGAGAAAGGCAGTTCTTGATTGATGTAGTTTTTTTTGTTTTGTTTGTTTGTTTGTTTGTTTTGGGAGGGGGGGGTGGTATTTTGTTATCTTTTTTGTATTTATTTGTTCTGATGTTTTTTTCCTTCCTTTGTATCAATAAAAATTTAATTATAAGAAAAAAAACTGAAAGTAAGAAAAGTAAGTAAAAAAATACACCATTATTTACAAATAATATATTGTCGCCATACATTGTGCTAGGAACATACTTTAAATGCTGTAATAGCCGTGGCTAATGTGCAAATAAAGGGCTTGATTCACTAAACCATGATAAATTATATAACAGTCGCGCTAGCGTTTTGCATGTGTTTTTTGCACGCAAAATGTGAATCACGGTTTAGTGAAGCAAGCCCAAAATGTGTGGTGTTTATTCACAGTAGCATTGTTTATTTTAAAACTACAGCGGATCGACGTGGAGAAATAGTGTATTTTTTTCATTGTTTTTCCCTTTAAAATTCATAGAAAATAAAGTAATTACTAAAAGCAAATGTCACCCCCAAAAAGCCTAAGTTGTGGCAAAAAATCAGGATATAGTACATTTAGGTTTGATGAGTAGTGACTATTGGTGAATTAATAGGAGGAGCACTACAGGGTAAATTTGCTTCTGTCCTTAAAGAAAACCTGAACTGAAAATTAAAAGTCAAAATAAGCATACACAAGTCATACTTACCTTCCATGTAGTCTACTCCTCAGTGTCTTTCTCCTGTCCCGCGTCCTGTTTGTTCACTGTGATCAGGGGCGTAACTAGAAATCACTGGGCCCCACTGCGAATATTTGGATGGGCCCCCCCCCCCCATAGGTGCCAAATAATCATAATGGGGCAGCGTTTCACTGTAAATTAATTGTAAAGTGGGCAGCATTTTACCAGACAATCGTAATGTGGGCCAGAAAATCGTAATGTGGGCAGAGTTCACCAGAAAATCGTAATGTGGGCCTTTAGAAAATCGTAATGTGGGCAGAGTTCACCAGAAAATCGTAATGTGGGCACCAGTCACCAGAAAATCATAACATGAGCAGCAGTCACCAGAAAATTGTAACGTGGACAGCATTCACCAGACAATCGTAATGTGGGCAGCGTTCACCAGAATATCGTAATGTGGGACAGAAAATCGTAATGTGGGTAGAGTTCACCAGAAAATCGTAATGTGGGCACCAGTCACCAGAAAATTGTAACATGGACAGCATTCACCAGACAATCGTAACGTGGGCAGTGTTCACCAGAAAATCGTAATGTGGGCCAGAAAATCGT